>NC_072790.1:133664517-133967547 GCF_028583425.1 Eublepharis macularius
ACAGGGGTTCTGCAAGTTCTCTAGAAAGTTCTTTCAGCACTCTTGGGTGCACCCCATCCGGCCCAGGGGATTTGTATTCATCCAGTGCAGCCAGATGCCTCTCCACTACCTCTCTGTCAATGTCAATTAGCCACTCAGGTGTCCTGCCACATTTTCTACTATCTCTAGATGTGCCTGAGTTCTTCAGGGAGAAAACAGAGGCAAAAAAGTCATTAAGCCTGTCTGCTTTTTCTCTGTCCTGTATCAGAGTTTCTCTATCTACTCCCAACAGCAGTCCAGTTGCCTCTTTTACCTTGTGTTTGCTTCTCACATATCTGTAGAAGTTTTTCTTATTGTAGCGAGCCCTCCTGGCCAGACCCAGCTCGTACTGAGCTTTGGCCTCTCTGATGGCTGATCTGCAGTACCTAGTAACCCTCATATACTCCTCTTTAGAGGTCTGTCCTTCTCTCCATTTCCTGAACATTTCCTTTTTCTCCCTTAGCTTATTCTGGAGCTCTCTGTACATCCACATCGGTTTCTTGGAGCCCTTACCATGTTTCCGTCTTGTTGAAATAGTGAGGGCTTGAGCTTTCAAAAGCTCTTGTTTGAGAAGGGCCCATCCTTCACTCGCTCCTTTCCCTTCCAGCACACTCCCTCACGGAATGACTCTCATCAAGCCTCTGAGTTCATCGAAGTTGGTCCTACAAAAATCTAACCTACGAGTTTGGCTACGAACTTCCTTGGCCCCCCACAGCAACTGGAATTCAAGAAGGACATGGTCACTTCCCCCTAAGGTCCCCACCACCTTCATCTCATCTACCAATTCTTCCCTGTTGGTTAATATCAAGTCTAGTATGGCCGAGCCTCTTGTAGTTTCCTCCACCTTTTGAAAAAGGAAGTTATCGGCCAGGCAGGTCAGGAAATTGCGTGATTCATGACGCTTTGCTGAGCCTGTCTCCCAGCACACATCGGGGAAGTTGAAATCACCCATAATTACAAGGTTCTAATGTCTGGATACTCTACCAATCTGTTCAAAGAGGGCAGCATCCATTTCTTCTCGCTGGTCAGGTGGTCTGTAGCAGACTCCAACAATAATACCCTTTGTCCTTCCTCCCCTTATTTCTACCCATATGCTTTCCACCGGGCTGTCCGCCCCATTCTCCATAACTTCTTGACAATCAAGCCCTCTCCTCACATACAACGCCACTCCACCTCCTCTTCTACTCTTCTGGTTTTTCTTGAACAACGCATACCCACCCACTAGCACATTCCAGTCATAACTAACCTCCAATCTGAGGTTAGTTATGGGGATTTCATTATGTTAAAAGTCCATAAAGCTTCATTTAAAGCCTTTTGGCACTTATAATCATGTCCTTAAATTTTGAATACTTTCACGTCTACTGTGATACAGCATTTGGTCAGTTAGTGATTGTGACCATTTAAAAACCTTTCTGCCCTTTATTTAAAAAAAACCATTTTCTTCAGGCTGATGGTTGTCAGACTTTTTTAAACCCATCCTGTACCAATTGTTTCAGCGTCTCCAGTGCAGTAGCTTGAAAATTCCTTTCATTCTAATTATACAATGTATTTCTCCAATTGAAATTTCTTTCCTCCATCCACTTTGCTTTTTCTTATTTTAGAAAGCTTTGTGGAGTTTTCTACACTGTATTTTTTGTGTGGAAAATTTGGGATGAGGAAGAAGAAAGAAAAATGAATTCTAAGATTTTTTCATTGCTAGGTATGTTTGGTATAAAACATATGTTTGGTACAAAACTCTGGTTCAGACACTTGAGTACAGATTTTTTCATTGCTACGTATGTTTGGTACCAAACTCTGGTTCAGAAACTTGTGTGTCTGGTTCAGACACACAAGTGCAGTTTTTGGTTCGGAAAATCAGAAACAATCTTTGTTAGTAAGTCAGAAGTCTAAACTACATTTGAGGGTTGGGGTTGTTTTAGTCTGCTGTGATTTGCTTTTTAACCATTTCCTCTCTGTAACTGTTGCTGTTTTTCATGCATTGATTTAAGGGCTTTCCCAAAGTTATGGATTTTACTTTATTTGATGGTCCTATAAGTAATTCCTATAACAAAAATGGGAACTTGTGAAGGATCTAAATACATGTCTCCTTGTGAGTCAGACCTGGATATTCTTGCATAATTCACAAGTATATTACATGTACAGTCCTTGCCATATTGAGTATGAGCAGGAGTATGTGATATGTAGTGTCCCTCATAGAAGCCAGCAAGCCAGTGATCACAATACAGCATTTAGGAATACTGTTGTGAACAAATCTTGTACAATTAGAAGCATTTATTTATTTATTTACCCTATTTTTAGCCCTTCTTTCTTCCAAAGGTCCCATTTATCATACTGCAGTAATGAACAGTGAATAACCAGTATTTGTGACTAGGGGTGTGCGATTCGAGTTTCCGTTTCAGGAAAAATACCTGAATTGAACCCAATTTGCAAAGATTCGGGATTTCCAAAATGGCCCCAGCTTCCCCCCTCACTTCAGTATGCTCCGAATCTTTACGGAGCATACTGAAGCGATTTAAATACCCAAATCCGAAGCAGCTTGTCACTTAGGGTTTGGGGTGTTTACAAAGCTTTTTCTCGCTTCAGATAAACCAAAGCAGGAAACCTGAATTTTTTTCTCGTGCACTCCCCTATTTGTGATTTGATTAGTTGCCATCTTAATCCACAGTGGTACTATCTGAATAAGCAATACAGTTGTTTAGAATAACAGTAAATAAGCACTTGAAGAACCAGCCATCTGTTGATTCAGTTGACGTTGATCCCTCTTTTATTATAGTGGCTTGAACATGAACTGCCCTGCTGAGGAAATCAAGTGATGGCTACTTCCTTTATACCCTAGCCTGTATGGTCTAGGCTAGTCCAGTCTCGTTAGATCTGGGAAGCCAAGCAGGATCATCCGTGATTAGTACTTGGATGGGAGACCACCAAGGAAGTCCAGGATCACTACACAGAGGCAGGCAGTTGCAAACCACCTCTGAAGTTCTCTTGCCTTGAAAAACCAAAGGGTTCACCATAAGTCAGCTGCGACTTGACAGCACTTTCCACCATCATTTCATTCACAGTAGAGTAACTTCTACAATTCTTACCTCCATTTTAATTTTCAGAACAAATGATACATATATTTTATTATGATCCACATCATCCACTTAAAACCACAGCTTTCCACTCAGAATAGACTTCTGAGTGGACCTTCTTAGTATTGCTCCCTCTATGTATTTGGTTAAGATAAATGTTGTTTGACTTTGTTTTGCCTTGTTTCCGTTCTCCCTAAGTCTATTTATTAGGTCTTCATTGATATTTGTATTTATTGAATATTTGTATCATTTCAATGGTAAAGGCTTCAAGGTGGCTTCCTAACAAACGTTTAAATGACATTGTTCTAGATATATATTTCAAAATTGTTAGCAGCTGTGAGCCCTCAGGCCAGGGTGGAAATTAATCTATTCTGGACTTTTAACTTCTTTAGGATTTTGTTGAGAATTCATGATGGTTTCTGAGCAGGTGCCAGGATAGCGAATACCTGAGTAAATGAGACATTTTGCAGTTGTTACTTTTAAAGTTTGTGCGTTTAGAATAGAGAAGTCCTTTGGGTGACTCTCTAGAGGACCTGAATATAAATACTCTAGCTTCACTATCTAATGATTTCAGGTGCATTGGATCATTACTGTGCTCTGGATAGTTAGTTATAAGAGAATTTTGTAGCCCTTAAAATATCTAGCTTATTCTTATTTAGGCTGTGACTTATTGAAGGAACTATGAGACCTTCCTGTGTCTTGTACTCTTCTCTCTCTTCTATTTGTAGCTGCCACTCTCCTTCTCATGTCAGTTATATTTTTAATGCTTGTTTGTTTGTTGGCTAGAATAGTAAGAAGCAAGTTGAACAAACAATATAAGAGCTACTGTTTTCTGTTGAAGATTTATTAGAGACACCTCTGTGTTGATAACAAATAGTGAGGGTGTGTTTAAATTTCAAAGAAAAAGCAGAGGTTTGCTCATTTGTTTGTTCATTGTGAAGCTGTCCTGCACTTTTATGTTGCTTATAACGGGGAAGGCAGCTGAATAGAGGCGTTGTGCCATTTGTTGATTTTAAATCATGCCGTTAATCCGGAGGAACCTGCTGTCCTACACAGTGGGAGAACTGTGTCACAAGAAAAAATCTGGAAGGGGGAATGGGGGGGGGGTCACAATGGATAATAATCCTTCTGCCATCAGCCTTTCTCACCCTTAAGCCTAATTGTTGCTTAGCTAGTAACCATACTGAAGGGCTACTTACTTAAAAAGTCCTGTACACACCAAAAAGAAACACATCCATTTCACTATATTTTTTTTTAAAAATCCGCCTCTATCACCCTGATATAATTCAAATATTCTTTGACACAGAGTTTATTATGAAAGAAATGGCTAAGCGTAACGGCACATTTTTATTAGAGGTTTTCTTTTTTCAGAGCTCTGTTAAAATGGAGCAGAAAATTCTGCTTAACTTGTTAGAAACCTTGCTGTATGCATACTCAAAGTCATTAAAAATCAATTTTCTTGTTTTGTTAGTCTTTAAGGTACCATTAGACACCTTTTTTTGGTTTTTGTTACAATATGAACACAGCTACCTGACTAGAATTTGTTCTGTGTGTCTTTCATTTCTCTTACACATTTGGATGCCCACATGGGATGTGACATCACCTTTAATTCATCCATTAAGACTTATCAAGCTTATAGCATCACTTGTTGGACCAGATCCTTTGGGCTTTTCATAACTATGAATGCGCTTAGTAGGTATGCAGAAATTATTCTCATGTACTTTCAAGCTTTAAAAAATGTTGTGAGTAAAAATAATTGTTCCTATTCAGTTGTTTATCAAAATCTGCAAACAGGAAAAAACAGAGAGCAATCTGTTATGCAAATAGGGGGAGGGACATGACAACAAAAACAGCTCTTGTCCTCTTGAATATTAAGGTGTGATAGCTTTTTTCTACAATTGGAAACTGGTTCTGCACATGCTAAAATAAGTACTTCACATTCTGTTCTGCTTTTTGGCTTTGTATTTAAGAATAAGCAAAGAAAGTTTGAATAGAGTTGCCAGTAAGACTTGCAATGAACGTACACCTGTAACCATAAAATGAAAGTGGTATCTGCATATATCTCATAAGTAATTATTACATGTATTCTTTCCATTACTGAATTGCAAAAGGACATTCCTTTTTTGTACCTAAACTGCTGGGAATCTTTTCAGGAAAAAAAAATAAAAATTCAGTTGTGTTCTTTTTTTCACTTTGATGTCCTATGTTTGAAAACTATGCTGTAAGCTTTGTTGGCTCTTGTGGTGATTCTGCCACAAGTAATGTAAAGATAAATCATGTTGACTTCAGTGGGATTTATGCATGAATAACTAGTTGCAGGATTACTGACAGCTTATTAAAGCTGCTCCCAAAGCAGTTCTTTTTTGAAGTGTATTGAGATAGAAACGTAACACACAATCCAGAGCATCTTGGGGAAAGTGTCCATGTATGTAGCATCCTGATTCTGTTTTCCTATTCCCAGTTTACTTACATATGACTCCAGACTAGAGCATGAACAACTTGCAACAAGCATAGGGATGAGATTCAGTAGGGTGATGGAAAGTGAACATCAGTTTACCCAGACAGCTTCTTGAGTTGCTTGCATGCAGATCAGGAGGGGAAAAGGTGTTTATTTTAGGGCATTGTTAAATGCACATTGCCCTGACCTGGGTAGCCCAGGTAAGCCTGATCTCATCAGATCTCAGAAGCTAAGCAGGGTCAGCCTTGTTTAGTAATTGGATGTGAGACCTCCAGTGAAGACCAAAGTTGCAGAGGCAGGCAATGGCAAACCACTTCTGCTAGTATCTTGCCGTGAAAACCCCACCAGGGATTGCCATAAATTTGCTATGACTTAAGGGCACTCTCCACCACCCAAATGTACATTATTCAAGAAATACCATAGGAATTGACCTAGTATACATGACTATCTCTGTTTTAAGAAATGTTATACTACACACACTACTTTTTCTTTGGGCCTCTCCACAAAAAAACTTAGGACTTGATTTAATTCTAATGCTAGTGCAGCATGTGCAAGAAGAGTTTCTGTAGAGCCAGATAGATCCTTGAAGGAATGCGGAAAGAAACCAGGATTTATTGATTCCTATGAAAATCTTTCATATTTAGATGTTGAACCAGCAATGAGACTGTATCACACTGTCAAAATGAATTATTATTCTTTCTCTATTTCTGTGATTAGATTTGAATACGGATAACACAGACTTTCATATTTGTTTTGCCCAGGATATGTCTCAGGAAGGCTATGGAACCAGATCCCAACCACCTCTCACCCAAAGCAAGCCTAACCATGAAGAACTGAACATAATACAACAAGAAAGACCATCAAGCTTACCAGTAAGATATTAGTTGTCATCTGATAGAAAAGTATAATGTTTTGTGTTGAAAGCAAGATTACTAATATTACAGTAACAAACCAGATTTTCAATTCTGATTGTTTTGAGTTTTGGTGTCAAATCCAAATTAGATTTAAAATATAATGAGAAACATGGCATCATGAATTCAGTTAATTGATTGATGGAATGCCTTGTTCCTGAAATAATAATTGCCACCAAAGATATCGATAAGTAATGTGTTATCTTTCTATAAATGAACTTTTATGTAATCATGTGAGAATATCGTTTTTCATTTCATAACTGCTAGTGGTTCTGTGCCTGTATTGCCATTTGGCTGTAGAACTGGTGTTGTGGGACTGCTTTTGAGCATGCAGTGCTTATACTGTGGGATTCTTCATGGAGTAATCTTATCCCTCCCAGCACAGTGATTAAGTGGTTCGGCTGCGAATCAGCACTCTACTGGTTCGAATCCCACTACTGCCATGAGCTCAGTAGATGGCCTTGGTTAAGCCACTCCTCTCAGCCCCAGCTCTCCAGCTGTATTATGGGAATAATAATAACACTAACTTGTTCACCACTCTGGGTGCGGCACTATTCTGTCTAGAAGAGCGGTGTATAAGCGCAGTTATTATTTCCCATCTTCATGAAACCTCTGGGAATGGTCATCTGGAGATTTGGAGATCTACTTCTCCATTTCATCTAGATCAAGTGAGACAGCAGTGCCTGGAAACAGTAATGAGAGCCATTAGAGAGAGCTTTAGTCCAAACAAGATGGAGATTCTGTTGATCTGTAATTGTGCCAATGCAGGATTGAGGTGTCAGGTTGTTCTGTTTGGGCTAGCACTTCTGCTAAAAGAACATGTTTGCAGCTTGCTGGAACTGTTAAATCCAGAACTTCATACGGAAAATCACAGTGCCTCTAATGAGTGTAGTACCTCTTTAGCTGTTTGCTGGCTGTGACTTTTCTTGGAGAGACCACATCCAGGTTAGATCCCTGCAGTATGTTCTACACTGGGCTGACTGAAGTTGGTGTGGAAACAACAACTTGTATAGAATGTCCTGACAAGGCTGTTGATGGGTATAGAAATCAAAACTCACTGGTATTATCTTCCTATCATTTCTGGTCCCAATTAAAAGTACTGGTCATTGCTTATAAGATAATACCATGGGATCAGGCTGTCTAAAGGTCATCTTCTTCCATATACTCCTGCCTGTCTGTTGAGATTGTGTTGTGATTCTCTGCTCCACCTTCCAGTGGTGAGGCAAATAATAGCTAGGAACCTTTTCTGTAGTGGCAGCTCATCAGTAGAATGCCATTCCCTTGGATTAGGGTCGCCAGGTCCCCTTGCCCTCTTGATGGGGGGGGGGAGCAGGGAGGAGAGACCTGGCAGCAACCTTTTGGATCTTCTTGTATGTGCACTCCCAGCTGGGTGTGATGATATCAGTTCCTGAAGTGATGTCATCGTGCCCAGCTGTGGGCATACCCTCATGCTTCACAGGGGCCAATTTGGCCCCCTGTGATGCACAAGAGCAGGCCTGCCACTGGGCATGATGACGTTACTTAAGGAAGTGATGTCATTGCGCCCAGCGGGAGCGTACCTGCTTACTTTAAACTTAATTTAGTTAATTTTATATAAAATACTTATATCTTGAGTTTTCCACAATTAATTAGACTCAACGCACCTTACATCATTAAAATCAGATAAAAATTCATTTCACAAAAATACAATCCAAATGACAAACAGCAAGGAAGTCTTGTTCTACTCAAAAGCCACTAAAAGCACATTGAAAAAGCTTTGCCATTACAGAGACTTAAGGCAGGGCCTTTCCTTATCTCGTCCAAGAATCCCATTCCATAAGACACTAAAAACATAAAAATGAACAGTTCAGCCAAGTCAATTAAAAGCAGTGCCATTTTTAAAAAAACTGCAAGCAGTGTTTCATCTAAAAGTCCAGGAGAACAGATAATCTAGTACTAATAACCTAGTGCCAAGCAAGCATCCAAGATAGGGTTGCCAGGTCCTCCTGTCGGGGCGGGGGATACCCCGCTCCCAGTCTCTGTTCCCTGCTATCACTCACCTGGCCGGCGGGAGGGGGGGAGAGTCCTGGGGAACAGGCATCAAGGCAAAAAATCTTCCAGGCCAGTGCGTCTCAGGTAATGTCATCGTGCCTGGCTGCGGGCATGCTCCCGTGCTTCACAGGGGCCAAAGCCCATTATGCCTGCTGCAGGCACGCTCCTGCACTTCACAGGAACCACGGCCCATCGTGCCTGGCTGCGGACATGTTCCCTTGCTTCACAGGGGCCAAGGCCCAGTGTGCCTGGCTGCGGGCATGCCAAGGCCCCTGTGATGCACAAGATGATGCCTGCCACTGGGCACGATGACATCAAGGATATCTCCGGCCAGTGTGATGTGGTGGCTAAACTGATGAACTAGGAGCTGGGAGACCCATGTATGATTCCCTGCTCTGCCATAATAGTAATAACTGTACTTTTATACTACTCTTCTAGACAGATTAGTGTCCCACTCAGTGTGGTGAACAAAATTAATGTTATTATTTTCCCTACAATACAGCTGAGAGAAGTGGCTTATCCAAGGATGCCTACTGAGCTCATGGTAGTAGTGGGATTTGAACCAGCATTGTGCTAATTTGCAGCCCACCAACCTAACTACTGTACTACAAGGCTGGGTGACCTTGGGCCAGTTGTGCTCTCTCAGCCTAACCTGCCTCACAGGGCTATTGTGAGGAAAAATGGAGGAGAGGTGAATTATGTAAGCTGCTTTGGGTTCCCATTGCGGAGAAAGGTGGGATATAAGTGTAATAAAATAAAATAAATTTTGCTTCTGGGGGGCGGGGGGGGGGGTCAATATTTTATTTCTGAAATGTTAATTGGTTTTTTTAAAAAATATGTTGTTTGCCATCTTGGAAATCAATTTCTGGTTGAGGTACAGGATCTAAATACTTAAATGAATAAATAGAATAAGCATTTTCAATTAGATCTCTGAAATTTTGTACTTGTGTTTGTATAATGTACTGTACACACTCATACACAATTTGAGGCAATCAAATATTCACTATATGTTGAAGTTGCTTAAAATTCAGCCTTTTCTTTAACCCACAAGCGTTAAAGATTTTATGCACCTTAGTATGTAAACATTTGGGATCATCATAGAACCTTGAAAGAGTGCTTTGTATGCTGTCCCATAAATTAATTCTGTATAAGTGTCAATGTATTAATCGGTTGATTTTACAGACCTTTTAGGATGTGCTTTTTTCTTCCCCCAGATACTCTTACATTTCTTTAACTGCTTGATTACCCTTAATCCTCCTCCTAATTGCACTGAAGTAAATGGTCTGTATGTATGGTCTTAATTTCAGTTTGCATGTCAAAGCGATCGTCTGGCTTCTATAACTTCCCTTCCTAAAGGTATAAATGTTCCCACTCCTGACAAATGAGTATACATATTAACATATTTAGTAACCACTGTTAACTTTTGGATGTGTTTTAATTTCTGTCCTTTTAGATGGAATTTAACTTCCGTTATTTAGATTTAAAACTACATATGTTTACACTTACACACATATTCACTGGAGCATGATCCTGCCAAAGTTAAGCATGTTTAAGACCTATTATTTCAATGGGAGAGCATCAGGCTTGAGCTTAAATATCCAGCTGAATTCAGTTGCAGTTTAAATTAAATTAATTTACCTGTTCAGTGTTTCACTCTCAGCCATCATTGTGAAACACACACACATACACACACACACACACACACACACACATATGAATATGAATATGAATATGAATATAAGGTATTTTAAAAACAGTAGATAGTTTAAATCTTTGTAAATGATTATGGATTTGGGGTGTTGCTTCTTGGTAAAGAGCTAAATTTAGCTAAAGAGCTAAATAAATTAATTTGCTAACTTATTATTTATAGCATGTTACAATGTCCATGATGAAGTTATTGCTGTGAAGTGGTTAGAGTGTCAAACTAGAAGATGTCAAACTTCGAATGTCTATTCTTCCATAAAATTCCCTGGATAACCTTGGACATCTCTCTCTCAGTCTTCCTTTCCTTACAAAATTGTGAGGATAAAATCAAGGGAATGAATTTTGCCTTGCGCTCCTCGAAGAAAGAATGAGATTAAAAATATACAATAATTGTAGTTTATGTGTGATGCCTAGCATCACCGTTTTTCAAACAGAAATTGGTTACTGGTCGGACTGGAAAAAGAGGCATGATTGTGTAAACAAAATCACTTCCTGCAAAATGACCTCCATTTTTAGTGATTGTTGGGAAGGGGTGTTTCAAAATAGGACAAAAATTGTTGTTGATAAGAGTGAAGGTAGAATCATGTTTATTTTAGAAATGGTTGCCATTGTCTGTGACTTCCTTGTCGCAGAAGCATTATAATAGGATTAAAATGACCAGCATGTGAATTCTGTATGGTAAAAGCTGTTTTATAGCTTAATGTGGGAACTGACTCTGAAAATTATTGCAAATGAGGTTATGTGAAGTGACATGAAATTCTGATGGTTTATTCAAAAATGTAACTCACTAACTGATGATGTGATCAGATGGGGAACATGCAACACCTGATCAAGTCGATAAAATAATACACACTAAGGCTTTCTATATATATAAAGCACAATCATATAGAGGCTGCTTGAAATGGCCTTTGCGTGGCACTTACTTCATGTAACAACCCTTTCTGTGTGTACTAGTTTATTGTTCTGAGGCGTTGTTCTGCTTCCGCCAACCCTTGGTGTGAATCTGACCTTTATTATGTCTTATGAAAGGTAGGTTTCTTGATAATATTTCTTGTGAAATCTCTGAAACCAAAGTTTGTTGTATTTGTTTTAGTTTAGTTACCAAAACTTGAAAATCAGGCTCCTCTGCGTTGCATACCTAGAAATCTTTTATGTTTAAAGCTGTGTTTCTTAATATCACCTTGGGATGCTTAAATATGTCTTTTTGGTGTTTTTAAACATCTGTCTTGCAGTATTGATCTTGGGGGCAGTCAGTTGATCTACATTGGATTCTTCATTTTCAAATAATACCAAAATAACTATGCTTTTGAGAAAATAGTGAAGTCTTACTTTAAACGCTCATTACATTTTACTTCTTTATGCTGTTTTATATAAAAATTAATAATTGTAAGCAGGCAGTGGATAAATAAAAGAATAAGACTCCTAATTATTGCTGATCAGTCTCCCTACTGGTTTAGTTAAAACATAGATAACTAATAAATTTCAAAAGGTGTAAATCATTTGTATGCGTTCAAAGTTGATTTCTTTCAGAGTGGTTTTCTAAAAGTTGTGTCATAAGTAGGCATAACTAGACAGTTCACTAGTTGTTCCATTTCCTTCACACGTCGTATATAAAAATCTTGGCACAAATGTTCCTGTTAAATTCAAAGCAGATGAATTTGTAATGTGGGTTGGAACAAATGGCTGCAAACAAACTCATAGTTTTATTAGCTAATCCTAATGGCCTGTCAAATGTTATACTAAATTATCCTTCCTTTTGCTGTTCAGCTGTCCGGACAATTTGACCTAGAAGTATGTGAATGCGTGTTGAGTCACTAGGCGTCCAATTAAAGCATTGCATATTCTGATGTTCCTAACACTTTTATTTACCTCACTATTACTCTCTTTTACATACATTGAAGGAATTTGGTTCTCTGAAAAAGCAAAAAAATTAAACTGTCCCCTGAAGAAAAGAGAGAGTTGTTGGAAAAACCAAGGTCGAATCTTCATGAAGCAGATGATGTTAAGAGACAACTTATTCTAAATATTTTCTTCCACATTTCGGCCATAATCCTAGAGTAGCATATGTGTGGATAGGAGAAAAACATATACAACCAGAAGTGCTCCTGATCAGAAAGGTATTGGTAGAACAGATTGGATAATTTTCTGTTTAAAATAAGTTGCCTTGTTTAGCTGCAGCAAAAACTTTCAAAATATTTTCCTGTTGTGTTGAAATAGATAAGTGGATAATCATGTTCATGGCATACCATGTACTGTTCTGGGAGTGTGCTAAAATTAATGTGACACTTTTCAGTTCCTTGGGGTCCCCCCCATAAATTTAAATAATACAAGGGAAATATGTGCCATATTGTCTTTTAAACTTTACAGGTATTATTCCACTAATGTCTACATAAAGCTTTGTGTTTATCTGAATACATTTAAATCACAATTGGTATTTTCCTAATCAAGTGTTTCAGTTCAACTATTTGTTGTTATTGGGGCGTAAAATTAAATTAGGGTACTTTTTTGCTTCCTAAATATAAGTCAAAATAACCATGCTGGATCACATTTAAGACAGAAAAATTTCCAGAAAGTTTTCTAGAAATTTTTCCAAATAATTTTTTCCCTGGAAAACCCACATGGTATTATTTGTTTGAAAGTAACTCCCATAGATTTAAATAGGGCTTATTATAAACGTGTATATGATTATATTTTTACTGTATATTATAGATGGGATTGATTGCATCTCCACTGGAAGGCACTTTTGGAGTTTGATGGTAAAAAAACCTGTTTCTTCATCTCTTGTGTCTTCAGACCCTCTTGAGTCTATCAAGAGTGTTTCTTGTGCTGCCTGAATGACATAGCATCCAACCCTTTATTTTACTTCTCATGGGTTGGATCCAGACTAAATTGGCACAATTCCTCCTTCCTGATGCAGATACCATTCATAGGGGTCCCCTGTCCCTTGAAATCAGTATTTCGTGGAGACCTGTGGGCTGCAGGGGGAGAGTGTAGAAGGTAAAATTCCATTTTGCCATTGGAAAATTTAGTCTGGATCCAACTCCATATGTATAATTTCACATTTGCAGTATTGAATATTATTCATTCTAACATTCTAATCTTCAGTGTGACCTATATTCATAGCAGTTTTGCTGTAATGAAGCTTCTATACTTCCTGTACTTACTTAATAGCATTAAAAATTTTGATGAAGAGATCCAGGTATATTTCTGAACCTTTCACGTAACATCTCATCAAAATAAGGGCTGTCATTTAAATGGAAGCCCTAGTATGCCTTTTTTTTAGTTTGCCCAATTGTTGTTCGTGTAATCATCAGTTTCACTTAGATTTCATAGGCAGCACTATAGTGGTGAAATTTACTAAAGTTCCTACATGTATTTCTCAGCATCAGTTATGTTATAAAATCTGTGAGAAGCAGTAATAAAACGGAGTTTCAAAATAGAACTAAATAAATCATAAAAGTGTATTAGAACATAGAAGCTACACTGATCAAGCAAGTTATCTTTAAGCCTTGTCCTACATAAAGCTAGTGAATAACAGGATAAGTTTTCCTTTCATAGGAATGTGGAATAGGGATGTGCACTTTGGGTTCAGGGTCTGGGTTTTTAACCTGGATCTGGCCTGATTCAGGATATTTTGGCATTCCCAAATCAGCCTCAGCAATGCTGACTAAGAGAACTGTGGTTCTCGAAAGCTTATGCTACAGTAACGTTAGTTAGTCTTAAAGTTGCTACTGGACTCTTTACTATTATACAGCATTGCCGAAGCATCATTCATAAAAGTAATGTTTCCAGCTCCCATAACTGGGGGAATAGTTATTGACTGTATCAGTAATATGTCAAGTCAGCTCTTATGTGCAAGAAATCTAATGTTTAAATTAATTTTCGCAAGTGCAATTCTCTAATGTGAAGGTTGGTCCTCATAGGGAACAATGGAGAGTGGTTGGCCAGCCTGCTCTGGGGCTGCTGGGTTTTTTTGGTGTGTGTGTGTTTAATTCTGTTGGTCTTTCCTAGGGATGATCTTGCATTCAGGAGCATGCCTTGGCTGTGGCACCCTTGTCCTGTGCATGTGCCCTGGGAAAGGCATTTTTAAAGTTCTCATCATAGAGAACAATGGCGAGTGGCTGGCCAGCCTGCTATGGAGGTGCTGAGCTTTTGGGGGGGGGGCTTCAGTTAGGTTCTTTTGGGTATAGATGGTAAGTGGGAGTGTGCCTGTGGTCATGCCACAATCCCTGTGTTTCTGCTGTGGGAGTCTGGTTTTTCCCACAATAGAAACAAATGGGGTGGTTGGTGTCACCTTCTTGGGGGAGCATAAAATGGCCCCCAGGGTCCAATATCCCTGATATTTGGGGGTTCTTCAGAGGACAGGTAGGAGTAGGTCCCCTGCTAATTTGGTGCATTTTGCTTGCAAAATGCCATCCCCAGCCTCCTAGAAAGCCCCACTAGTTTTCCCCATAGGAAATAATGGAGATTGGAAGTGGATAGGGATATCTTTTAGGGAGGCATAACATGGTTCCCCAAAGTCTAATCTCCATGAAACTTGGGGCGTCTTGAGAAGTCAGGAAAGAGTAGGCCCCCAGCAAATTTGGTGCATTTTGCTTTCAAAATGCCACCCCCAGCCAGTGGCTTGCCGCTTTGGGTTTCCCCGATTTCCCCCCCTGCTTTGGTAAACCCAAAGCAGTAAACTCAAATATGTGCTGAGGTGCACACTCCTAATGGGGAATTCTCCCATTGTTCAGGTCAGCTCTGTTCCTTCATTCTGTTGCCTTTGTACCCAGGTTGAATCAGGCCGCATACACAAATGACCTTTGTGTTCCAACTGTCTCTGGGGGGGAGGGGGAATGAGATGTGGAATGTTGTGAGTCCCAATCAGCCCATATATGCAAATTAACTTGAAAGGCTGGCCCAATCAGGGAAGAGTGGCTGAGCTGGCAGGGGCGCAAGCAGGCAGCAGCCTGGCAGCCACACAAGAAAGCTGTATCCCTTTGGGAAAACACTTTTTATCCCTTTTTACTCCCTTAGGGGGTGAATTTCTTAAAATCCTTAGTGAGTGTTTATATCATGAAATAAATGTGTCCCCCCCCCCATTTCATGTTTCTAGCTCTAGGGGTTTGGGCTGGGCATTGATGAGGCAGTCAGGAGACTTGTCTTTATATATATAGATTACCTGTAAGTATTGTCTTTTCCTTGTTTTATGGCACCTTCACCCATTTCTTTTACTTGTTCTCTTATCATTTACATCTCTTTTACTATTATAGATAATGTATATTATTTATTTACATGCAACAATAACATACACCTAATAAGACCATTATTGAAAATACAAGCAAGTCTCCATGGAGACCAGACAAATAAATGTCTAAAACAAATTTGTAATTATATGAAATGTGCAGGTTCTGGATTTGACCTTCTAGAAGCTAGGCAAGGAGATGGCATGGGTCATTAAAGGTGTACATGAGTAAAAGGTGCTAATTAATGTCGCTGTATAGTTCAGAAGCAAGAAATGAGACTCCATCTTACTTTTGTCTTCCTGTGTCCCATCTCGTCTTGTTGGGGATAGTTGGTAGAGATGTGGGGTAAAAACCACCCAAAGAGTTGTGATGCTCTGTTGTGCTGCTTATGTATTTTAATCACTTGAATGTTCCACAGGTGGCATCAGTTTGTGTTTCTGCTACAGCAAAAGCATATGGAATAATTGATCTGGATTCTGTCCATCCTTCCTGAAGACAGATAAATACAACATCTATAAAGGTTTTCTACAGAATGAGGGCAGGAAAGTCTTCAGTAGGTAAAAGCGAGTAGTAATGATTCTATTTATTTTTTAAAGCAAATGAATACTTTGCAGGTAAATGGGCAAACAAAACTAATAAACATTCAAGTATCGTTTAGAAATGTTATTGCCGATTTGCAGAAAGGTCAGCAAGCTAGTTCTTGGTAATGGAAGTTAAATGTAGCCTGCAACTGATACATGAACAGTGCATAGGTACCAATCATAGCCCCTGGTTATTTACTTCTGTTCGCTTCTTGAGCTGAAAATAACTATTTGGGAATATGGTAAATTAAAAAAGAGGAAACTTTTGATTGTGTAATTCTTGTGACTGAAATTTTCTCATTGTTTTTACCCAGTGTGGAATGAATGGTGCTTTTCCTCCTTTCATTTTGCTTTCTCCAGCAATGTTGTAAAATAACTGAATGCTCTGGTTTTCTTTTGTTTGGGTCAAGAAATTTTAGCTGAAAATTGTTACTCTGTGAAAGAAGATTATTGACTCAACAAGCCTTCAATTTTCAGTGAATAACACTCCCACCCTCTAGCTTCAGGAACATATTGTGCATCCATTCTATTTTAAAGTACGGACTGTAATTTAAGACTGAGGCAGTTTGATGCCCCACTGAACTTTGTTTAAGCCTAGAATAAAAGAGAGAAAAAGCTTTAAGCTCCAAAGAAAGTGTCTAAGCTTTCCCAAGTAGTTTTCTTACTAATATATCACAGATTAAAAAAAAAAGTTGGAAACTCTTAACTTTTCATTCTTTGAATATAGCAACCTTTCAATTTCATTTTTGTTCTATTTCATAAATAAAGCCTTTGTGGAATCTTGCTGCTACTGTTTAGAACTATGACACTATATTAAATGCACCAGTTGCAGGGTGAGTTGAATGGATTTAATTTGAATCACCAAGTAACTTAGCCAATTTAAATATTTAATTTAAATCATGTTTTCACTTTTGTAATTCATGATACCCGAACAAGCATCCATATCAGCTGGTTGCTAGAACAATTAAAGCACATTACGCACATCTGAAATAGGGACTTAATACTACCCAGGACGGAGTATAGTAACCCATTTGTGCTATAAACATTTTGTCTACTTATTAGAGTTGCCCTCCTCCAGGAGGGACCTGGAGTTTTCTTGGAATTAAGTGATCTCTAGATTAGTTCCACTAGGGGAAAATGGTAGGCTTGGGGAGGGGGGTGGCTGTATGTGAGCTTGCTCCTCTTCCTAAACACTGTACTTCTCATGTTATACATCCAAATCTCCTGAAATTGCCTGAGCTGGAGTTGACAACCTTACTACTCAGTGAAACAACTGGAAAAGTAGAGATTTCCTTTTGGCCTTATATGTATGTAAGGGCACTGACCAAGGTCATTTAGTTGAAGACTGTGCTAGAACTTTCCAGAAAGAAGGGCTGATAATTACTGTCCAAAACACTGTTTCTATGGCATGTCCTTTACTTGAAATACAGACTTTAATGTGCGTGTATTATGTTCTGATGTCATTTTAAACCAGTTTTTTTCAGGGACATTTAATATTACTGATTTTTTTTAGTTTAATTTTCCTAACATATTTTCAGTTTTTATAATAAAAATAATTGATTTCTACCCTTATCTGTTGCTGTGATATGCTGACAGGACCTGTTGACTAAATGGGAATTTGATGAAATCTTATTTTTAAAATGCACATCATCTCCCTCTTTCTGAGCTTTAGAAGTCCAGGTTTCATATTTGGTAATGACAAATTGGCCATTTACGAGTAGGGTTGCCAGATGGGATCCGAAAGAATACCAGAACCCATGTAGAGGAGGGGCATGGGACTTACTTATCTCTTTTGATTGAGTGTGCACAATGTGCTTGCTTTCAGCCGAGCATGATGAGGTCACTACTGGAAGTTATATCAGTATGCCTCCCCCACTTCTGGGCAGACTGGCTGGCCAGTCCCGGACACAGCACAGGAAGCTAGGTAGTCACACGAGCTGGCTACTCTTCCCAATGTTGCACAGGAGGCTAGGCAGGCTGGACGGCCACATTCCTCAGCACTGTGCTGGAGACTGGGTGGGTGCCAAGCACAGAGCTGCCTGGAAGCTGGAGAAGGGGCCAAGCGTCTAGTTTTTGGGGAGGATTTACCCCGGATAGTCCCCCAAAATACTGGATTGTTTGGGTGAAAATTGTAGACCTAGCAACCCTATTTATGAGACAGAAAGACATCTGTATTTATTAAAAGTATTTTATTTGTGTTTTAGTAGCACAGTTGAGTTACAGTACACTGCTCTAAAAAGAGAGAAATCCATTTTGCCAGTTGTAGTTTTAAAAATCATTGCATTTTACCCTAATTTTACATATTTTGCTGTTGTAGCAATGAGATTATAAGAGTTACAGTTCTTGGCTGCTGAATTCTTGTTTCAGATCTTGCTTCTGATATTTCAGAGGTAGATTAAAGTGGAAAAAAGTTTTTAAAAGGTAGACACCAATGTGACAAAATTCTCCATGTAGTGTGAAGTGTTTCTTCATTTGGTCTCTCAGTTTCTCTCTCAAAACTTATGCCTCAATAAAGTTTGTTTGTTTATGTAATTTATATTCCACCTTTCTCACTGAGACTCAAAGTGGATAGTCTTAAAGGTGCTACTGGACTTTTTACTATTTTGCAACTAGACTAACACGGCTAACTCCTGGATCAATTTCTATGGAAATTCAATTCAACAGTAGGGTCAAGTTCACAGCCAGATCATATCACATTTTCAGCCACTGAAAATGTAAGATGAAACAAAGCAGATTTTAGGATGTCTCTCGTATAAATGTTCTCTGATATAAAAGAAACCCAAATCCTAAAAACATTTTATTTAAAACCTCTTCTTTCTCCTCTCATTGTGGTCCATATCAAATTTAGCGCTTCTTGTAGCTGGCATATACAAAAAAAAAACTAGCTGGAAATCTGATCATGGATTTTTCAGAATCATACCTGGTCTGTCCTTCAGTTGCAACTAGTACTTTTACTATATTAGCGGTAATTGCTGTTGAAGCTCTGTGAACCCTCAAGTGTGTTGATGAGCTCTTTCTCCTTCCCCATCGTCCCATTTAGTGCTGTCTGAATTGGGATTGCACTGAAACTATAAAAATTTGTTTTAGTTTTCTTTTATATTTAACAAGAGACTCCAGCCTTAGATTCAATGGCTTTTTCTTTTATAATGATCAGTTCATCAGATTTCTGGTACTTTGAAACAGTCTTTAATGAATGATGGTGTTGCACTAATGTAGAGGTATAGCGAGTCTCTTAGAACATTTATGCAGCAGATCTCATGGTCATTCTCACCGAAATAAACGAAGAACAGTACAGCTATTTTTAGTTTTACCTGGGAATAAAATAAAAATGAGGCAGAGCTACTTGCTTTGTAATTTCCCCATTCATCTGATTCCTCTGAGATTCTTCTTAGGTTACTTCTCAGGTTAGGTCTGTGAGCGTATTTGGCCAAGGTAAAAATCACCCCTAGGCTTAACAATATTGTGGTACAGTCCAACTCATAACCTTTCTGGATAGTTTTATTTTTTATCATCAGCTGACACTGCCTGGGTGGAATATTCTTACCACTCCCTCTGGCTGCTGGAAGTCTGAAATTACATCTTTGTCTTTGAAGTCAGGCACACTGTTAGCGTTGCTATAGAGACAAGGCGGGTAATGGTCTCCACAGAGAGGAGATTGGTATTTAGCGTTTGAATGCTGCTGTACACAAGGCCTTGATTTTTAGAGTGGTTACTGAACTATCCCCTTTTAGTAAATGTTTAAAAATTACATTTTTACATGGTTTTACCAGATTAATAGTCATGGTTTATTTCATTTTAACTGCAAGGATAAAAGCATTATTCCATTAAATGGGGTGCTTTTTCCCTCCTTTGGTTTATGCATTATTAACACAAGCTTTCTTGTTTTGCTTGTAACATTTTATAGGCTCTTTCAAACGTGCAGTCTGATTTGCTCTGCTGCTCTTTTATTTTCAGAGCTTAACCCTTTCTTTGCTCAATCTTTTCTTCAGGAATTTAGGAAGCCAGCTATGAGCAGTATCAGTTTTGGAAATGTGCTTTACAGATTTGATCTTGAAATTACCATGCAAAATGTTGTGTATTATTTTGTCACTGAAGACCTCTGGTGTTAATCATAGTTACACTTCTTAACTCCTAAGGTCTTTCTGACTTTAGATGGAATATTGGGGATTGAACTCTGACTGAATTTTGTCTATTAGATTTATAGTTGCAATGTGGTGTATTGGCTAGAGTGATGGACTAGGATCTGGGAGAGCCAGGTTCAGTTCTGCACTCTGCCACAGAAGCTCACTGGTGACCATGGGTCAATCACACACTCTCAGCCTAACCTACCTCATAGGGCGACCCTATGAATGAAAGACCTCCAAAACATTCTATCTCTAACAGACCTACTCAGATCCTGCAAACTGGAGGACGTGGCTTCTTTTACTGAGTCAAGCCGCCTCGTTTTAGGTCTTCCTCTTTTTCTGCTGCCTTCCACTTTTCCTAGCATTATTGACTTTTCCAGAGAATCTTGTCTTCTCATGATGTGACCAAAGTACGATAGCTTTAGTCTTGTCATTTTAGCTTCTAAGGAGAATTCCAGCTTAATTTGAGTTAGTACCCACTTATTTGTCTTTTTGGCTCTCCAGCACCACATTTCAAATGTATCAATTTTTTTCCTGTCAGCTTTCTTTACTGTCCAACTTTCACATCCATACATGGCAATGGGAAATACCATAGTTTGGATGTAGTTGTGAGGAAAAAATGGAGAGAGGAGAATGATGCTGCTTTGGGTCCCCATTTGGCAGAAAGGTGGGGTATAAACAAAATAAAATAAAAATAAATTTATGATTTACATTTAGAATATATCTTTCCTTGCAAAGTTTGAGTACATGTAAACCAGGAATACATTTTTTGCAATTTAATATGTATAAATTTAAAATAAAATTCTGTTTGTTTGTTTGTTTCAATTTCTATTCTGCCCTCCCCGCACTGGCAGGCTCAGGGCGGTTTACATTAATGCACATTAAAATTTGCAGTCCACAGTTTAAAACACAATAAATACAATATAAATATATCGGATTTATTTTACTGTCTTCTACAGAACAACGTTTGATACTAAATAAAGGAAGAAGGGTATAAAATATGTTTCACTCAGAGAGTAATATTTTGCTCTTTAACCTACAGGGAAAAAAGCCTTCTAAATTAAGGCAACTTAGAATATACTAAACATTATCAGTAAGTTCTTGTCTAACCAGGAAGACAGCAAATTCCCCAATTTCATCTGTCATATCCCTGTTTTAGCCAGGACTGTTGGCATTTCCAAAAATTTCTGTAGCCACATGCATAACTGTCTGCTAACCTTCCTTCAGTACTACCTCCTTCCCTCCAGCAGTACCAGAGGTTTTTTTTTTCATTTTAGACAAGGAGAACGTCCTATCATGCTTAGGCTTCCCATCAACCATGGAGTCAGGAAATAGGTTGCTCTTTCCACCCTCAGTGGAGAGGGAAGTGCCCATCATTTTCAGTTCCTGCCTCCTCAGTAAGTGCATGGATTCTTTGTGCCTCGCAGGACATTTAATTCTTGTAGAGAATTCTCCTTGTATTTTGTTTTTTAAAAAGTTGTTTCTGTCAACCATTCCCTCTCCTCTTCCAGGCTTTACAGCTAAAAAGAGCTGATTGTGTTGACTGTTTTTCTCCCCCTTCCTCCCCCCATCTCCTCTTAGCAGATCATTATGTCTTCAATTGAGGTAGTCCCTGATGTTTTGGATGCAGCACAGTCTTCAGAAGGAAAGCTGGGGATGGTGCTCCCTAAGTAGTGCAGCAGGAGGGCACTGCAGAATCTCTTTCCACAACCTTATACCATGACAAGCTCCACAGTGGAGCTGTAAGCCCTGAAGTGCTGCAAGACAATGAGGGAGACGAAGAACAAATTGGTGTGGAAATGCTAGCTCCTTCTAGAGTGCATTGGTTAAAACCTAACTCCCTAGAACAGGCCTCTGCCATCAGAGAAGCAGCATCTGGAGGCATGAGTGAGTAGGAAGCCTCAGCTCCCACAAAGGGTCATCAAGCAGAAAACAACCCAGAGGTGACCAGTGTCCCCTTCCTTTCCAATACTGGCCAGAAGAACACACCAATGAAGGGGGGGGGGAAGAAACTCTTAACAAGCCCAAGCAAACCTCCAGAAAGAGGCACAGTGAGGCTAGCAAGTGAGCCCTCCTGCCAGCTCTCTCATTCCCAGCCTAAGAGGTATGCCACTCAGGCTGCAGAAATACTGGACACTAGCAAAGCCCCTGCCTATCCTACCAAAGCAGCACATAAGGGGACCCTCCTCCTTCTGTTTCAAGCAGATGCTGCATCTCACCCTCATAAAGATCAAAGGATATTCACTCACAGATTCTGAGCTCTCTGATAAAGATAGTGGGGAATTATCAGAGGATGAACCTTCTCAACAAAGCCAGCAGTCTAAAATACTGTTTATAGAGCAGGAATTACCCCCCCACCCACACAAGCACTATAGAGTCCTTAAAATACTTAAGCTTTCTCCCCCCCCCCCCCTCCAAAGTACAGCAATCTGAGAACACTGAGAAGGAAGAAGTTGGGGCCGTGAAATTTTATCTAGTTCCAGGGAACTAGTGTACACCTTTCCTTTTCCCAAGTTCTTTAAGCAGGAAATTGAGGAGGAGCAAGCTGCCCTTGAAGTTCTACACTCTCACATGGGGAAAGCTAGAGTAACTAACCTTTTAAAATTTCAGCATTTGATACCCTGGTAGCCGGCTTGGCATCTGAAATAGCACTTCCTAAAGAAAGGGAAGGCACACTGAATGATGCCACCGAGGAGGAGTGAGGCGGTTTTACACAAATCACATGAAGCCATGGTTTTGCCTATCACAGCAGTGGCAGCAAATTCTCTTGTGGTCAGGGCATCTGTCATGTGGCTCCAAAAGTGGCAACATGAACAAGGAGATTCTAGCTTGCCTTAATAGGCTGCAGAGAGCAGCCATCTTCATGCTTATGCAGTCAAGAAGACCATGAAATGCACAGCAAGGGCTGTAGAGTTCAATGTAATGGTGTGTAGGCACCTGTGGCTTAAGTCTTGGGCAGTGGATGTGCTCTCTAAATCAAATATAGCCACATGGCCATTCCTGAGAAGCAAGCTGTTTGGGGACAGCATAGATGACAACCTCTTAGAAGCAGAGAACAAGGAAAAGGCTATGCCTTTGACCTACGAACAAGATGACAAATGCTCCAAAGGCTAAGGAATTCAGCCCTATCACACCAATAGAACTCTGCTTAGGTTCAGAGATGACTTGAGAAGAAATTCCTGGAACAAGTCAAGGTAATCACCAGTCCAGATCTGCTGGACAGCCAGCTGGAAGCAAGAAGAACTCAAAGCAATAAAACTCATGTGTCTGATGCCAGGATGATTCTGGTGGACGGAAGACTCCAGCAATTTTAGGCAATTCTGACAAGTAGATGAGAGAAACAATCTCAAAGAGCTATCACATAGAGTTTTCAGCTTCTCTACCCAATCACTTCCTGAGCTCCTTGGTCTCAAACAGCATGCTGAAACAATAGCATACCTTCAGTGCAGTAAAGCACTGATAGACATGATAGAGTTGGTTCTATTGTTGCAAGGATTCAGAGGAATTTTTCATTTTTTTCACAGTTCCAAAGAAAAATTAAGACTGGAAAGTGGTCTTGGATCTAAAATTCTTGAATAAATTTGTGAGATACAAAATCTTCCAGATGGAAACAGAGAACTATCACAGAAGCTGTATAGATTAGAGAATTTATGGCATCAATAAAGTTGAAAGAGGCATATGTTCAAGAATCAGTTTTCTGACAGAACACTCGCTCCCTTAGATTTACCTTTGTAAAGCACCATTTCCAGTACAAGGCCATGCCTTTTGGTCTGCCATCAGCTCCAAGAATATTTACAAATACTGGACAACACTTCCAACTACTTCGTCAGATTACACAGGGAAGCCATTGAAATTCATAAGCATAAGCACAACTTCAACAGGAAAGAAGAGACTTTAAGAATGAATAGAGTATGGTTTCCAGTCCTGAAAAGCACAAGGCTAACAAAATACTCTACACCCTACAGTAGCCCTGCAGAGAAGATTTAGCATATCAAGCACCAATCCATATGCAAAAGAACCTCCTCAGGATACAGTGAAGCCTCCCTCCATTAGCATTCCACACTCTGGGAAACTCTTACAGGATGACTCAGCCCAAACCCACCTTCCTGAGTAGATATAAATTACCTGCCAACATCTTCTCCACACTGTGACACTGAAAGATCTCTGTCTTTTAATGCTACACCTCTGAAGATGCCAGTCACAGCTGCTGGCAAAATGTCAGGAACTACAATGCCAAGACCATGGCTATACAGCCCGGAAAATCCACAACAACCAATATTTACAAAGCTTATTCTTCACTGGGTCATGTATAGATCATGTATGGATCAAAATCTAATCAAGATACAGCATAAACTTTTTGTAGTTGCGAGCACATAAGCGTACGAAGCTGCCTTATTCTGAATCAGACTGTTGGTCCATCAAGGTCAGACTGGCAGCAGCTATCCAGGGTCTCAGGTAGAGGTCTTTCACATTACCTACTACTTTATACTTCTATCATGAGACACTGGGGATTGAACCTCGGGCCTTCTGCATGCCAAGCAGATGCTTTACTACTGAGCCATGCTTCTTCCTCCAAATGAGCATTTTGTTAGAAGTGGTATCTGCTTAGCTACAGCATTTTCAGGAGGAAAATAAAGAAGATAAATATCTGCATAAGAACAAACAATAGCACAGCTTAAGTGCGTGTAAATCACCAATGAGGGACAAAATTGAGATCATTACAGCAGGAAGCAGCACTTGGCTGAAACCCACATAGCCTTGATAAGGCAGAACACATTCAAGGTTCACTAAATGTAGAAACAGACTGGCTAAGCAGAAGCCAGCTGAATCCCACAGCTGAATCTGAATCTCTCAGGTGAATCTGGGAGAGTGGGCACTCAATCCAGACCTAGCTTGGCTTCAGTTAAACCTTATGCATGAATAGATCTTTCCCAACAAAATACCATTGACTTTCAGGGTTAGTAACTTGTTTCCTTAAAGTCATTTTCAGTGAGTTCTAAATGTCATTTTTCTTTTCTTTTTCAGCTTTTTCTGTTCCCCTTCTATTCTCTTATTTTATTTACACTGCTTCCTTTAACCAACTACTTAGATACCTTTGGGAACTTTAAGAATAACCTACATCTTTTGGATTATTTTCTGGAAGATAGTGAGAGGGGGGGCCATGCTAGAATGGAATTGCCTGTATACAAGCAGCTTGTATAAAACAATACTCCTTTCTTTTTTATTTCTGCATCATCTAAAGCTTGCATCACAATATCATGGGGAGAAAATGACATTCTTATTTATGTTCTCTAATGTGTCTTGCAATTGTTTCTGCTGTACTGAGCAAGGTTCTTCATAAATAATTTTGTTCTCTGGACCTATTTGGAAAGAATACCAGTACAGAAAGCAAACATGAACAGGATGGTTGTCCAGATGGTGTTTCTATGCTTAATCCCCACCCAAGCAGCAACAAAAGATTGTCTGTACTAAAGATTAGCCCCAGTTTGGGCTTTATTGGCCAGCAGTATCTCTTACCACAATATGGTGCAGAACCTTTGGGAAGAAAAGGTTCATTTGGGCCATATGAATTTTAGACCTGCTGTAGGTTTTCCCCTATGCTTGCTTAGATTTGCAGTAATTGCTGCTCACAAATTGTAGAAATTGGAGCTAATACTAAACAAGCTATTTGCAAAGAAATATTAACTAGTCTTATTAAGCCCCCCTACCCCTCATTCTGATTAGCAGCAGCTGTCCAAGATCTCAGGTACTAATTTCTCTTAGCCTTGCTACCTGATAGCTTTTAGTTAGTTGTGCTAGGGATTGAACCTGGAACCTTTTACAGGGAAATATCTGCTCTGACAGTGTGTTGAGAGTGAATCAATAATGGGAAAGCTTACTGAAATAAATTTAGATCACCCTGCAGGTTACCTGATAGCTGAGCTGCCTCAGTGACTACAGAAGTACCCAAGAGACTTCAGTTTAGTCCCACTCCTCTGCTGTGCTGCTAAACAAGAGTATATCTGTTTTTCCTTAGTACAGAAAGATTTTCATTCCAACATGTATCTCCTAAGCATTTATTTCCATATAAATTTTGAGGCACTACGCAGCAGAAAGTTTTCTGAAATCAAACTGCCCTGTTGGCTGCAAAAGACAGAAAATATAATTTATGTTTTTTATACTAGGAAGCTATGATGGACCCCTCCTTCACTTCCCCACTGTGAGGCAGATTTTCCCACCAAAATTCAGTTTGTTTGCTTTGACTGAGCAACCCTAAGAAGTATGTTAGTATTTGAGATTTTGAATGTCTCTTTGTCCCACCCTGACAGACCAATATAATTTTGGCTTTTTAGCCCAGTTCAGGAACTTGACAGTGAAAAGCAGAAGCTCTCTTCCTCCTTGTTGTAAATGGCACAATAGACTGTATAACATTCAAAAAGAAATATCAACTTCATTAACAGGCAGGAATTGCGTAGGTGTAGTCAGGGGATGGAAGTGCTAAAATAAAAATTGGTACAGTGTACAGAATTTTGGTACAGTAAGTATACAGAATGCCCTTTGAGTAATAGGCAAAATATAGTATGCTTGAAGTTTAGTTTCATATATTCTTGGTTCTTAACACTGAGATGTGCTTTACATAGTACTTTAGTTAGAGCAACAGTGTTTCTTCACAAAGTTCCCTATGACAGTTCAGGTTTCCTGGAGGTAGTTTAAAACTGTTTTCCCTTCACAGCAGACCCAGGGTCTTCCTCGGAGCCAACCCTCCCTTTAGAAACTGGGTAGGAATTAATCTTCTCCTCAGAAGATAAAGCTCTTCTTTTGGCTTGAAAGGGCGTTTCAACAAACCACCAAATCACTCTTGCTTAAACACGCTCCCAGTTATTTCGTGTCTGTGTAAAACAAGTTTTAACTTATGTTGACACTTATACTTTGAATTCTTAAATATTCTTTATTTAAGAATATTCTTTATTTAAGAATTCTTTAAATTCTTAAATGTTACAGTTATGGTACAAGATTCCTCTTCCGTCACATCAAAGTGAATCTGTCTGTCCTTCGCTGTCACTCACACACTCTGAACAATCCTGTCAGAAACCAACTGACTCACTTCAGGTCGATTCTAAACTGACCAATCAGAGATGAGGGAGCAGCCCATTACTCATGCTCTCCACTCCAGGCAATAGTTAACTCTTTCCCTCCCAGCTCTCCGACTGTGCTGCACTCAGGAAACTTGCTTTTAAGTGTAGTCCGTCACAGAAGCAAAGCAGTCTGACTTATTCTACCAGTTTGTGTGTGTACAGGAAAAGATAGGTAGGAGCATTCCTTCTTTTCTTTATTATCGGTTAGGCTATTCTTAGTTTCACTCTTACCTGGATGGGCCAGTAACCCAATCTTAGAAGCTAAGCTGGGTCAGCACTGGTTAGTAATTGGATGGATGGGAGACGCATCAAGGAAGGCTATGGTTGCTATGCAGGCAATGGTAAATTACCTCTGTTTATCTCTTGCCTTGAAAACCCCAGCAGGGGTTGTCATAAGTTGGCTGTGACTTGATGGTGCTTTATACACACATTCTTAGTTTCCTAGGTAATTTAAAAGGTTACTGGTTTTACTGTAACTGTTTTAGCTACAATAAGTTCTTCAAAAGTTTCCAGAAAGTTACCAGAACATGCACAGCTCTAGTGTGGTTTGGAGGTGGTGGGAACCTTTCCTCTTTGACAATGTCATCATTGCTTCGGTGTCGTGTTACCAGGAAATGGTATTACCCAGAGGCCAGACTCTGTATTTCTTTGAGGGAGAACATGGATTTAACTGCGTTCAAAAATCTTTTTTCTTGCTAATGATAGCTTTGTTGCTTTAAGAGCTAGCACTTACAAAGATGTAGGTCATTTATGTGATTATGAAGAGCACTTGATTGTCTCATTCAAGATGAGAAACTAATAGTTTTCGAGTAAGAGCTCACTGTCAAGTTGACTTCCTTTCTTCCTTTTTTACTGGGTGAGAAGCAGTGGGATTGATGCATCATAAAGCTCCAAGTGTTTTTCCTTTAAAACCTCATCTCATTGTGTTCCTACTCATTTTCTGTAATGCATACTGCCCTGCTTCTCTGATGCCATCAGCATATTACTAGAAATCAGAACTCAAGTTGACATTGAAAAACTGGTTTCCATCAATGAACTGCAGTGGGGCAGCTGGCAGACTGATCTCCAAATATATTATATGGCATCTCCTTGGACAACTAATGTTTGAAAGAGACCGTATTCCTTGGCTTGTATACTACAGTCTGTTTCCAACAATGGAAAACAGGGCTGGATCTAGGGTTGCCGGTGCCCAGGGCAACCCAATTCCGGCTTCCTGCGCATGCGCACAGTGTGCACACACTCCAGGTGCTGCATGATGACATCATTTCTATGATGTCATCATGCAGGGGCGGAGCGTGCCACCAGCACAGCAAGCCAGCTGTCCCGGCGCACGGTGTGCCGTGAAGCTGGCGGTGGCAGTGCGGATGGCTGGGAGGCCGCCCGTGCCATTCGCCTGTCCCACTGAGGAGGCGGCCAGCTTGCCGTGGGCTCCCTATCCTGCGGGACAGGTGAATGGAGTGGGCAGCCTCCCCCCCCACTCAGCTGCCCACACTGTTGCCGGTGCACTCCTGGTGGCTGGCAGCTGCGCCCGGTGCCCTGTCTTTTGTGGCGTCGGGGGCCATATGATTTCCACCTATTATCCTTTCTCATTGCAAATCTTCACTTTACCCTCTATACTATTCATGAATATCCCTTAATCCCAGGAGCAAAATTTCAGGGATCACACTCAGCTGCAGGGGAAGGTGGGAAAATCTCACTCCATGAGCTCTGCTTGCTGACCTTGTAGGAGACAATCCCTTGTAATGAGTTTAGAAATCCTAAAATGAATACATGTGTTGCATGAAAATGTGCACAATTCCACTCTCATTTTCAGAGTTCATGAGCTGTGTGTGTTATCTGAATCCATTTTGCATGCACAGATCACAAGTGACAATGTGCTAAGCCTCATGTAATGACAAAATTGTGGAAATCACATTTGGAGTCTGAGGCACAACATCCCCTGTAGGCACCTCTGTTCTGTGATGAGATGTGTGTATGGAATTTTTACTAGAACTCAATGAGAAATTCATTTCTCCATATTGTTCCACCTCCCTGAAATCTTTCACTGCTTACCATAGCCAAAGGCTTTTAAAGCTATACCTATTTAGCCCCTCTGAAAACTAAATGATCTTTTTTTTAATCTTTAAAAACTTAAAAACAAATTAAAAATCCCAAGGTTCTCCCAGGAACATATTCCAAATTTTATTAGATGAAATACAATGTTGGGAATCTTACCTGTTGTAGTAATTCAAATCCAGACTGGAGTTTTCCCAGCTTTTTGTGTGGCTTGACCTTCTTTTGCTAATTGTAGGTCAAGTTTGGCTTTTAATGGGACAACTAGAATAATACTACATTCAAAAGAAGAAAAAATAAAATTTGCTTATAATTAAAACAATTGTTTAAAAAGCAAGAATTATCAAGCAACTGCATCAATGTATTCTAAGAAATCCAAAATCAAGAGACTAGTCATTTTCACAAGTAAAAGGATAGAGGTGTGATGGTCCTTAAAGGATGGAAATCTGTTCTTGCTGTGGAGAGAAACTCTTGTGTAGCGGTATCAGAATGGGTCTGAGAGAGAGAGCACGCTTGAGATTGCATGGACCAAGACATGGCCTAACTAAAGAGGAAATTGAGAAAGCTTTCATGAGAAAGCCTAAGGAAAGCTGGCACAGAAATATGAGAACAAATTTGGTAACTTTAACTTTGTTCTGCCTTAATTAACCATCGTAAAGGGATAAGTTGTATACCCAGGGAATAAAATTAATGCTTACTGCTAATTTTATTTTCCTTGTGCTGTAGTTGTTAAACAACTCTTGTCCAATTTTTTAAAAAAGTCTTTTTATTATGAATCAGTTTTTGTTTCCAAGGATATGATAATTATCAAGCTATAGGGAAAGATTCACCATCAACTTAGGCAGGCAGAAAGGTAGCTAGAGAAACTGGTTCTACAGCCTTTCTCCAACTGGAAAGGCTATGCTTCTTGTTTCTGAGCACAAACAAACTTGGAGAAGAAATAGTTCTTCTCCAAAGTTGTAATTTTATATAGGGTACATGCGGAGTGAGGGGAGAGGAAATAGGTATAGTACTTACTATTTATATGATCCTGCTATGTAATTTCTGCACCTTTTAATGTGTCATGTTAATGCACATGCTTTGTTTCAGCTCTTTTTTTCAGATTTCTGAAACCTTTTTGCTGTTTTTGGATGTCCTATATTGATTATATTTGACCTACACTGTGTAATCTGCTTTGAGTCTCACTGATAAAGGTGGACTATAAATAAATAAATAAATCCTTCAAACAGAAATTGACAGATTGTCTTTGCTGCTTATGGTATGCAATGGTATACTAATTGATCATTTTGCTTGCATAATGATTTTGAGGTCTCCTAGAAACATTACATTGATATTTTAATGTGTTTTTTTAAAAAAAAATCTACTACTGATTTTTTTTTAAAAAATCAGGATAATTAAAGCATTTAGTTTAGAAAAAGAAGTATTCCATGAAAACAGTATTGCTGGTTTGGTTTTGTTCTTTATTTTTGTGCTTATTTTGACAAATGTATTTTGTCAATGTTTTTTCTTTGAGTGTCAATTTCTACGGCAGGACTGTAGTAAAATTATGTAGGGGGGTTATGTTTTTTTTTTTAAAGCAGAGTGAAGGAAATTAGAGTGTTGACTTCTTTTCCCTTTATTTTTGGCTTGGTTTTATGTATTAAAAAAGTAGCTGTCACTAGGACAAAACTGCAAATTAGAATGAAGTGGACGATCAGTTCAAAGTTTAGCAGCTTTATCCATGGAGAGTCTGATGCATAATAATCTTTAACTAGGAGACTCATGACTGGATTTACTGAGTAAATTTATTATTAAAAATATATTTACTCTTTGTTTCTGTTTTAAAACTTTTGTTATCTAGTTAAGTCTAGCAGAAATGTTTCTAAAATATACAGCAATGACAAGATTGCATTACTAATAACACAGACATAATTGAAGAAATAAGCTTTCCACATACTCGATCAAAATCTTTTCAAACAGATTGTTTGGTATCCATTTAGATCTTTTCTCTCTAAAAATTTACCTGTATCATTTTATTTTAGATATCCTAGTCAAGAATAAATTTTACACTACAGTTCTGGTTCTCCGAATACCATGCATCTCCGATAGTTACTCTGATAGCATAAACAAGACAGGTATAAATATGGTATGCTTCTTGTTTTAAAGTGTTCCCCTTAGGACCAAACTAGATAATTGAGATCTCAACTTTAAAAAAAAAATCAGAATTGATGCAGGGAGGCCTAATTTTAAAGAAGGCATTGAGGAAGGAGCGGTTTCACCATTTGCTCATTTATTTGGAATATTTCTTTGCTGTCTCTTCTCTTGCAAGACTTTTTGAGATGGCATACAGCAATATCAAAAACTGTAAATAAAATCAAAATACAGTGGCATCTACGAAAACCCATTTTCTTCACAGAACAACCTCAAGTGTATCTTCAGTTTTAGTAGGAATCAAATTGACTTTTAAATAAGTCCATCACCTTGTATCTTAAAGTAACATTTGGAAATAGTTTTCCTTGTGAAGCCTCTGGAGGTTTCTTGGCTTCCATGCTTGAGGTGCTCCATGCATAACAAAGAGGCCTCTTTTCTCACAAATGAAGCTGATTCCCCACATGGAAACTTTGAAGTCTGATGGAACCTGCAGTCCCAATCCAGTTGCCCAAGCAGTGAACTGGGATACTTGAATCCTGGAAACAGCCCTGTGCTCAGACTGAGTTCCAGCACAACATGAGGTGCTGTTGGTGGAAAAAGGGAGACCGAGTATATATACACACGTGCAAGGGGCTTTTAAGAAATTAACAAAACAATGGATAGCTGCACACAAATGAAGCTATAGGTTACTTGCCAGGTTTATGAGTATGATATGGAGAGTGTTAATTATATGCAGTTAAAATATGTAGATTGGCTTTGGCTATCTGGTTTATGATGCATTACTGATGTGGCTCATGGTTCTGATCAAGTTGCTTTTTCCAGTTCTAAATTTTGTTCAAAATGTGTAAATTTTATAGGAATGAATAAGACTGTAATTCTGACTATGCATATAGTGTTGTTTGGTCACAACTATTTGAAAAACAACACATGAAACTTTTAAAAATGGTTTACAAATCTAAAGAGAAGAAAAAAGTTTGGAATCGTTAATGACCATGGCAAAATGAATGTATTTGATGTAGTTGAATTCTCATTGCATGCTGTTGATCAAATAGTGTATGAACTCAAGATTCATATAGAGTTCATTGTTGTATCTTGCTGTGCAGTTTCACATGGGGCTGCGCATGCACTGGCTGGCAATGGTAAAGAGGTTTCTAGATTTGGGGTCCTATAGAAAGGGCACCTCCCCTCCTGGTGCCTGCATGGTATGCTTCCTGTTAAAACATTGCATACCTAGATGGGAGACATCCATTCCCTCAGTTCCTTTTTCACTGCTTTCACGAGAGGATCTTCTACCAGCAGACCTGTTTTGTCTTTGAGAGCTTTCTTTTTCCTTCGATCCATCTGGAAAGGCAAGAAAGATGTCTCAGAAATCAGTTTTTACGTGATTTTGCCAGTGTGAGATGAAAATGCCCCAGTACAATGGCCCCTCTTTATGATCCTTTCCTCCAGCCAAATGATCTCATGGCAAGATCTCCTGTCAGTCAATGTCAGCTGCTTTTCCTACACCACCAGCTGCATCTACAGTTTTGGCCCCAATTCTGACCCGACTTCTGCCTACTGTTCCAATTTAGGTTCCAACTCCTCACAACCAACCTGCCCTAGCTGTTTTCTAGGATTCTGAGGACAACGACATCGCCTTCCTTTCTGATCTGTCTTACAGCTTCTGATCCATTGCCAGAGGAATCAGTGAGAAAAATTACGTCTACTTCTCCTACAGATTTCTACCACCTCTTTGTGGAATAAATGACCAGAATGGCTAGAGTGCTTGAGCTTGACATTTCATCCTCAACCCCAAAGCCAAAGCCCAAAGTCTTACACGCCCTATATTAGAACATCCTGGCTATTGTAGCGTTTCCTCCAGTAGATGATTTGCTTAACATAGCCAGATGTGTGTGGGAGAAGCCTTGATCCATCTTTGCCACTTCCAAGAAGATTGATCACCTCTATAAGTTGAAGCAGCGGACTGCAGCTTCCTATTCACATACCCATCACCTTCTTTGGTGGCTAAGGAAGTGTGAGCCAAATATCGGCATGGCTCCCAGTCAGCACTGACTGAAAGGGAAGGCCATAAGCTCAATGTCCTAAGAAGGAGTTTATTCATCAGCTGCCCTCAAATTCTGCATTGCCAGTTACCAGACAATTATAGGTTCTTACAACCTCTTCTTATGGGAAAGTTTCACTACTTACATTCAGCACCTTCCAGAGGACTACCAAACTTTTGGCAAAGGACCTTCAGGGTGAAGCTTTTCACCTTACCAAGCAGCAGATGTCAGTAGGAAAGCATGAGGCAGACTGCTCCATCATATCAATGGCTTCAGCGATTGGTACATGATGGTATGCCTGGCAGCCATGGCTTTGACTCATGAAAAGAAATCCAAGATTGAAAATTTCCCCTTTGAGGGTCATCCCTTGTTTTCTGAAAAGACAGATGAGTCTCTGTCACAGATGAAAAAGAATAACCAAATGGCCAGATCCTTGGGGGTTATCACTCCACCTCAACAATACCAGACCTAAGGGTATAGGTTTCAAGGCCACTAACAGCAGCACCAATAGTACTGCTCTGCCAGGTACTCCCCATACCAGCACCAATCCTTGAGACCACATTCTGCCTTGAGGTTCCAGAGTGGCACAACTTCCACCTGGATCTCCAACACCTTAATAGGTTCCTATAGGTGGAAAAGGTGAAAATATTAACGTTATCTAAGTTGTTGCAGTTGTTAGAATTGAACATTTGATTTAAACTTAGATGTAAAAGATGCTTACTTTCATATATCCATTCATCAGAATTGAGAAGATTTCTGTACTTCAAATGTGGTGATGCTTGTTACCAGTACATGGTTCTACCCTTTGGCTGAGCATCAGCCTCAAGGGTTTTCACCAAGTGTATTGCCATGGTAATTGCTCATTTAAGAACCCAGGACTGTGCCATCTATCCAGCTGCTGGCTCAATTAGAGCTCACCATTAACACAGTCTCCAGACTAGGATTCTTGATCAACTGGGAAAAGTCAAATTTTGTTCCCACTCAGTCCATCTCCATACCTAGAAGAGTTAGCAGATCCTTGGTCTGGTGGGACATTAGTGACAACCTAGTTCAGGGTACTCCTTTTTGGGACACAATTGACTAAAATCTCAGTCACAACCAATGCCTCCCTGCAAGGCTGTGGGAATCTTTCAGCACAGAGTATGTGGTCCTCGCATGAGGCACAGTTACATATAAATGTGTTGGATTTGAGAGCCATATGTCATACTTTTGCTTTGTTTGCAGATACCGTGTGTAACAGGAGGGTTCAGGTTTTCACAGAGAACACTACCACTCTCAATTATTTAAACAAACAAGGGTGAACTGCCTCTCTTACTCCCTGCTTCAAAGCCATGGCACTGTGAGTTTGGTTTATCCATAACAATGTTTCTCCCTCAAGGCTGTCCATATAGCAGGCACAGAGAACCACATAGCAGACACACACAGCAGAATTTTCTTACTGTATCATGAGTAGGCGCTTACACAGAAATACATCCTTCTGTTTTTTCAACAATGGAGTTTCCCCCATGGAGGAGCTTTTGCCGCCTCAATGAATACCAAAGCCAAGATGTTTTGTTCTCTGGGAATCGACCCAACTCCCACAGGGATGCCTTTCAAAACCCTTGGATGGGTGGCCTATTTTATGCCTTCCCTCCTGACCCTCTGATTGTCAGTATGGATCTCACTGTATACTAATCACACCCTTTTGGCCCTGTCAGGAGTGGTTTCCCATTCTGCTAAGGATGGCGGGAGACCATTACATTCATCTCCCTCCTGAACCAGATCTCCTCCACAGGGATCAGGTTTTTCACCACAGTGTGACAAAGCTGAAGCTCATGGAATGATTAATCTACCCATGAATTCCCCTTTTTCTACTAAAGTTCACCAAATAATGCTAAATGTACATAAGGGCTCTACCCTTATGTGCATTTAGCATTATTTGGTGCATCTCTCCTATGGTTACAAATGGGAGAAATTCTCCTTATGGGTAAGAAATAAGGGAGAATCACCCACCTCATTCTCACAGGCTATGATTCTTGATTACTTTTTGTTCCTCGCAAAAATAGGTTTGGCAGTCTCCTCCATAAAGGTCCATCTAGTGGCCATCTCAGCTTTCCATGAACCTGTGGATAATAGAAGTTTTTTCCTACTATATAGCTAAAAAATTCCTTAAAGAGTTAACACACACCTTTCCCCCAAGGTGTATACCAGTACCTCAATTGAACCTATGCTTAGTGCTTGCACAATTGATGTTGCCACCTTTTGAACACATGTCGTCATGCTCTTAAGCACTACTGTCATGAAAAGTGTTTTTTTTTAAATGGTGACCGCATCTGCCAGGAGGATTGGGGAACTAACCACCCTGATGTTGGACCCTCTGTTCACCCAGTTTTCCCCAGAAAATGTAGTACTTTACACCAGTATGAAATTCTTACCTAAAATTGTTTCCAGATTCCTCTTATCTCAGTCTGTTACGCTATCAGTATTTTTCCTACACCAGCCTCAGATTCTGAAAGAACTCCATGTAAGCTGGATGTTCATGGAGGCAAATCCCAGGGACTTTTAGTCTGTTACTCTAACCCCCAAAAGTAGCACTTAGTGTCCACTCAAACACACTTCAGGGGGATAGTATCTACCATCAAACGGATGTACAAGCAAGCAGGCATGGCATGCCCTGTGATAGTTAAAGCACATTCCAATAGGGTCCAAGCCTCATCAGCAGCTTTCCTGAGAGGGGTTCCTCTATGTGAGATTTGTTAAACAGTGACCTGTCTGTCTGCAGACACATTTGTGAAACACTAGCTAGTGGATACAATTTCCAGACAAAACTCAGTCATTGGAACAGCAGTCTTGCATTGTCTGTTCAGTTGACAGAACACACACCACCAAAGGTGAGTAGCTTGTTACTCTCCTATGTGAGACTGCACAGCAAGAGATGACAATGAAAACAGGGTTGCACTTACTTGTAACTGTTGCTCATCTAGTCTCTTCTGTGCAAGAACACATTTCTTTTTCCTTCCCCACTGAGAGTTCTCCCAATTCCATGGTGGCTTCTGGTGGCAAAGGAGAACTTAGGGAATGGGCAGGTATCTCCCTTCTAGGCACATGGTGTTTTGGCAGGAAGTAGATTGCACAGGCACCAGGAGGGGAGGCGCCCTTTCTACAGAGCCCTAAAGCTAGAAACCTCTTCACTGTGGCTCGTCTGTGTATGCACAGTCCCATGTGTCCCTGCACAGAAGAGACTAGATGAACAACAGTTACAGGTAAGTGTAGCCGTTTTTCTTTGCTCTAATAATGCCTTGAACTTACACTCATGATTGTTTCTTAGCCTTTTCTGTTTTTAGTTTATAAGAATAAAATTATTATCTTTGCAGAAGTGAATACTGTGATTACCCAATTTCAAGCAGTTCCTTATGGTCAGCTTTTGTTATTACTGAAGGTACTAGAAGAAAGCTATTGGCTGAACCTGCCAGAAATCTCCTTTTAGAATCTAGTGTCAGGGGTAGAAATGAAACTTGTAAGGGAAAACAATGTTAACTTTCTAGTTTATACACATTGAAAAGAATCCTCATTTCCCACCCCTTAAAAATTAATTCATTTTGGCCTTTGTTTGATAACAAAGTTTGTAAATGGAATTTAGGAAGCCAGGGGTCAGCTTCTATTTATTATTTAAAATTTAAGAGATTTACAATAATATCATGTGTATCCAATACATGAAAGGTACACAGAATTTCCCCATTTACCTCACCATTCCACCATCCTGGAAAGATCATTCCTGGGTTGTGTCATGGGCTGGTCCAGTAGCGTGGTCAGAGTCCATTCCAGAGTCCAAATAGCAAGGTCAGGCAGTCCAGAGATCAGTTATCAGCAAGGTTCGAGGGTTAAGCAAAGGCAGAGTCAAAGCACAGTCCAAAGGTCACAAGAGCAAGGCATGGTGCAATGGAGTGGCCACAGCAATAGCAGGATTCTGACACATTGCTTCCATGCCTCTTGGTCTTCTGTGGCTGGGTTTTATAGTGGCTGGGCTTGCAGCCAGCTGCTTGGGAACTATCCTGTGTTCACTCCTCATCACTCTCCACAAGCAGCTGGCGTCTGGCCAGGAGGCGTGTGCTTTGCTGCCTTTCCTGCAGCTCTACTCTTTGCCTTTGTCTGTGGCGCTCTCTGGGTGAAGCTGGGGGTTTGGACATCCTTGACTGCACTTCACCAGTGGTGTTGGGGCTAGAGGATGTCAGTGCTTCTGGCTCAGCTGCTGGCTGTGGATGCTGATCAGCTAGCAGCTGTTCTTCCTGATCCCTGGGCACTGCTGAGTGAGGGCTGGCTATACGAGGCTCCTCTCCTCCTGAGGAGTCAGAGCTGGCTACACGAGGCTCGTCTCTTCTCCCTCTGAGGCGGAGGACATCTTGGGTGTTTCCCACCATCCAATCGGGGAGGCAGGAAGTTAAACTTTCTTCCTCTTCCTTTGGTGTGTGGGACCACCCTCTCTCCTCAGTTCTTTTCCTGCCTCAGAGGAGAGCAGTGCTTTTTAGGATAGCTTAGCTACTCTGTTCAATCTATTCTTCTGTGTTTTCTTCGTGACCCAGTGTCTTAGTCTCCTTGTCCTTACCTTCCCTTTGTCTGTCCTCTCCTGTCTTACCTCTCCAGTCTTGTCTGTCTGTTTAAAAAAAAAAAAAGAGAGAGAGAGAGAGAGGATAGGGACTTCTCCAAGAAGTCTAGGAAGAATGGAGGGACAAGCGCATGAGTCTTCCAACTCTGAAGACTCCTTCCTGGAAAGGGCTGAGGGCTGTTCCCCGGAGGCCATTCTCCCGACGGCGGGAACATGCCCGGCCGGGTCCGACTCGCCTCAGAGGCTTGCTCGGCCCCCCGGCAGAAGAGTGCCTGAGAAGAGGAAACAGCCCGCCAAAAAACGGCCCCGTCTGTCGCAGACGGTGCCGGGAGCAGCTGCACAGCAACACGAAGGCCAAGGAACGAGTGCAGCTGCTAGGAGCCCAGTTTCGGCGGGAAGAGCCGCAGCGGCCGCTTTCCCGCCAAACCGTGCCGACGCGGTTACCAACCTCCCATCTGGAGAGACGCAGTTTCCTTCATCCATCCAGACACAGGGCTCCGGTTCTGGCACTCTGGAGGGGCACGTAAGTGATCTTCCCCCTAATCTTTCCCCGGATATTTTGGCTGCAATCAGATGGTCCCTAAGGAAGGAGCTCTGGTCCATCTGCCAAGCTGGGAACCCGGGTCCCTCCCCCGCTATTCCGGCCACAACCCCAGGCACTGGCCCGGGACTGGATGATCGAACCACAGCCTGGCCAACTAAGGCGGCCAAAAAGCAGCAGGGTAAAACGCCTGCCTGGGTTGAGGGGGATTCCTCAGGTGACGAGGACTCTGAAGAGGGGTATTTTCTCTCGGAAGAGGAACATGAGCTAGTCTCGGCGTCCTCTGATCATTCTATTAGGCTATTCCAAATGGAAGATCTCAGTTATTTACTGTCCAAAACGCTGTCAGCATTGGACCTGAACAAGCCTGAAAGCAGGGAGGAGGAGGAAACTGCCCCAAGGGGGGCCAGTTCAAGACCAAAGGGGAATAAGGAATTTTTTCCCAGGGCTGATAACAACCCCAGAGTTTTTCCCTTCCCCGATTTCTTTGAAAGGCAGCTTAAAGCAGAATGGTCACTGCCAGCAGCCACCAAACAGGTTCCCAATATTATGAAAAAGCTGTATTCATTGCCTAATTTTGCTGACGAGCTTTTACAGGTGCCGGTCATAGATGCTCCAGTGGCGGCACTCCAGTCACAAGGTCTCCTCTCCGAGGATGGACAAGGCATGATTAAAGACGGTCTCGACAAATAAGGTGAGGCAATTCTAAAGTGCGCGCATTAGGCCATGGCCACGTCCATAAAGGCCTCCGCCATAGCCTCCGTGGTATCTAGGGCAGCTGTAGTGTGGACCAGAAGGCTGATCCAGTTACTGCCTCAGAACAACAGCAGGCTGTTAGAGGGAGCCAACAGAATACTTAAAGCCTGCACTTTTCTGGCGGACGCAACATTAGACTCAATGTCCATGACTTCCAGAGCAATGGCGTCTTCCACAGCCGCGCGATGCATGTTATGGCTTCGGGTGTGGCAAGCTGACCTCCAAGCCAAACTGATCCTGATGTCTTACCCCTTTCAGGGAGGCAAGCTCTTCGGGGACCAACTAGAAAAGATCCTAGTAGAGACTAAGGACAAGAAGAAGGCGCTCCCGAAATCCATCAAAAGACCAGAGAGAAGGTACTTCGGCTACCAACCCTTTAGATCACATCACACATTGCCTAGGAACAGACAGGATCAGAAGCGCAACTGGACGCTTCCACGAGCCCAAGCACGCAGGGGTCCTTTTCATTCCAAATTCAACAAACAGCAGGGACACCGCGGTGGTAGACAGGACTCCGAGGACAAAGGGCAGAGACCCTGACTCGCACGACGCTCCGGTGGGGGGACGACTGCTCAGGTTCCAACAAGCCTGGGTAGAGTCCAAGGCGGATGCCTGGGCATTAGAGATTGTCTCCAAAGGCTATGCGATAGAATTTGCTACCTTTCCTCCGGAGCGATTCCTCCTTTCACCGCTCAAGAAAGACCCTCGCAAGAGGAACATCACAATTCAGGCCATGCAACACCTCCTCAACATAGGAGCCGTCAAACCTGTTCCCGAGGAGGAAAGGGGACAGGGAGTTTATTCTATCTTCTTTACGGTTCCCAAAAGAAATGGCGACTGGAGGTCCATTCTGGATCTCAAGTACGTGAACAAATTCATCAAGTTGAGAAAGTTCCGCATGGAAACTCTTCGGTCCATTGCAGAAGCACTTCAACAAGGCGAATTTCTAACATCAATAGATCTGACGGAGGCTTACCTTCATGTACCGATTGCCCCAGCTCATCGGAGATTCCTAAGATTCTGTATTCAAGACACTCACCTTCAGTTCAGGGCGATGCCCTTCGAGCTGGCAACGGCCCCCAGGGTATTTACCAAGCTGTTGGTGACACCTATAGGCTGGCTCCGGGAGAGGGGTTACCAGCTTCATCCGTACCTGGACGACATTCTAATAAGATCTCCTTCACGAGAAGCCGCAGTCAGGGAAACAACATTCGTTATTCAAGTTTTGGAGAGGCACGGTTTCCTAATCAACAGAACCAAATGCTCTCTACAGCCGTCACAATGCCTAGAACACCTGGGTCTTATACTCGACACCAAGGAAGGCTCTCTGTTCCTTCCGAAGGAAAGGCGGACAAAGCTCATCCGGCTAGCCTCAGATGTAATCAGGCAACAATCATCATCGCTCATGGACCTGTCCAAATTAATGGGGCTGCTGGTAGCCCACTCGGAAGCCATCTACTGGGGCCGGTATCACCTTCGGCCTCTACAATCAGCGCTCCGACCTTTCCAACTTCAAATAGCACACAAATCCAACTTGAAAATACAGCTCCCGCTAACGGTCAGGGAGAGCATGAGATGGTGGACCATAGAGAGCAACCTACGCCAGGGCAAGAGTTTCCTGTCTCCTCGTTTTGTCCAGATCTTCACGGACGTGAGCCTGCTAGGTTGGGGAGCGATGATGGAGGGACATCCAGCCCAGGGGGAATGGTCTGACACAGAACGGAAACTCCCAATCAATGTACTGGAGATGAGGGCGATCCTCCTAGCCTTGACGTACTTCAGGGATCGGATAGTTCAAAGCCATGTCCTGATACGAACGGACAATATTTCCGCGAAGGCGTACATCAACAAACAAGGAGGAACCAAGTCCTCACGTCTTCAACGAGAAGCCAACAAGATCATCGGTTGGGCAGAACTCAACCTACGGTCACTACAAGCAGAACACATCAGGGGAGTCCTCAACGTCCAAGCAGATTGGCTGAGCAGAGAAGCTCTTCATCCAGGGGAGTGGGCCCTGAAGAGAGAGGTCTTCCTAATGGTATCGGAATACTTCGGCCAGCCGAAGGTGGATCTGTTCGCCTCCCATCTGAACAACCAATTGCTGAGATTTCTGTCCCGGTACTACCATCCTCGGGCAGAGGGGACGGACGCACTCCACTCTCAGTGGCCACCAGGTCTCCTGTACGCCTTTCCACCACTACCATTGATTCCGAAGGTCCTGAGGAAGTTGAGGGAGCAACGAGCGACAATAATTTTGATCGCACCTTGGTGGCCAAGAAGGCCGTGGTTTGCCACTCTACATCGTATGTCTGTAGCACCTCCTCTCAAACTACCAACTCATCCGGACTTACTTCAGCAGGGACCCATATGGCACCCCAAGCCGGCGTGGTGGTCTCTGACCGGCTGGAAATTGAGCGGAGGCGCTTCCTGCTAGAAGGCTACCCGGCGGAGATAATAACTACTCTCTTGGCATCTAGAAAGAGATCTACTATCAGAATCTATAACTCGGCATGGAAAGCCTTTACTCGCTGGTGTCGGCGCAAGAAATTTGACCCTACTCAGCCTTCCAAAACCACGGTGTTGGGTTTTCTACAGGAAGGGCTAGATAGAGGACTGCGTCCCGCTACACTGAAGAAGCAGGTCGCTGCCATAGGTACAGTATTACCGACGTTAGAAGGAATTCCACTGGCCTCACATCCTCACGTTCAAAGATTTCTCAGAGGGGCTACTCTGCTGAACCCACCAACAGTGCATAGGTTCCCGACTTGGCACCTGAACGTGGTGTTGTCGGCTCTCACGAGACCTCCATTCGAACCCATTAGAGACATTACGTTGCGATGGCTAAAGCTGAAGACCATCTTCCTTGTGGCCATTACTTCGGCGCGCCGTGTCTCAGAGTTAGGCGCCCTTTCAATCCGGCCGGAACTGTGTATTTTTCATAAGGACAAGGTGGTCCTCCGAACGGATCCTACCTTCGTGCCCAAGGCATACTCGAGATTCCACAGATCTCAGGAGATTAATCTCCCATCCTTCTGTCCGAATCCCACACACAAAAAGGAGAGGGAATGGCATAACCTAGACGTGAGACGGGCTCTCAAGGCGTACGTAATCAGGACTGAGTCGATACGCCAATCCGACTCTCTTTTCATTAACATCTCGCGCCCTAAGATGGGCCACCGCATGTCATCTGCCGCCATTGCCTATAGTATAAAGTCTTGCATTCAGGAGGCTTACAAAGCCATGAAGATGGAAGTGCCGTCTGGGATCACGGCACATTCGGCAAGAAGCGCAGCTACCAACGCAGCTCTCAGGAAAAATGCTTCATTAGAGGACATATGTAAGGCCGCCACGTGGTCTTCGTCTTCTACCTTTATCAAACATTACCACCTGCACACATATGCTTCAGCAGATGCAGCCTTCGGCCGTAGAGTACTTCAACACGTAGTAGAGGACGAAGGATCCATCCCACCCAGGACATAGGAAACTGCTTTGGGAGCACCCAAGATGTCCTCCGCCTCAGAGGGAGAATGGCCCCTTGGATACTCACCGAGAAGGGTCCTTCTCCTCTGAGGAAAGGAGGACATCTTGCCCTCCCAGGATCCTCGTACCATCTGTGTTAGTACCGTGTTTTGTACTCTGTATGTTCTCTTACAGTTCAGTGTGTTGTACACTGTTTGTGTCCTTCTCGTTGGGCCAGTTTCGACTATTGATGTCGTTAGTTGATGGTGTTCTTTTACCTTTTGTTAATTGTGTTCTCCTCTTCACCTTAAGAGTGAAAGTTGTTCCAACAGTTTAGGAATTGAGAGAAGGAATACTGCTGAGGGGAATCACCCGAACTGAGGAGAGAGGGTGGTCCCACACACCAAAGGAAGAGGAAGAAAGTTTAACTTCCTGCCTCCCCGATTGGATGGTGGGAAACACCCAAGATGTCCTCCTTTCCTCAGAGGAGAAGGACCCTTCTCGGTGAGTATCCAAGGGGCCGTTCCTGAGGAGTCCTCTCTATCACTGAGCCCCATGACAGGTTGCAAGATACATATAGAGGAACAATTGTGTAAGTTGATGAGATGGAGAAATATGAAGGTGCAATTGACCCCTTTCCTCAGTGGAGCTGTGCTTGCAGAAGAGGGAGATTTTACCCCCTTGTCCTTCCTCATTCCAATGTGAGTCCCTAACCTACGTGAGTTCTGTCATCCTGGGAATGTTCTTTTCAAGGGTTAGAACAGTCTGTCAGAACATACATGGAGTTGTAGGATACGTGCCAATATTTGTAATAGTCATATTATAGACTGGTTTATTTTCCATTTATATTATTTACTTCATTTATATCCTGCCTTTCTCTCCAGTGGAAACTTCCTATTGGACCCATAGGAATCATCTTCTTAAGCTTAATTTAGTGTAGACTGTATTGTCCCCAATGGAAAAAGAAAATATTTTTGTCTTTAATATAGGTCTAGATTTTGAAAAGTTAGAGAACATGAAACGCTATTGTTACGACCCCTTTCTTTCTCTTGGGTATGCACAGCTATGCACACAGGAAAGAATCCCCATAGGGATCTATTAAGCCAATTTTTCTCCTACCCCTTTCCCCTTAAGGAGCATAGCAGTGCTGAGGACCATTACAGTGCCTCTCATATGCAAGCAGAGTAGGCTTCTCATCCCCCTGCCTGGATCAGGAGAACCCCTAGCTGCCACCCTGCAGCCCCACTCACCTTGCTGATAGGGAGAAAAGGCATGGGAAGAAGTGATGTGCACGTACTCCCGTGCTACTCTGTTGCTGATGTCATTTTCCAGCATTACAGGGGAACTGTGAATTGTGCTGAAGCTCAGTTCAGTAAAAATTGCCCATTTGGAGGTGATTTTTACTCAGCTGCGCTTCAGCACACCCAGCAGCTCCTCTGTTTCATATATTACCTGGAGCAACAGGGGAGCTGCAGGTTGCACCAAAGTCCAGTTCAGTAGAAATTGCCCACTTGGAGGCAATTTTCACTAACTGGGCTTCAGTTCCTCTGTTGCACTGGAAAAATGATGTCATTTTCTGATGTGGCAGGGAAACATAGGAGGATTTGTTGGCACCTTGCTGCCCACCAGCCCCTTTGGCTCCTGGGCCCCATGGCAGCAATAGTCAAAGACATATGTAGATCCATTCATCTCACTCTTCTCTAGGGCTACACATGCCGATTACAAATGCTCTCCTTCCCTGTTAACCCTTTTCTCCATCTCAAGCTATTTAATTTTAGGTTGCAAGCTGCAAGCAGATCCCTGCCTTGATTTTACTTTTGAATAGTGTCTAAGTCTCTTGGGCGTTAACAAAGACGAGAAAAAGGCCAGGCCAGGGAGCTCATACTATCATTTCTTGGAGAGATCTCCAATGGCTTGAAAGAATTCTGCTGTTTTATTGTTTTGTCTTTTGTATCCTATCTTTTTGTTTAGGATTTTAAATTATGAACCACCTTGAGTGCTTTGTTTCAAAGGCACTATCAAAAAAGAGAGAAAGATACATATCTTTAAGTCAAGGATACCTCATTGGCTATGTCTGTAACAAGATTTTCAGGTTCTTTTACAAGACTGCAAGTGCAAGACGTCAGCTATGTCTTCACTTCAAGAACTTCTAAAATCACTGATTACAAAAGTAAACAAGGATTCTTAGGACTTACCTGTATTTCCCATTTACATTTTCTTTAAATACTAAGTGGTTTGATACAGGAAAGGCCTGAATTTACTTATTTGATGAATACAAGGTTAGAAGAGTGGATTGTAATGGTAAATTAAACCCTTGCATAGCTTATACATGCGATAGTGAGTGACTTTATTAGACTTTCAGTGCGTTGTTAATCTTTTCAGAGACTAACGGTAAATTTTGGAGAGCTGATCAGAGTGTTCTTGAATAGAACAACTTTCCACATGCCATCCTTTGGTTTAATTTTCCAAAATTTTCCATCACAGAGAAGCAGTGATGAATTCTGCATGTTTTTTTAAATATATTGTTGAGTATTGCTTAATATATGAGCCTGCGTTGCCATAATGATTCACTTACCATTAACTCACGTTGCAGACTTTGACTCTCCAGCACTATGTATTGACTAAGGTGACATCAGAAGTGTTTGTATGTAATTCTAATGGCTTCATCTGTCAACTGAACCAGTCTTTTCTTTTCCATAAGGTTGGAAAAGCAGGTGTTAAGTCTCATTTTTAAAATTTATTGTTACTTATTGCTGGTGCTTTAGAGACTGTTCCACTTAGCCACCAAATAAGCTAATAGCATGCTCAGACCACTGAAGCCTAAAATCCTGCTAATTCCTTCCCCTCATGAATACTATCCCAGTTTCTGTACACACTAAGAAAACCAAAGATCTAATTATGGGATATACAACATAAGAAAAAATTAGAGTTGAAAATTACACAGAAATTTGAAACAGCTGGTAGATTTTCATTTTCTCAGTGTACCTTGTGTGGTTTTCATATAAGTTTGTATAAAAGTAAACATCCTTGGGTATATTGATTGTGTAAGATGAAAGGAATTTTAAAATGTCTCTTCTTGATGGGTTAATCACTCATAGTTTAAGGGGATGGACTGTCAGTTCTGCTTGAAGTCACTCATTTTCAGCCCTTCAGGACTTTGAAAGATGCATTTGGTTATTACTCAGAGTAGAAACTGCAGTAAATGTGGTAGAATTAAGGGATGGCTCTGGTAAAGCTCTAATCTTGATTAGATTTCATTTAAACTTTGAGAAAGACAGAAAAGCAATCCAAGCAGCAGCGTGGCTGAAATCTTAAATAAATTGTAATGAACACTAGAGGACACAGAATGTGTTAATCTTCAAGCTGCATGATTATTTTGTGTTGTGAAAGGTTAGCTTTTCAATTGCAAGCCTTAATTACTTTTCAAATGAATATTTCATAACAGTTATTTTTTCATTGAATATACAACTGCATGCTTATTTTGTTTCTTGTATGGTAGACATCATTTTTCAGTGGCTTTAAATTCATTTATTTTTTTCCTCTGTCACTCCCACCACTGTTTTTAGCCTTTGGAGGATTAGAAAATATTCGTAATATTTCCTGATGGGTGGTTTATACTGTGAGAAGAAAGAAATAACTTTTAAAAGACATTTTCAATGCATTTTTGCACCAAGCGTCACAGGTAGTAATCTTGCACAATTGATTGAAAACTATCTGGAGCACCACTTAGCAATAAATGGTGAAATTCTGGCTCCATGGGGGAATATGAGTGAATTTAAATGTACTACTGCTGCTACTATTTAACATTTATTTAGCATCAAGCATGCTAAGCTCTGCACAGAGCTAAAATCCTCAGTCCAGTACAGCCTGTGATCTGTCACGTCATTAGAGTTTAGAAGGCCTTTGCAAGCATGTCCTAAATAGGTCTTTGAACCTTTCAAGCAGCTTTTTTGCATTTGTGCTTTATTTCCTAGAGGCTTATATTTGCTGCCATTTTTTCCAGACCATGTGACTGACAGTGCAATCCTAAACAGAGTTATTCCCATCTAAGCCCACTGAAATCAATTGGTTTAGACTGGAGTAATTCTCCTTAAGAGTGCACGGTGAGTAGTGTAATCAGTATAGAACATTCATGTCCAGTATTTAATTAAGTTCTTCACACAGTCTGCCTTCCTCCTCCCCCTTCCCAAATTGCTGACATTCTACTTAGGGTTGCCAGGTCCCTTTCCCCTCCCTGTGGGAGGGAGGGACCTGCATTTACCTTCTGTCTCTCACATGTCTGTTTTCACACGCGTGTGTTCCCAGCACTTGTGTGATGACATCACTTCCAGGAAGTGATGTCATCATGCTGGCCATGGGGCTAATTTGCACAGGGCTAATTCTGCCCACTAGAATCCTTCCTAATTCTGCTCCAGCGAAGCCTGGGAGCACACCCACAAGCACACTTCAGGAAGTGACGCTGTTGTGCTCCACTGTGCACTTTCCTAGGTTGCCTGCTGGTGTTGGGTGATCTCTGGGGGCGGGGGGGGGGGCTTGCCGATTGTTATCAGTAGGCAACGGAGCAAACCCCTGGGTGATTGACCGTCAGCATCGGGCAACTGGGAAGCCTAATTCTACTTTTAAAACTTATGTACTTCTGTGGATGTTTTGGAATTTCTGTGCGTGGCAACTATGGGTAATGACTGATCTTACAAGAAGAAATAGGTTACATCATGATTGGAGCTAGAATCTCACCATAACATAACTTTGATTCATTTGCTTTGTTTACAGTTAATCATGCCATCATTTTGTCTTAATTTGATTCACTTTAAAAATCAGTTGCTATTGTCATCTACGGTAGTTACATTTCGTTAAAATAAAGTCTTATGTAGAAGTTTCAGAAAGAGGAGATTATTTAATGGATCAGTACTGTTTTTAGCTATATAAGCCCATACTTTTAAATTTGGTTCTGTTTGAAATATGATAATTAATAAACTATTAAAATTTAACAGCAGATAATAGATGTTTTATTATTTCTCAGAAAATAATAATAAACGTAAAATGTAATACTGATTGTTTTTAATTCCATTTCAGGTATTCATTTACACAGAGGTACCTGTTATTACTATCTAGGTTATTACTTTCTAGGTTCTGAGGAATAAGGACAAGCTTGGCAAGGGCCACTGTCTGTTTTCTTGAGTATGCAAATATTTGACGGTGTTGAGGGAAATCAAATTCTGTGCTATTTTAAAGGTTTCACCTGCACACATTTTCAATCTCATAAGTAGGTAAATGACTTACTTAAGAAAGTGCAAAATACAACAGTGTATATTATTCTATGCCCAAACCTGAATGACCCAGAGTAGTCTGATCTCAACAGATGTTGGATGTGCTGGGATGAGAGACCACCAAGGAAGACCAGGGTCACTGTGCAAAGGCAGGCAATGGCAAGCCATCTCTGTTAGTCTCTTGCCTTGAAAACCCCCGCAAGGCTCACCATAAGTCAGCTGTGACTGGATGGCATATTACTTACACATAGCTTGGGAATACACCATGTGATATAGCTGTAGTTAATTTCTGTCTTAGGCTTCTTCGGTTTTTATTTTCTGTGAGTTCCTGACTACTTGTATTGTTAATTATGAGTCTATTCTTATTTTATAACTATTGTTATTGATAATAATTGATACAGCACCATCACTATACAGATTGTTTTACAGAATGACATAAGTAGAAAAGACTGGTCCCCCATAGAGAAGAAGAAAACAAAGGGAGGAGAGGAACATCAGGAACTAATGAAGTTACTTGGTGGGTTTTAGTTGGGGAAGAAGAGAGAGATCAGAAGTTTCATGGGAAATATGGGTTTTGAGGTAAGATTTGGCTAAACAGAGGTGTCATCATGTAGGCATTCTTAAAAGGAGTTCTAGGTGTAATGAGGAGAGGAATAGGTGCACTTGGCATCTCACCTAACTTTTGTTAATATTGTGAATCTTTTCTCTGAAAGCCTAATACATGGCCACTGATACTGGCGGAAGACAGTTGAACAGGTTATTTTTGTCCTTAGTGAAATTAAATGGCTGTGCTTTAAACTTACTTCACATCTCCTCTCAACTGTCTTTTCTGAGCCCCTAACCTATTCCCCCCCCCTCGTTAAATTTGAGGACATTTGATATGCCTGATAATTTTTATTGTTTACTACTGGTTTAGTTCTGTCATGTTCTCTATGGCATGCAGACTTCCTCCCGCCCCCCAATCTAGTAAAAGTCTTCCTTTAGATGTAGAGTGGGGATTACAGATCTGGGTCTGTAATTACTACTGCAGTACCAAGCCCCAGTGTGTGATTGAATGGCAAAACTGAATTTCACAGATTGATTAAGAGTAACCATTACCTTAGGGATTAAGAAAAAAGGTGAACCCTGTACAAAGTTTTTCCAAGCAGCTCAGTAGCAAGTGATAAACAATAGCCACTTTACCTTAGAAAAGGAACATCTGCTTCTGCCGCTGAAGGTGTGTGAACTGAAGATGGAGTAGCTCTGATCATTCCATACTGCAGGATTATTGTAATGGTAGCCTTAGATCTTTATCATCTAATTAATTACCTAAAATTATTTAATTGGGCTTATTTTTCTGAATGGTTTGTCAGAAAGAGCCTTCTGTGCACATGAATGCATGTGGGTCTCTTGACTAGAGCATATAACTTTAATTTTTCATACTGCACATTATAGTAGTACTATACAATCCCTCTTCATGGACTTTTTCATGGATGATAGATGGAAATCATTTGATACAAAGTGGATGTACACTGTTCACGAGTAATTTAGGATTTTACTGAGTACTTTTTTAGTTGGTACCTCTATATCATTTATGCAGATTAAGTGTTTATGGGGCAATGATAATTATTTATTATTTATTTGTATTCTGTGTTACCATCAAAAATGAAAATATAATTGAAAGATTTAATACCCATTTCTAAACAAATTACATGCAACTTTGGAGGGCTTACTTTCCATAATATATTTAAGATCAAATTGTCAATGTACACTGAGTAATTTAACTCAGCAGGTGCTTAGGTCATGAGGAAGTACAATCTGTTGTCCTGCTATTCAAAGATCTCTTTGTATAAAGAACCCTTTATTAAGCCTTTGAAACGCTTGGGCAAAGATGATTTTAGCCCGAAGTGTGCCCTTAATATGTTGAGAATTTTTCTGTAGTGCCCTACTTTTCCATGAGAGGTTTTGAACCTCAAAGAGCTTTTTAAAACTGTAGAACTTGAACAATAATGTGAATGATTTTTCTTCATTCACTATTTATATCCCATTTCCTTTCACACTGAAAAGAAAGTACTGAGAAGTTGCATGAAGTGGATTTCAGTCAAAGGTGGCTAACGTATGTGAAGGAAATGAAGCTTAGATTCAAGCAGTGATCAATGAAGTACAGCATTGTATGATCATTACTGAGCAACAAAGCAGGATAGGAATTATCACAAGAATGTGTATGTCATTCAACATGCCTTTATTTAATACATTTTCTTGCTTGCTTTTTTTTAATTGTTCCTTGTGTTTTATAATCTTTCACCCTATATACAAGAATCAGAGTTCCCTTCTCATTTCTCTGACACTTTCCCCTGTCATTATACAAAGCTGAACTTCAAGCAGAATTCCAGGGGAAATCTATTCAGCAAATACTTTAAAACCATTTGAATGGCCTTAAAATATCTTATGTGATAACAGCTTGCTTCCATTTTTGCAATTTTTGCTTGAAATGTTTGTTTCGCATTTATAATATTGGAATGCTGACAACTTTGCCTGCGGAGAAGCAGACTTGTATTCAACAGCGTTACATTAAATCCTTAGCAGAACACAGTTCTGTTTGGTTTTCATGTTTAATAGAGGTATGACATGAGCTCCAGAACACAGCAATACTTATATCAGGTGATGAAGAATCAGGCCTTTTAAATGATGCTTCCAGCTTTTATTACTGGATATCTGTATAAATGTATAATTACCTTTTGTACCTTCTTTAAATGGTTTCTCTATTATTTACTATAGGTAAGTAGTGTGTTCCTTTCTTTGGCCACAGTCCAGCTCTTTATGCCGTGATAGAAAGGTTCAGAGGCTTCCCTCAGCAGTTCCCAACAGCCGATACACCCCTCATTATGTATTAGGCAGTGCAGCAGGTTGCAGAATGGAAACACGAGACCTTCTATTCTTCCAAAGGATAATCAAGTGTTCCAGTATATTTCTTTGCGTAGGCACTGAACATGCAGGAGCAGGAATAAGATGGGTGTGGATTTCATCCTGGACTTTCACACAGGCTGGGGTCGTGGACTTTTACACAGGGTGACTCAGTCGTGGACTTTCTTTGCTGAGTAGCCAGCATGCTTGAAGGGAAGGGAATAGTGGGGAAAAACTCTTGAGATAGAAATATCCATTGAGATAGAGAGATAGAGAGAGATAGACAGTATAGACAGTTTCTATACATCTATATTTTGGTTTGGTGCAGCCCCCCCCTTTTCTATTGTAGTGGAGGGGGACATGCCTCATCTAATATCACTGCGAGAAAAATACTGGTTCTAGTAATATATGGATCATAGGGAAATCTGCTGGGAAGGGCAGGGGAGGAACCAGTAATCATGCATGCATAATCAACAACAGTGTTGGGAACTATGTTAAGCAGTACTGGAGGGGAAGAATTACCTTAAACAGGAGGTTTGAGTTCAGGACCTCCAAAGCAGCATTCTCAGAAATGTTCCACATGCAGGGTCAGCTACACAAATTTGGGGCTTTAATGTTTTGATGAGGTGGTGATTATGGTTGCAAATAGAAAGAGATATGCTGAAATGGAACAAATTGAATTTGTTGTGGTTGGGGAGTATGGCAGTGGTTAAAATGAACGTATTACCTAGAGTGATGTTTTTGTTGCAAACGATCCCAATTGTAAAAGATAAAAAGCATTTTGAAAAATAGCAAAAGAAAATATCAGAATTTGTATGGGCAGGGAAAAAACCAAGAGTGAAAATGAAGGTGTTATGTGATGCTAAAGAAAGGGGTGGTCTGCAATTGCCGAATTTAAGATTGTACCATGAAGCAACATATTTAACATGGTTGAGAGAGTGGGTATTACTCTCTAATCATAAATTACTGACCTTGGAAGGCCATAATAAATTGTTTGGATGGCATGCATACCCATGGTATGATAAAGATAAAATGGATATAAAGTTTCAACACCATTATGTGAGACAGAATCGCTTTATGGTTTTCCTACCAAATATCACTCCGTGACCAACTAACTAAACTAAATAACGTAGCTAAACTACAATGTAACAAAAATGAAAAACAAACTTTATTAAACTTCTTCACATTACTCTACATGCAGCAGTTAGCTATCCAAGCTCCAATTACTGGTGAACAATATGTTCTTTGGTTTTTGTGGGTTTTCCGGGCTGTATTGCCGTGGTCTTGGCATTGTAGTTCCTGATGTTTCGCCAGCAGCTGTGTGAAGATGCCAGCCACAGCTGCTGGCGAAACGTCAGGAACTACAATGCCCAAGACCACGGCAATACAGCCCAGAAAACCCACAAAAACCATCGTTCTCCGGCCGTGAAAGCGTTCGACAATATGTTCTTTCCCAAACGAAGAAGGGAAGAACACACAATTCTCCCAGCAACACTTGCTTCCAGAGTAAACAGAATTATTTATATTGCACGCAGGCAAAGACAATTTAGTGTAGTAACAAAGAAGGCGTGGACAATTCAAAAAAGACCACTAAGGGTCTAGCAATAGTGTAAATACTTCAAGACTTGCAATAAACATACAGAGGTACAAAAATTACCCCACCACACAACAATTTGTGACAATAATATTTCAAGGACAATTTATGTAACTGCTGACGGGTTCGCCAGCAAGAGGTTCCCGTTTTTCTAACTGTACAGGTTTTCTAACTGTAATAGTCAAAACGTTGTGTATTTGATAATGTGTGCCTGTAAAAAGATGTATGTGGGCTGTACCGGCAGAACCATCAAAACAAGAATACAGGAGGAGACTGAGGAGGAAAGTGGAAGACGCTCCACTAGTTTCGCATTTCAAAGAGAAGGAACATAAGGAAGAGGAATTTACTTACACGGTGCTATATATCAGTCGTTTTAAAGATCCATTGCTGGCACAATGGGAACTTTTGAGAAAGGAGGTGTGGTGGATTTTCAAACTACATTCCATGGACCCATATGGTCTTAATAATTCCTTTGATCTTTCTGTATTTCTTTGAGGACGTCTAAAGGAGCACTGGCACTTTAAATTAGATGAATAATGTTGTAATTAATTAAATGGACGTGAGTATTTATGTGGATTCGTGTATACATTGTGTGCTTACGCCATTGAGCGAGCCGCTATTATGCACTTTAGAGGCTGTGATTTTCTGACTTGCTGCTTGTAAGTATTAGCTTGAGTAATGATAATGTGTGAGTGTATTTATAATTGTTTTTATAATTGTGAATCTGATGAAATGTTATATGATCTTGTTTTACAGTATTTATTGAGATTGTACATCTGTTTGAATTGTGGTCTGTGAGTATGGAATGGAATTTTAAATAATTTATATACTATTAACAATTGTGAATTTTTGTATTAAATATTCTCTATATTTTTTTCCAATTGTAACTGCTTTGAGGAAGGGGCATCCGGAAACAGGAACCTCTTGCTGGCGAACCTGTCAGCAGTTACATAAATTGTCCTTGAAATATTATTGTCACAAATTGTTGTGTGGTGGGGTAATTTTTGTACCTCTATATGTTTATTGCAAGTCTTGAAGTATTTACACTATTGCTAGACCCTTAGTGGTCTTTTTTGAATTGTTCACGCCTTCTTTGATACTACACTAAATCGTCTTTGCCTGCATGCAATATAAGTAATTCTGTTTACTCTGGAAGCAAGTGTTGCTGGGAGAATTGTGTGTTCTTCCCTTCTTTGGTTGGGAAAGAACATATTGTTCACCAGTAATTGGAGCTTGGATAGCTAACTGCTGCATGTAGAGTAATGTGAAGAAGTTTAATAAAGTTTGTTTTTCATTTTTGTTACATTGTAGTTTAGCTACGTTATTTAGTTTAGTTAGTTGGTCACGGAGTGATATTTGGTAGGATAGCTGTTGCCGTGTCTCTCTCAACTGTTCGGTCTCTTTATGGTTTGGCAAAAATACAAGAGATTTATAAAGGAAGAGAGGCCTATGTGGATTGTACCAGCAGAAGTAGTAAATCCCAATATGGACTATAAAGGAGAAGAATGGATAACCTACAAAGACTTATTAAGATTAGATAAAGACTCGTTCAAGATTAAAAATAAGGAGGAGTTGCCATTTAAGTATGGATGGTTACAATATCGACAAATCAAAGACTTATTCAAATCTGATAAAAGGGAAAATAGGTTTTAGAGTCAAGAATACTGAACTAGAAGAACTCCTACTTGGGGAGGGAGCTAAAGTGATTTCTAAATGTATAAACTTTTATTAAAATGGTATACAGAGGATGAAACAGTTAAAATTCAAATGGTAAAATGGGCAGTAAATTGTAATAAAGAAATCACAATGGAGGCGTGGGAGTACCTATGGAGAAATACACTGAAGATATCAACATGTACTAGTATAAAAGAGAATGGTTACAAAATGATGTATAGATGGTATTTAACACCTAAAAATTTAGCAATTGCTAATAATCAAATGTCGAACAAATGTTGGAAATGTAAAAATCATGAAGGTTCTCTGTATCATATGCAGTGGATGTGTGAAAAGGCTAGGATGTTTTGGTCTAAGATTTGTGCGGAAATGTCATCAATTTTGAAAGAAAGTGTGCCAAAGAGTCCTGAAATGTTATTATTTGGTTTAAACATGGAGAAAATGAATAGTAAAGATAGAGTATTGTTATACTATATGATAGTAACAGCAAGAAAATTATATGCACAATATTGGAAGCAAGAAGAATTACCAGAAGTGGAAGATTGGATTCAAAAACTCTTGTACATGGCGGAAATGGACAAATTAACAAGGAAATTAAGAGAACAAGATCCAAAGGAATTTATTATGGACTGGGAGAAATTTAAAAATAACAGAAAAAAAATGGGATGTAAAAGGACAATTATGGTCTCTCTTAATTATTAAGAATTAAGAATGAAGTAGTAGAACTTTGCCTTTAATAATAGGGACAGACGGGATCTAGAGTTAACGATAAGAAGTAAAGGGGTTATAGTGCTGCTGGAAGTCAATATAGAAAAGGGGGGAGGGGTGGGATGCATGTATTAAGATAATGGGGAATATTTGAAAAGATGTATAATGAATATATGTTAACCCACCCAATAAAAACTTTTTTTAAAAAAAAAGAGATAGGCACGATCCAAAAAAATAATAATGATCCAGCTGATTGTGGATCGGTGCCGGCAACGATCCCGAATTAACGATCCACACCAATCATCTTCCGTTCCCGGATCGTGGATTGTGGATGCCACGGTGGGGCATGCTGATATTCCCAACTATGTGGGAAGGTGGGTTGTGGCGGTGGCCGACTCTCTCAGTCTCTCTCTTTCTCTCCAAAGGCTAGCAAGTAGCAAGCAAGAGCTTTGTCCCATTCCACTGCTCGCAGAAAATGAAATCCAGCCTGGGAGCCTATGGCATGGGTCCCATTCAGCAACACAGGAGGTCTGTGTTTGGCCGTCAGAGCTGCCTATCAGGGTTTGCAGGGATGAGATTGGAGTGCCCATGGCTACAGAACACCCCCTTCCCCCTCCCTCCCCTGGATGTCTTCTCCCAACTTGTGACTGCTTTGCTGCTCCGTGGTTGGAAAGAAGCCCTGCTGATCAAGGAAAGTTTCCAGGGCGAAAGAAGGAGGGCAAACAGAGCTCAGGCATTCCCTTGGCTCCGTTGCCAGGGGATTAGATTGCTGGCGCCTGAGTGTCTGGATCCCCGATCCGAGCCCGATTGCCCCGATCCAGGCCCGTCCTGATCACTGGATCCTTGGCTGTGGACGATCATGATCCACCGGGTCACGATCGTACGATCACCATTATCGTGGGGTTTTTCCGATCGTAGTGTGGATCGTGCCCATCTCTAGTGGTGATGCTGGAAATCAGCGTTTAGAATTGTTAGGTACTGGGGAGTATTTTGGGACAAGTCAATGCTGTAGAGAAGAAATGGACTCCACTTGAACTGAAACAGAACCAAACTTCTGGGAGTAGCTTTTAAACTAACTCTTAGGGGAAAGCCAGCAAGAACTGGAGAGCATCTTGCTTTGGAGTGACTCATCAGTAAGGAGGCTGGGCAATCTAGATGGGTATGAGTTAGGACTTAATAGTGAGAATGTACTAGGAAATGACAAACGTTTGAGAAGACCAGAGGACTGAGGAAATCTGTGTGCCAAGGGCACTTGGAAAAGGAAACAAAATATAGCTGTTTTATATGCAAGTATTGGGAGACTCTAAGGGAAGATAGTAGAGCTATAGTGCTTGGTGTTAAATGAGAATAGTGGGCATTTTATAAACCTAGTGGGATGGCAGGGGGGGGGGAGTGAGATATAACAACCAGTCTTTATTTGAAAAATGGTCCTTGACCAGCATAAAATGTAAGTGTTCATATGCTCAAAAATTCCAAAATTGTAGGTTTTAACTCCCACATTAATGAATATGGTACAAAAATTAAAAATGCAATTTTAACATTTCATCCAATAAAATTATTACACCTTCATTAGCTGATGGATTTTTTAAACTGCCACAGAAAACTTCACAGTACACACTATAATCTTTGGGTTTTCCTCTATTAACAACATTCTGGTATACACTGATTCCAAATGACCAGGGTCCCTATTAAGTAAAGGGAGGACAAACTTAATACGAATTTCTTAATAGAAGGGGCAATGAAATAAAGCACGTTATGTGGTTTCAATCTCCCCAGTAACTGCAAGGGCATAACCTATTTTTCATCAGAATCTTTTTATATTGCCCCTCTAAAACTGCAGAGGGGAGGGCATGCCCTCCTATAGCTGGGTATCTCCAAATGGGAGATATAGGCGGTCAGATAGAGTACATATCTAGAACTGTCTGCAGCCAAGAAGTCTGTGACATCTCCAGATCTGTCTGCCACTCAATGGGATACAGCTATATCAGGAGGAGAACAACAGACTGTTGCCAAGGACCCCCCTCCTCCTGTTATGGGGCCTGCCATGAACTGTGTCAGTTTCCTGTGTTGCTGTTTTATGAATTCATCAAAGACTCTGTTTTGGGGCAGCATTGCCCATGCCTGTTTCCTGTTCTCACTGCTGAAATGTCTGTTTCCTGCCTCCTTGGGCACCTATCACACCTGGGCCCAGACCCATGCTGCTAGCAGCACAGTGCCTGCTGGAGGGAGCCTGGCCAGGCACCCCCTGGCCAGTTCCCGCAGAAGGCCCCTTGCAGGATGGTCACTGAGCCTGCCCCCGCCATTGGGCAGCCTGCTAGCAAGCCCAAGCCGTGCCAAAGGAGAAGCCATGTTTCCCAGGCAAAGAAGAACCACTATGGACTGTGTGCTCTGCGGCAGCCATTTCCAGACCAGGCTCCTGTCACATCCATGGAGCCCAGCCTCACCCTGATATGCATATCTCTGGAAGCCGCCTTGAGATGGAAGCTAAGTGCGGACTGTCCAGAACAGCTAATGGACGCATCTCAATGCAGCCACCGCATTCCAGGACTGATGACATTAAGACAACACCAGCTTCCTGGCCGATCCAATCAACCCGCCCGGCACTCCCCTCCCCTCCTTTGTTCCCACTTCCCGAGGTGTCACACTCTTACAATCAGACACTAAAGTGGCCCATCAAGGGTAGTTGTAGATCCATTAAGCCTTTGTTCCCCTTTTGAGAACCACAGGGAAAGGCATCTGCCCCAGGGTACGTTTTGGGGTATTTAAGCCTGCCTCCCTGTCCATGAGATTGCATGTGCCATTTCTCTCCTGTTCCCAGCCAGGCGTGTGCCATTCCTATCCAGACCCCTTGCTGTCACTCTATTGGATCTAGTGCAGGCATTAGACCATCTCATCTCGCTGCTATGTCTTTGCTCCACGTCGGGATTGTGAGTATACTCAGCTTCATCGCTCTCAAGTGGGCTACCCCGCTAATGCAACCGTCTCTATTTTCCTACTCTGTTTTCCTAGCTCTTGTGTGTAATCTTGTATGCATGTGCTAGTTCAGGCATACGCCACATTATTAGTAAATACATGTTTTATTGTTATTTAGTCTGCCTCTTTATTGCATGAGCGTCTGGAGAGGGACCCTGGCATATATTGGTTAAGACCCGCAGTAAATCCAGACTGCAAGCTAATTCCCCAATCAAATAGAGCAGTTCTGGTAACAAGACACATGAGGATGAAGTTACTCTGTATGTCAGAGAGCATAGACTTCTGTAAACTAGAAAACTTAAGAAAAAAATTGCTATGGGTGGAAATAGCAGGTCTGAAAGGTAAGTTAAAATCGGAGGGCAAGATTTGAGTCTAGCAGCACCTTAAAGACCAACAAAATTTCCAGGGTATAAACTTTTGAGAGTGAAAGCTCCCTTCATCAGACACAAGTAGGAATGGAAATCCTTGAACCCTTATATCTCAGTCAGAAGATAGAATGGGATGTTGCAAAGAAGGGAATCAGGATGCAAAGGTACATAGCAAAATGTAGTTAGCTTGATTAGAGCAGAGGATAAATGCTTAGGGGTAGGAAATGCAGAAAATTAGCATTTGTAGTGAGATAAGAATGTTACTAAGCTTATACTTCAGAAATCTTGTTGGGTTTTAAGGTGCTACTGGACTCAAATCTTGCTCTTCCACTGCAGACCAACACGGTGACACACCTGAAATTAAAAATGAGAAGATTCTGTTGTCCACCTGCCCAGATGTTTTGAGGACAATCTAGAAATGGAGAAAGAAGTAAGGACAGCAGCCAGAGGAGAAAGTTGTATAATAATAGGTTAACTCTCCTTTGCAAACTTGTTCAGTTCACAAGAAAGAGCCAAAATTTCTAGATACCGTAAATCAGTGATCTTCATCATGGAGTCCACAGACACCACGATATCCACTGATGTACTTCCTAATACCCCTTTGCTTCTTGCCCAAAACAAATAGATAATCCTGGCTTTCTTTCATCTCATCAGAGCAGGAGGAGCTTCAGAAGGCAACAGTGGACATCTCCTATAGGTTCATTTGCAAAGAGGTACCCTCATCATAGGCAGACTCTTGGTGTGGAGCCTACCAATATTTTGTAATATCTCCCTTCCAGCCAATTTGTGATTGGTTCTGTCCCTCGTGACAGCTATTTTGTGGCAGTGCCTGCTATCGTTTTACAAAATTCTAGAAGAGCCCACCAGTTGGGACACTTTTTGTATATGATGGCACAATTGGTCATGGAGTCAATTTGAGGGGAGGCTAACCTTGACTTGGATATCTGTCAAAATGTTAATTGTGACACATTACTGTTGTTGCCTCAACTGGAAACAATGATCATGGTAGTATAAGGGACAAAAGAGGTGCGAATTTGCGGTGGACTGACTATGAAAAAGGGGTCACACTGGATTTAAAAATTAGCAGTATGACGGTAATGAAAAACCAAGTTCAATGTTTGGGATAATTTGGAAAGGGATTCTCTTTCTCTTTCTCTCTCTCTCTCTCTCTCTCTGTCATGACCGCCTTTGAAATACTGTGTACAGTTCTGTTTGTCCTATCTCAGATTGCAAATTATAATACTGGAATACATGCAGGAAACAGGTATCAAGGGGTAGAAAATCTTCCCTCTGAGGAAAGTCTAAGGAGTTTTAGAATTTTTATTTTAGGAAAAAGACAAATGTGGGAGGAGACATGGGTGGAGAAAGTGGTTAGAGAGAAGTTCCTCTTCTATAATATTATATAAATAAGCCTTAAAAGGGAATTAGACATTTATAGAACATAGATCTCCCAATGAATATGAGCCAAAATGACCACATGTAGCCTTCATGTTTAGATGAACGAACTCCCTGAATACCAGTGCTGAAGAGTAACAACAGAGGAAAACTTTTTGCCTCTGTATCTTGCTTGTAAATTTCTTGGTGTGTGTGTGGTCTGGTTGGCTAGTGATGCTGAACTGTAGGCTTACAAAAGTGCTACTGTTCTTATCTGGCATTACTGTCATGAAAAGAAAATTAAGAGGGAATACCCTCTCTTTTCATCGTTATGCAAAATATAGGCTCTGGTATAGAAACACAGGATAGTCAGTCAATACAATCCTGATTTACAGGGAGCACACCAGTCCCTGTTCTCTCAGGCACCAGCATTTGGATGTCAGGCATTTGCATTTGGATGTCACAGTTATGATGGACCCCCCCCCCCTTCACTCCCCTACTGTGAGGCAGATTTTCCCACCAAAATTTAGTTTGCCTGATTTGCCTGAGCCTGAGCAACCTCAACTAGCGTGTTAATCTTTGTGGTTTGAAAGTCTGTTTGTCCCACCCTGACAGTCAGATATTATTTTGGCTTTTTAGCCGAACCCTGGAACTTGATAGGGAGAAGCAGGAGTCCTCTTCCTTTTGTTGGAAATGGCACTGGAGACTGTATAACATTTTTTTTAAAAAAAAACTTTAACAGGCAGGGTTAGAATAAGAGTAGACAGGGAATGAAAGTGCTGAGGTAAAATTTTGTTGGTAGTACAGAACACACTTTGAGTAAGAGCCAAAAGAGTTTCCTTGAAGGTTAGTTTCTTATATTCTTGGTTCTTAGCAGTGAGAGCTGTTTTACTTAATACTTTAGTTGCAGCAGTAATATTTCTTCAGAAACTTTCCTATGACAGCTCAGGTTTCCTGGAGTTAAGTTTAAAACGGTTTTCCCTTCACAACAGACCCGGGGTCTTCCTCAGAACCCAACCCCTTTTAGAAACTGGGCAGGAATTAATCTTCTCCTAAGAAGATATAACCCTTCTTCTTTTGGCTTGAAAGGGAGTCTAAGCTACTATCCAATCACTCTTGCCAAAACAAACATCCAGTTCTATGGTGTCTGTGTCAAGCAAGCTTCAGCTTCTGATGACACTTATACTAAGAATTTTTAAATAGAATTCTTCTTCAGGACAGTGATGTTACAGTTAAGGCAAAATTTTCTTTTTACCTCTCTCCAGAGGGGAACCTGTCTGATCTTCCCTGTCAGACTCACAAAACTCTCCCTCTCTCTGAACAATCCTGCCAGAGACTATCAGTCTTTCAGCTGGGTTCTAACTGACCAGTCAGAGAGGAGGGAGCAGCCTGTCACCCAGTCTTTCCATTCCAAGCAAGAGGTAACACTTTCCGTCCCATTTCTCTGATTGCTGCTCTTAGGAAACCTGCTTTCAAGTACAGTCTGTCAGAACCGGAGTTTGAAGTTTGTTTTTACACTCTGCATGAGAAGAGGGAAGGAGAAATGAGGGGTGACATGGGCACAATCCACAAGCTGTTGCCTAAAATTAGAATTTAATTCTAATTTAGCATGATGTCCGAATGTAGTCTGTCAACAGAAATGTGTTTTTTTAATGGTTGTTGTGGGTTTTCCGGGCTGTATTGCCGTGGTCTTGGCATTGTAGTTCCTGACGTTTCGCCAGCAGCTGTGGCTGGCATCTTCAGAGGTGTAGCACCAAAAGACAGAGATCTCTCAGTGTCACTCTCAGGCACCAGCACTCTCAGTGACACTGAGAGATCTCTGTCTTTTGGTGCTACACCTCTGAAGATGCCAGCCACAGCTGCTGGCAAAACGTCAGGAACTACAATGCCAAGACCACGGCAATACAGCCCGGAAAACCCACAACAACCATCGTTCTCCGGCCGTGAAAGCCTTCGACAATACATGTTTTTTTAATGTTTGCTTTAAGGAGATCCCGTTCTAAAACATGGATATGTAGTTTAGAAAGCTTATTGCCCTATGTTTATTGTCATGTGTGTGCATGCTCATGGACGTTAAAATGCTGTAACTGTTTGTGTTAGTCCAAAGATGTGTAGTACCTGTAGGCCAGTGTTTTAAAGCTCTACAAGCAACTGACACAGCCTTGAATGCTTGTATTTTGAGCAGAGCCACTTGAACGTTGCTCACAAATTGTATATTGCCAAATAGGGAAGGACTTTTGGGAGTTATATCTGTAAGTAGGTAATATGTAAGTTGAGCTGCTGGGTGTAGGATGGATGTTCTCTATAAATCTGTGTATTCTTCATTTTTTATGTCCCATATGGGGCCAGGAACCTTGTCATTAGACTCTTGCCATGCTGGAATACTCTGTTGAAAAGGAGTATTTTATATATCATTTGCAAGCTCTTTTGAAAAGTGGATTTAACAGATTTGGGGAGGGGGAATAATTTTAATCCTCCCACTTTGTCACCTGTGGCCATATTTCGGTTCAATGAGAATGAAATAGTCAAATAATCACTTAATATATCCCACTAAACCCTTTTTCTATTTGTCTTATATTCTACGTAAAGCTGTATTAGGAAGATTTCCCCCCTATTTCATAGAAGGCCTGAGGTTTTTATTTCTCATAGAGGGGTTGTTGATCAGTAGTAGAGTATCTGCTTGGTATGCAGAGGATCCCAAGTTCAATCCCTGGCAGTTCTGGTTAAAGGATCTGGTGGTAGGTGATGTGAAAGACTGTGCCTGAGACCCTGGATAGCCGCTACCAGACTGAGCAGACAGTACTGACTTTGATGGACCAAGGGGCTGATTCAGTATAAAGTAGATTCATGTGTGAATTTTCCAAACAGCGCTAATGTTTACAATCAACAATTTCTCTGCTTTCACATAAAAGTAATAGTAAAATTCTTAGATTTGTGTTAATTTTGGAAGAAAGATTTATTATATTCAGTGTTGCTGAAGTCATTCAGTCAGCTACTGTTTTTATATGGCAGTGTGATCAATTGTTTTCTACCTTGTGCAACAACCATGGCATACCTAGGTAATTTTGTAGGGCACAGCCACTATTTTGATTTGCTTGCATTTTCTAAGCACTTGGAACTGTTTCTCCCATATCTGTAAACATCACTATGTCAGTGCAGTAGCCCAATATTTGTAAAATTAAAGGCACAGCCCATCCAAAGCTTAGGTACTTATAAGTAGAGATGGGCACGAACAGCAATATGAACAAAAAAAACATGAACAGTTCAATCTGCTGTTCAGGAACAAGCTGTTCATGAGGCCCCATTCTAAACGAACAGGTGGTCGTTGCAAGCCACATTCGTTGCTGTTCGTCAAGCCAGGCAGTCTGGTACCTGCAATCAATTCCCTTGGCAACTTAGGCAGGGATTGTCTGAATTGTCTGAACTCCTGCAGTTCCCCTGGAAACCCCAATCTAAGTCCAATTTAGCTTGATAGGCAGGTCTTCCTTTCAAGTGTGGAACTCCAAATTTGTTACAAGGGAGCAAAGAGCAGGGGGGAGGGGGTCTCCCAGCTCTGACTTTGCAGACAGTGGAGAGGGAAAGACAGTTGCTGTTGGCATTTTGAAAGAGAGAGTGCATTGGAGCTTGAATTTTCTTTGTGTGTGGTGGGATAGGGATCTACCCCTTCAAGTTCCAGGGCTGTTGCCAGGCTCTGGGCCAAGCTATTATTTATTATTGGTACCTTTCCTGGTGCCTGCTCAGGTCAGGTTTCTGGGAGTGGTGCAGTAGGGATCTTGACCAAAGTTGGATGATGGCTGGAGGAGAGCCTGCTGGCCCCCACAAACAGCCAACCACGAACATGTTCATGAACAGGGCCATGTTCGTGGTTGTTCGTGAGTCCCTGTCTGTGGATGGCAACGAACAACGAGCATCATGTTTGGTTTTTTTTTTCTGTTCATGCCCATGTCTACTTATAAGTAGCATTAAGTTTTCTATGAAATATATGAGATACAAAATATCTTTTAAGAGATTTAAAACTGCTTAATTTATGAGCTTTTAAACTGCTTAAAATTAGCTGAAGATTTTTTCCTGCATTTTCTTTATTTTTTTCTTTGACCTGTCATTTTGCATTTTAAAAAGTTACGGGTATAATGCCTTTCACTTGCAGTGATTAGCTGTGGCATAAGCACCACAAACCTCCTCACTGCATTGCAAAAAAAATATCATCCTGGAACATTTTCCTAACATAGTTTACATGGCTAATTTAAAAATGATTTCCCATAGGATGTTGATATTGAAAAATGTATTGTTCATTCAGAAATGAGGTTGTTGTGGGTTTTTTGCCTGGTTGGTTTTTTTTTTTTTTTTTGCTTGCTTGTTTTATTAAGTTGCATTTTGGTGTGAAGAAGGAAATCTGAACTGGTGTATAATGGAAATATTACATATATATTTTAAATACCATACCAAATGCCATTTAAAAAAAACCCAAACTAACCTCGGCTACCTTCAAGGAAATCACCTCAAACTGACTTTACTAGCTTTTAAAAAATCTTTGGAGAGCTTTATCTTACAAACAGTGCAATCCTAAGCAGAGCTAGTCCGGTCTAAGCTCATTGTTTAGGATTGCACTAAAAGTCCTCTAATAATAAAGCCATATGAGATTATTATTCATACTTCTTAGTGTCCCACAAGGGAGATATTATGAACACTAATTTTAGAACACAAGAAGCTAAAATTACCACATAATATTCCTAGCAAACAGTTTTTATAATGCATGTAAATGGTTAATGTTATGTGGGGATGGTCACAGTTATGAAAAAATAGAAGATTGAAGTGAAACCCTTTATTCAAACAAAAAATAATCAAAGCACTAGACTGTTTTTAATGGACATTTCAAATACCAAAGGGAGAATATCTGAAAAATGAAATGTTTGAGATGCTCTAGGCTCTTGTAGCTGAACAGTTATTTTGTATGGAAAAGCAGTGCTAATTCTTCACCCAGTTGGTATCACCTGGGAGAGCACAGATTAATGTTTCAAAATGAGAGGAAAGAGAGTTTGTATGCAAGTGACATTGAAAGGAGAAATTAATATTTTAATACCCAAAATCAAGGCCACATGGCCATATTGTACACATATGTTACACTCTGGCTAGACCCCTTCCGAGTACTAGTTTTTAATGGCTGGGAAAAGTAATAGTGAACTGCGTTAGGCAGGACAATGAAGTGCAGTGACTGCTCCTGCCTTTGTGCCCCCTGAACACCCTCCTTTTATAAATCTTCACACACAGGATGCCTTCTTTACAGTAAAACATTAAAAAGATATGACTACTGTAGCTACTTTGTTTATATATTATTCATGACATGTTGTAATTTTTCCTCTCTTGTTTGCTACTATTTATTTTATTGCTGATAAACTTTTTTATATCAGACAACTTTTTTTAAAAAAAATTCTTATTCTGGTTTTGCATTTATGTAAACTAGTTAAAATCTCAATTACAGTATGAGTTGTATCATTGGTATACAGAGTAGGACAGAACAATCCTAAGGTATGCTCCAGCAGAGTACAGACACCCTGTTCTGCTCATTAGGGACTTTCGGGAGACCACCACCTGTCAGTGCCATTCCCCTTGCTCTCAAAAAGAGTGGACAGGGTGCCAAGACACTGCGACTGCAGCACCCCAACAGAGGCACTTGACTTGAGAGGCTCCTCCCCAGCCCAGAGGTGACATACACCCAAGCGGCAGGCAGAGTGCCCACCCTATAGCTGGCAAGAGCCTGACTGGCAGCAAGAACTACCTACTCACAAATACACCTACTTCCCCCAGGCAAAGGCAAAGGGACCAAAAGGACCAGACCAGGCGCAAATCCATACCCCCTGGTGCTCAGGAACAGCATGTGGCTCCACTAGTCCCTTTCTACTGCATCTGTGGCTGTGGCACCCTCGTATTGATCTCTTATGCCCCCCATGTGCTAACCATCTGCATGGCTTATCACACACCATCAGTGCTATGGGAAAATGTGGGACCTCCTTAGATTCCCCCTCAGAGCAGCCACACACTGTCTTTGACAACTCTCCAAGTCGTGTCCGTCCCTTGCAGTGTTTCTGAGGGGGAAAGGGGGTGGGGAGGTAAGTATGGGCTCAGCCTCCAAGGTGCCAGCAGATAGTAACAGTAATAGTAATAACATTTGATTTATATACTGCCCTTCACTCAGAGCTATCATTTCTCTGTTGTGCAGCAGAACAAAACTGAGGTTCAGTGGCACCTGGAAAACTCACTGGCTGGCCCCCTGGCAGTGGGTCCCACCCTCACCCTCCTATCCTCTGCCGGTTGCTAGGGGACTTGTGACAACCGTGCTTCATGCGTGAGCCAGTTTGGTGTAGTGGTTAAGAGCGCAGGACTCTAATCTGGAGAGCCAGGTTTGATTCCCCACTCCTCCACTTCAAGCCAGCTGGGTGACTTTGGGCTAGTCACGTCTCTCTGGAGCTCTCTCAGCCCCACCCACCTCACAGGGTGTTTTGTTGTGGGGATAATAATGACAGACGTAAACCGCTCTGAGTGGGCATTAAGTTGTTGTGAAGGGTGGTATAGAAATCGACTGTTGTTGTTGTTGTTGTTGTTGTTGTTGTTGTTGTTGTTGTTGTTGTTGTTCAATAAAGTGAGTTCATAATTTATGTAACAACAAATGTGTTAATAAGGAAGCTAAAAACCTCTTCGTTATGAAGATCAGGAAGGATGGTGCCATATGTTACAGATAGGGACCAGGTGGCAGTTGCAGAAGGAGGAGAGATCCTTAATGCCTTGCTTCTCAAGTTGCTCTCCATCCCTGGCAACCTCTCCAGGGCTTGTTGAGGTCCAGCTTGGAAAGCTGCCATGAACAAAGTGATCCTGATAGGCAGCAAGCCGGGGGGAGGAGGGATGAGACTATGGGAGCCAGCTCTTCTTGTTCTTTCATAGGAATGTTTTTTTTTCTGTGTTCCCCCAAATCTCCTGTTTTCCCACAGAATAAATGATGCATTTTAAGTTAAGATTGTAAGAAAAGTAATAATTGCATATAATACATTCTCCCTCCCCCCAATTTTCTGTTTTTTTAAAAAAGAAAAAAACCCTGTTTTTTTATTCGTGTCAGATTAACGGAAATTTTATATCTTTAGTGTGATAAGATAGATCTTTAACATAATGGAAACTATGCAGTTGGAAACAACTGCAAGAAAATGGAAATATGAAAATACATTTTACTTGAAAGCCATATAAATAATATTTGTAATGAATAATTATATTGGACCCATAATTCATGAATCTGATAGTAACCCATATCCTTCTGACTACCAAAGTTCATGAAGCAAATTTTGGGACAGAGGTCTCTAGGCGTTCCCTTTCCCCATTTGTGCACCTCATTCTTAGAATCGCTGTATCGGAGACATCTGACACCTGAAGAACACGTGTTGGGAGATGCAACAGTAGCTGGGAAGAGTAGTTTAAAAAGACAGAGCCAGCGGAAGTGCAAAGGCTTGGCTATACACTGGAGCTGTGTGAAGGGACTGTGAAATGCCAGAAGGGAAACTTCAGCCCATTATAACCACTCCAGGTCCAAGCTTGGCTCTGGAAGGCAGCTTCAGCCCATTTCCATTCCTTGTTGCCCTCTGGTTGCAATACCATATAGTTTTAGATTGGAGAGGTAAAATTGACAGTCTTCGGGGAGATGAAGATTAAATTAACAAACCCTCTGAGGAGCGATCTCCACTGGCTCTGTCTTCCTGGCTAACTTTGCATCTTCCTATCTATGACGAACATGCAGCGAGGCAACTCATGTAGGGAGACTCAGGGGGGAGAAAAATTGGAAAGAATCCCACTTTCCCCCTTTTCCTGAGGAGATTTTCCCATTTATCCTACAGAAAAAGAAATAGAGATTCTAGGGGACACAGGGAAAAACCCCTATGAAATATTTTCTCTTTTAGAATGAGTGAAATGCTTCTTAAGGAAAGATTTTATACACACAAAATGTACAGCATCAAAAAGTCTAAGAATGTTTTCATTTTTTCTAATGGAAACATGGGGAAATTTGGGGGAGCACTAAAAAGAACTTGCTATGAAGAATTTGAGCAAAGTATTTCAGTTATTCCAAACGTATACATGAAAAACCTGAGAAACTCCTCAATTTTTAAATGGGAAATTTTTAGAAAATTTATGTATGTATGATAATCTACAGCATGAAATGATGACAAGTCTTATTTTTGCTGATTTTCAATAATATTTTTGTTTAAAAGTAAATGTAAATTTTTGTTTACATTTAAACCTACTCTGACTGTATTAATATTTCAGTCTAAATATTTTCTTTTGTTTACTTAAGAAGATGTTTTCTACCTTCAACTTTTATTTTTTCCTGTCTCAGATGAAAACGTTAAGAGACTGTGCTATGGTAGCAGTATGCAACACTGTCTAAAGTATTGAGTATACTTAAAATGTTTCATATAAAAAACAAATGTATGTATACTTTTAAATTCCATGTGTATGCCAAATGGTACAATTTTATATACTAACATATTTATAACAGACTACCTTGATACCTGGGCTTTGCTACGGAATTTAACTACTTTAAATCCACTTATAATACTTACGGGTATGTAACATTTTTTGGTTTATGGGGGTTTTTTTTAGTTGTTAACCCTAGTGAAATTTTAGGGAAGACTGGGAGGTGCATCTTACCTCAGGACACATTCAATGACTCCCAAAAGCAACTGCATACTTTTTAGAATGTGGGGGTGAGGACCAATCAGGCCACATACACAAATGACCTCTGTGTTCCAGCTGTCTCAAGGAGGTGTGAGGTGTGAAATGTTGTGAGCCCCTATCAGCCCGCATATGAAATGACCTTGAAAGGCTGGCCCAATCAAGGAAGAGTGGCCAAGCTGGCAATGAGCGGGAGTGCAAGCAGGCAGCAGCCTGGCAGCCACACAGGGAAGCTTTATCCCTTTGGGAAAACACATTTTGCCCCTTTTTACTCCCTTAGGGGGCGAATTTCTTAAAATACGTTCTTAGTGGGTGTTTATATCATGAAGGGAATGTTCTCCCCAAATTTCATGTTTCTAGGTCCAGGGGTTTGGGCTGGGCATTGATGAGTCAGTATATATAGATGTATATTATGTTGTTAAATTAGTAAAAAAAAAAAGTTGAGGTTTCATAGGAAAGTAAGAATTACATATATTAGAATTTCCCCCAAATTTCCTTTGTTTTCTGAGAGGGGGAAAACCTTGGGGTTTTTTCCACCATGGGTTCAACATTTTTAGAAATTTCACATCTCGAGGGGGATGTGTTCTGGGGGATTCATCTTGAAGAAATGTCCTTGCTGTCCAATTAACCATTTGATTTTGTGAATGAAAGTAGGAAACCTCCTGGTCAACAAGTGGCTCTGAGCTCTGCATTTGAGCCACAGCAAGCATATAATATTGAATGTTTGCATTTCTACTTATAACCATAGGCAACCTAATATGTCATCTGTAAGGGGACCACAAGGCTCATTATTTATAGAGGGACATACTGGTAGTGTTACCAGCCCTCTGTCAGGGATGGGGAATTCCGTGCTCCAGAACATACACCCTGTTGTGTCTCAACAGGCCATGTCCAACTAGGGGAGGAAATGGGAGATCTACCCGGTTACCATGGGCCCTTCCAGGCAACACTGTGATGTTGCCTGTGATGCAACAATGTCACTTTCTGATACCCAGAAGAGACATCATCACATTGCTGGGTGAAGCCCTGGTGCACCAGGTGGCAGTGTGATGATGTCACTACCAAAAGTGACATCATTATGTCGCTGTAATGTGTGTATTTCACACATAAAGGTAAGGATCCCCCCATACTGCCCACTACCTCCCCCCGCTGGTTGCTGGAACAACCTGGCAAACCTGAATATTGGATCACTAGAAATCCCTACTCCTGAGAAATAATTAAAAATCTTTCATTCTTCCAGACCGTTGGGTTAAAATATTTACAGATATGCTTGAATTCTGATTTTCTTGGAAAGTATAAAATATAGAAATTCTTATTTATGTATTTATGTGATGTTTTTAAAATGCTTGAAATCTGCACTAACATTTATCTTTAAAAATACTTAGGCCATTTGCTTTATAAATTAAAAAAAAGACTTAGGTCATTTGCTTCAAGCTGGTTGGAAGGATATAAGTAGTTTTAAAAGTTGGGAGAGGCAAAAGTAAATCTTTAAACTTTTAACTGACAAATCATCTGCTGACATTTAATTTGTACAGTTTAAATTTTTTGGTGTCTTGCATTGTTTGCTATTCAACCACCATTAACAAGTAATTTAATTTTGGTGCCTTTATATATTGGTATAGTTTTGTCTTCATTTTTTAACTTCACAATTTGTATAAATGCAAACAACATTTTTAGAGGCATGAATATTAAATATGATTAATTTTTTGTTTATGATATTTAAACTTTACATAGACTTTGAGCATAGTTTATGTATTTTATTACATAAAGAAGCAAAGAGCATTTATTGTAAATTATAAATATCTTTACCATATTATTGATGTAAAACCTATAATTACATACACACCTTGCTTTCTGAGTTCGTATTTTCATAATTTAATTAACAATATGAATTCTGTTCTTCATCTCATTTGTGTTAAATACAATCATGTTAAGTATTTTCTAACACTGGGCACAAACCAGTCAAAGCAAAGCACTTTTAAATTCCATTGATTTAACTTTGACTAGATTGTACCCGTTATTAGCACCACTAATTTAATTAATCAAAGGACTTTCTGTACTTCCTTTCTTTTATTAACATAAGTTATTAACATAATAATGGGCTGCAAATAGGATCACATCAAATAAACTAAAAGCTTTAGTGTTGCACAAGGTGACAATCCCCCTTCCTCCCACACACAACTGTCTGGAATAATAATAATTGGTCATTTTCTTTCTGAAAATGGCATAGGGAAAATAGTTAACTCTCCTCCCAGCATTAGGGTACCAATCCAAACACTCAGCCTGTCTGGCAGTCTGATTAATGATCACCCAGTATGTTATTTACTTGAGCATTTATAAAAGTACACATGATGACTTTATCTCCTGCAATTTTTGAGATTTTCATAGCATTTTCAGCAGTTGATGTAATTTTTTGTGTGTTGACTGTCTGCCTCTTCAGAATGATACTGTGACAGCCTTGGGTTATTCTTATACTAAATATTTGAAATTTGTATGATAAAAATATGTCACTAGCAGATACTTTAAATAGAGTTTGGGTGAAATGGATGTGATTCTCTGGTGTGATGTTGGCCCCCTTCCTTCACTTTGGTTTTGGGAGAATTCTATTCCTGTGATTCAGTTTCATTCTACAGGGTTTTCTCTGGATTGAGTGGAGCTTGGATTTGAGAGTGTGCCTTGGCAATGGAAGCCGTGCCCCAGTGTGTTTCTGCAATGGGAGTCAGCTTTGACTTTTTCTCCTAGGAAACAACAGTGACTGGGGGCACCATATTTGGGGGCCCGTAGAATTTGTCCCCTGGGTCCAATCTTCCTAAAACGAGGGGGGTCTTTAGAGTACAGTCAAGAGTAGGTCCCTGAAAATTTTGTGGAATTTTCTTGAAAAATGCCGCCCCATCCCCCTGGATAGTCTCCAGATAGTTTTCCCCCTAGGGAATAATGAAGTGTGGCTGGGGCACCTTCTTTGGGGGCCCATAGAATTGGCCCCAGGGTCCAATAGCCATGAAACTTGGGAGCGTCTTTAGAGGATAGTCATGAGTAGGTTCCCTGTAAATCCCTATAAATTTGTTGAAGTTTGCTTGTCTTTCCACAGCTCTGATTTGGGTCATTTAGGATCTTAGTGTGATGGATGGATGGTAATGACTGAGGCATGAAAGATTCTGCCTTACATACATATTTCACAATCTTATTTTGAAGCTTTTTCATTACAAGCATTTACAAGCAACACAGGAAGTTGTGTCTGCTGTGTGGGAAAGGAATAGGTTGCTGTATGCTTATAATTTCTTCAGTGTGTTGAAGGACTGGCTCTTCTTGTGTGCATACTTTTAAGGTTATGTATCTACTCTAATTTCAAGAAATGTCATGTATCACTCTACATTTTAAAAACCCACCGGATACCTCAACAAGATTCGAGTCCTATGACACATTAAAGACCAACAAGGGAGATTCGACTCGCAAAAAATTATACCCTGAAAATCTTGTTGCTCTTTAATGTGCCAGAGGACTCAAAATCTTGCTGAGGTATCTCGTGAGTTTTTAAAACAAATATCTCAAAAATTTAAAAACAAGCTGTCAGCAAAGCTGGTGGAAAGGGTATATACAGAATTAATTCTAACCTTGTTTCCTGCATCCGCAATGTGTCTCACTACCCAGCAGGTTTGAAACCAATCTTTGATCTAATTGTGTATTTGGCCCTTGTGTGGATTGATAGACCCAGAGAATGGGTCAGGTACACACATTATATATTTGTATATAGACCTAGGAAATAGGAAAAACTGCAGTTTTGCAGGAAACATCAACATTCTTCAAAAACAATAAAACAATTTAGGTTATAATAATCCAGCATTTCGGATACAACAACGTAATCTGCCGTCTCATTATATGTAAACCATAATTGAACCAAAGCCTTTGCAATTTCAGACACTGCCTACTATAAAAGATTTATTAAATGTTGATATGCGATAAAGATCAATATATGATAAATTCTGAAATCACATACAAACAGATTTAGAACAAATGTGAGTTAGTTAGCTTTAAGAATTTGAGAGACCATTACAGCCGTGCAACAGAAGTAGATTTTATGAACCATCGCTTGGCATAATAGTGGACTACTACTATGATGCCTCCATGATGTCATCTCCTTTTCATAAATAAATCACTAATTCTCAGAGCCATTGTTATAACAATATGCTAGAACTTGCAGTGAGCAAATGTTTTATACAATTGTGAATCAGGAAAATGGGATAAATGTTTTTTCGTGAAAAGTCTGACGTAGACACATCGTCTGAATCACAACCCAGATAAGTCTATAAAAGGCTATTCATCTTGATCAGTCACTAAACTGTTTCATTCTTTTTCTTATGCTATTCCAGTTTATTCTTTCCCCCTTCTTTTCTTCATCATTTCTCATTATATTCCTAATATTCCACATTATATTCCAAGTGGGAGCCAGTTTGGTGTAGTGGTTAAGAGTAGACATGGGCATGAACCAAAATAATTTAACGAATCAGCGGTTTGCGGTTTCGTGCCGACGACGATCCCGAAGTTACGAACCGCAATGAACATTTTCCGTTGCTGAACCGGTTCACGGTTGGCAGTTCGTGGGGCGCGGAACGGCCCCCGTGGCACTTAGAGAGCCCATATTCCAGGGGAGCGTTTTGCAGGCTCTCCTACAGCCATCACCCAAGTTTGGACAAGATTGCAAAAGGGATCTTGGAGTTATACCCTCTCCAATCCAAGGCCCCCAGGAAACTCCCACAAAAATCCAAGCTCAATTATACTCTGTCTCTCTCCCCAAAGGCTAGCAAGTGGCAAGCAAGAGCTCTGTCCCACTCCACTGCTCGCTGAAAGTGAAATCCAGCCTGGGAGCCCACGGCTATTTATAAGCACAGGTCCCATTGAACAATGCAGGAGGTCTGTGTTTGGCCATCAGAGCTTCCTATCAGGGTTTGCGGGGATGAGATTGGAGTGCCCATGGCTACAGAACACCCCCTTCCCCCTCCCTCCCCTGGGTGTCTTCTCCCAACTTGTAACCACTTTGCAGCTCCATGGTTGAAAGGACCTGCCAATCAAGGTAAGCTGGGCTTCCATTCGGGTTTCCAGGGCGACAGAAGGAGCGCAGACAGAGTTCAGGCATTCCCCCGGCTCTGTTGCCAGGGGAATTGATTGCTGGCGCCGAGTGTCTGGCTTCCCGAACCGTGGCCAAACGCACCGAACCAGGCCTCTCCCGAACGCTGGTTCAATCACGAACCGCCAGATCGCGATCACGCGATCGCCAATTTCGTGGGTTTTTGAAGTTCGTAATGCAGTTCATGCCCATCTCTAGTTAAGAGCACGGGACTCTAATCTGGAGAGCCGGGTTTAATTCCCCACTCCTTCACTTCAAGACAGCTGGGTGACCTTGGGCTAGTCATGGCTCTTTGGAGCTCTCTCAGCCCCACCCACCTCACAGAGTGTTTTGTTGTGGGGATAATAATGACATACTTTGTAAACCGCTTTGAGTGGGCATTAAGTTGTCCTGAAGGGCGGTATATAAATCAAATGTTGTTGTTGTTGTTATTAATTGTACGTAGTATTATTTTACTTTACATGCAGAATGGGAGGAGTGGTTTGTGTTCCATAAGATGTTTGTTTCATCTATTATTAAAATCAGTGAAGAGTTCATCATTGCGTCTTCTATGCAGTTTTCTCAGGAAGCCTCATTACTTCTACTGCTCTCTGGGGTGTAGGGGCCGTCAGTCAATCATCTCTCCTCTGACTCACATCTTGGTAACTTTCCTGTCTCCAGACCTACTGGCATCCACTCTGCCTTGGGCCACGCAGTGCCTAGGACTTATGGCAAGGGGTTAATGATATTCCATATCTATAAACTATCCTTGCAGTGTAGGGAGGTGGTCTGACTGCTAACATCCTCCCCTTCCCCCAATTTTCTCTTTCTAAGCCACCTGTGAGGCATACAGTGGGCAGAAAAAGCAAATATTGAAAAGCCAGGAAATGTATATACATACATCCCTTTGTTTTTTTTAAAAAAATTCTCTAGATAAAAGTTAACAAAACATAAGTTAAGCGCTTGGGACAGCTAGGTTTTTTATGAGATACTGAGTGCTTTTGAATAAATGCATATGTTTCAGTTTGTGCCTTATTTCCTGTTGTCTATGATTGAACTGTCACACTGAGTATTTAAAATTTAAAGAAATTGATTCAGAGTGCCTTTCAATATTTGGTTGTAAAAAGTCCTGCACACCAAATATTTTTATAATTTGAATTTGTTCTACCCCCTAGTTTAGGATTGTGGACATATTCTGGTGTGTATATATTTGTTTTAATCTATGCATATTTGTTTGCATTAGCAATTTTGTTTGGGAATTACAGAAATTCAAACAATATGAAAGGGTTCTCAGTCTACAAGTCATTGAATTGATGTGCCACTACCTATAAATAAACTGAGAATAATAAAATTCTTGTCATGAAGTTTTGGATCTTAGCAGTAGTTGAGATACAGACAAAATAAACCACGTTTGCAAATTATTAGAAAATTGCAATAATTAAATTAATGTATGACTTAATATGTATATTATTTCTTGGACTGATCAAATTAGAGAACTGATCAAATTTTACAGAATGTGAGGGCTGTTATATGTACACATATATGCATTTTTATAATATATGTGTTTCACTTGTGTATTTTCTGCTGACTTCCCTATCAGAGAGAGGCCAAGAAACAGAAGGATAATACAAGAGCTTTGCTTACTGTTGCAGGAGGCTTTTAGAATGGATTCCCATCTGTTAGGCTTGTGTACTGATAAAGCTTGCAACAGCTGGCTTGGCTCTCTGCTAATCCACCCATTCCATCTACAGATCAGAAGGTGGCCTGTTTCTTCTCAGAGGCCTCTGGACCTCAGAGACTAGCCTGAGCCTCACATTGCTCCCAGTGGATCTACAAAATAATTATGGTACAAGTGCTAATAATTTGAGTATGTTGTAGATGACAATTGCAAAGTATTGTATGAAACATCAGCTAGTAATCCAGCCTGGAAACAACTAGTTGTACTATAGCCAGAGCAATATTTTTACCAAGAAGATCCAGGCAGTGGCTAAAGTAAATATCTAATGTCTGACAACCAAATGGAAAAAGAATCCTGGAAACATTTCTGTGACATCTGCATAGAGTATATGCAATCCATGTACTTTTTAAAAGTTATCCTGGTTTTCCACAAACTATACAAAAATGAATTATTCAGGATGACTTTTTGCTCAAATAAGAGAGTTTTATTGTAAAGAAGTGGTCTAATTACATCCATCAGTAAAGGGATAGGGAGGAACCGCAGACTTTACTAATATTGCTGTAAGAATCATAGACCATAGACTCTACTACTATTGCTGTAAGTATAATCCTACTAGATAGTTCCTATGGGGTTTATATGTCAGTTTTAGAATTGTTTATGCTCTGTTTCAGCATTTCTTCAGCTCTATATTGGATTTCTGCTGGTTTTATATCTTTGCAAACTTGCACGTATATACCCCATTACCTATTGAAATTGTTTATTGAAAAGTTGACTGTACTGACTCACACAGTGAAATCTGTCTCGAGTCTCAGTGAGAAAGGTGGATTATAAATAATGCAAATAAACAAATAAATGTTATATGAAATAAAATAACATTTTAAGGAGAATATTCTTTTTTTATTAGAAAAGAACAAGAGTCCGATAGCACCTATAAGACTAACAAAATTGATGGTAGGGTATGAGCTTTTGTGAGTCACAGTGATCTGTGACTTACAAAAGCTCATACTTTACCACAAATTTTGTTAGTCTTATAGGACTACTGGACTCTTGATCTTTTCTGCTGCTACAGTCAGATCAACACGGCTATCCATCTTGATCTTTTCCTATTTTTATATGTAATTTTCTGTGATGTGCTTTGTTTCTCAGTGAATAAGTTAAATAAATAAACATTTATTCTTTTTTTGTTAAATGGCAGCTCAAGGAAGCTGATCAAGGCTGGTAAAGCTAGCATCAATATACTAAAATCAAGAGCCAGTTTGGTGTAGTGGTTAAGAGTGCGGGACTCTAATCTGGAGAACCAGGTTTGATTCCTCTCTCCTCCACTTGAAGCCAGCTGGGTGACCTTGGGTCAGTCACTCCTAGGAGCTCTCTTATCCCCACCCACCTCGCAGGGTGTTTTGTTGTGGGGATAATAATAACATACCTTGTAAAGCGCTCCGAGTGTGTTAAGTCATCCAGAAGGGCAGTATATAAATCAAATATTATTATTGTTATTAAATATGTTACAGAATATAAACTATCAGCAATCAGTCAATCCACTACTGAGCCTAGATATTTTCTGCATGCAGACTTACACCTGGTTTTCTTGGTATTCGACCCACAAGCATCAAATCTTTTTTTGTGCCCCTATAGTTCTGCATTTAAGGGAATCCAACTAAAGTGATGTCTGTTTATTTTTTCTGCACTAGAAAAGTGCCCTGTTTCTACTGAGGGCTTTCTGTTTGGTCAGTTGATCAGCTGAGGATTTATCAGTTTCATCAGTTGAGCAGCTTGAGGACTCGTAAGTTCCGTCAGTTGATCAGCTGAGGAAACTTGCAAGGAGGCTGGGTTTTTTTAATGCACCAACCTTGCAACCTGGTAGTTTAAATTTTTTTAATGAAATTTACTGCTGAAATTTTAGTCTGTTTTAATAATTACTGTTAGCCGTATTGCAGCTGATAGACTGAGGAAATTTGCAACGTTTCTTTTTTTATGCACCAACATTTCAATGTTGTTGTTTAAAAACATTTTTAAAAGAAAAAAATTGGATTTGTTGTTGTTCAACCAATCAGGAGCCAGGAGGATAAAGGGAGGGCAATAGGTAGTGCCAGGCCTCACACTGAAGAAAGTATCCTGCACTTCAAATAAGCTGTGGTTTGACTTTGCTGGAAAAAAACATCAGGGTATGTGCGCAGAGAGAAACCCCAGAAACCCCAGGGAAAAATCAGTTCTGCAGCTGATACAACCTTACACTGCGCAGAATGCAGAAAAGTCTGCAAAGCAGTTTGGAGATTGAATCAAGGTATTTTGAGCACGCATGCAGAACTTTGGAGAGAAATTGATGTCGTATGGGACCAGAACCAACTAAACAGTCCAGTGCATGAAAGGATTTTCTGTCTAAAAGTATGACCTTAAATTGCCTGCAATATTTGGCCAACACTGAATACCGGGGTCCCTGACCTTTTTGAGCTTGTGAGACAAAGCACAGTGGATGCAGCCACATAATGCCTGGCCCAGAATGGCACTTGCGGGATGCAGACCCAGCCGTAAAATTGCTGCCATGCCTTTCCTTCAGTCGCACGGTGAAGATACTTTTAATGTGGTGCCAACTGCTGCCAAAGGAACATTTTAAAAAATCTTCACAGCCAATCAAATCTCCAATGGCCATAAATAGAAGGCCAGTTAAAGAATTTGAAGAGAAATTGGGAAAATGTTTTGCTTATAATGGGCAACATTTATGAGAGGTCTTAGTCTTGTAAATTTGAAAGTGATTGCATATCGATATATTTTTTTAATCTAATTGTAAGATTGTAGTTATATAAAGATAATTGGCAGAACAGATAGATAATTGGTAGAATAGACTGTATAATTTGGAAATATTGTTCCGTTAGCGTCATACCTGATATCAGCACAGTAACGTTTCTTTGGGTCACCTCACGGCTCTTCACACTCCGAGCTGTCCACACCGAAGCGCTCTGTTCCATTCTCTCTAATGGCGCAAAAGTAGCTCCTCCCCTTTTTTATTTTTTTGCCGTTTAATTCTGCTATAACGGAATAACATTATATAAACATTCCCGTAGACCAACCCAGAACGACGCTGATAGGTTGCCCTTTTTTCCCGCCCATGGAGTGGTCAGAACATTGGTTGACCCTTTTGTTTTTCCAAGTTTAACGAGGTGTGGTTTTGGGTTAAAATATTTCTCCAATGGTGATTGAGTCATTTTTACTTCAGCAGAAAATTTGCATTGTGTTATGGCGTTATGGCGTTATAAGGACATAATTAAAAAAAAAAAGGGAGTCGCAGGGAGAAATGGATTCTGGGATTGAAGGGAGGGCATAGGGCGTTGCAAGGCGAAATACATCGATGTGAGGCATTCACACTGAGGCACAAAATATCGCGACTATCAAGCACAAAGCAGAAGAGAGAAAATCGCATCAGTGTTGGAATAAGGTGGCTGTTTGCTGGGAAATTGCGCCATTTTCACGCTAAATAAAAGCCCGTGTGACGACGGCCATTGTCATAAAGACAATATTGTTATAGGTAAGTAAAGTATGAGTAAGAGGTAATGATAAATATAAGTGAAATAAGGATTTTTTCTCTCTCCCTTTTTTAATACAAGGATTAGAAATAGGTTAGAAACTTTTATAGTACTTTATATTAATACCAAAGGCTATGATAATCAGTTGCATTGAGTAATAAACACTGTTATTGTTAATAACCACTATCGTTAAAAATGGAAAGGATAAGTTGGAGTAACAATGAAATAATAAGTCTTTTATTATTAAATAACAACCAGGAATAGGTTTGAATTTTGTATGTGCAGTATAAGTGGGCAAGATATACTAATTAAGCTAAATTATCATTTAAATCACCACTCTAATATTGATAAAGGTTATGATTTTTGTTATTTTGTATTTTAACAATCCTTGTAGCACACAGTTGTATATCTGTCTTGATTGTCTTTCTCCCCCACCCCCTTTTTGTATTTCCTTTTTGTTTTAATTAAAAAATTTTTTAAAAGGTCTCCAATGGCCAATCCAAAAACCCTGCCCAGCCCTGCCCACTTTCTAAAACACTTGGTGGGCATCCGGAAAGATGCCTACAGATGCCATGGCACTCATGGGTAGCACTGTTCTTTCTAAGCAATTTTTGTAAGGTTATTATATTGTGAGGCAGTGTGAGTGCTTCTCCATGTAATTACAAACAATATTTTTCATGATAAGAACATGCCTTAAAAAATTTCAGGCTCGAGAGCTCCCCATCTTCCAACTCCATGGCTTATAAATTAATGATTCCAACGTGTGCAACCAAATATATTTTGTCAAAATCTTGTTTCTATAAGATACATCTCTGGAGACCTTTAACTCTTGAAAACCTGATCCTTAAAAATCTTTTTGGTCTCTAAGGTGCCATTGGACTGAAACCTTCTGTATTACTGCAAAGCAACATGGCTAACTACCTGAAATGTGTTCCCATAACAAACTGTGTTTTGTTGATGCATGCAGATAGAAACAGTGACTTGTTCATACCTTTGAATTTAGAGCCCCAGTGTGAAGGGTGAGGAAACAGTCACACAAAAATCTGTTGTTCCTGAATATTTTGGGGATCCACAAAGCAGGGGAAATCATGTCATTTGTTTTAAAATAATTTTTAAGGTGATATGGGGGATAGCTCAGGAGAAAATATTTCTCCAGGGGCCTGTTAGAAATCCTAAGATTGATCAGAAATATCAAAGGATTGGGTAGGTTATTGGAAAAGAGAAAGAAACTGAAGTTTAGAGATGGTATGAACTTTGATTTGCCTTCGATAAAAAACACGACATTAATATAAGTATACCAAAATAGGGATTATGTAGAAATAGTTGGGAAAACTGCTTTTGTAGCAGAATATGGTGGGTAAAGAGGGTTTTGGGAAAAGTTGACTGTAATTGTAACTACCACTCAAAGTGATCAGACCATGAAAAGTGTATGATGCATATTAATTTTAGTAGTTACTCAGGAGAAGCAACAAAATAATCTGTTCACTCCTTTTTAAAGATGTATGGCATTGTGAACGGATTTTATTTTTAACTTCACACTCAGACTTACAAAGGCTGGTATACTGAGAAGCGAATGATCTAAAGTTAAAGAAAATAGAACGTGCAGTTTTAACTACCTCTCTGTTTTATGTCACAAGCACTTCAGAAATAGATTCTCAAGTTTTACTTTAATTAATTGACAGAACCTCTGCATTTCATTACTGTTTCTATATAGGTTACTTCCCAAGACCTGTTGCTACCAGCTGGCAAGCAATAGTTGTGTGGTAATCATTATTACATTGCAAATATTTTTCTGGTTCTTTCACGTTGCTGCTGGTTAGAAAGCACAGCCATAACACTGTCTGAGGTTTTTACTGCTGGCATACAGGCTTGTCACAATTCTGTACCTGTCCTAGTCAACAGAAGCTTATTTGTGGCTTCAGATTAACCTTGTTTGAAATTTTAGTGCAGCTCAAAAGATGTTCAGTGCTGTGTGTTTAACATGGAAATAACTTAAGTTGGTTTTCAAGAAGATGTGGGGTATTGCTACAGCTTCACACAGGTCTACTAGCTGTCTAAGAAGTTTAGTCTAATGAGCATCAACTTGGTGTTCATGGATTCCATAGCACCTGCCAATATCTTTCCTGGCGCCCACCAAGTACTTTTAGAAAGTGAGCAGTGCCAGGTGTGGCTCTTGCCCAGCAGGGCTTTGGATTGGCTCTAAATGAATTAATAAAATGTGTTTTATTTTTTGGTATAGATATTCTAGATAGTAAATCATTAACGCTGATCCTCATGATATAAAGCTAGTTTCTTACATGTGATGGATTTTTAATATGTACAAGAGCTGCAAATACTGGACATGGTTTGAGGATTTACAGTGTTTAAATATTAAAATAGTGTATTTCATGCACCTGTGTCCCTGCTTGCTTAGACTATGACCAACAGTGCCCATACAAATTGTCATCCCCATGAATCTTCCTGCTTGTACCCATTCTGTCATACGCTCCTTCTCAAGTCCTTCTGTCTTTGAAGATGAGATTGGAAAAGGACCAGCAAATTTGGCAGTGTATTTTGGTATGCTGCCATGCCAAGGATTTTGAATTTCATGCGCTCAGCAGGGTACAGCACACTCTGGGACATATAATCTCCAAATATGCTTACTTTGAACAAAATGTACTGTTTAACATATGCACATTCCTTAAACTAAGTAAACTGTTTCTCTCACTTCTTCTGTCACCCTTTTCTTTTTACTGTGTTTGGGATTTTCGCTTTAGTACCTCAAACAGGATAGCTGTGTGAGCTCAGCCCACATTAGATTGATTGGAATAAAAAATGCCTTAAATTATTTATTGGCACAAATTGTCTCACCTGACATAAAGAACTGACTATAAAGAGGTTTGTGCAGGGGTAATCTTTATGCTAGTGAAAACAAACAAACAAACAGAAAAATACACTGCAGGTTCTGGCACTCTCTTCCAACCATATTATTACTCTTAACAAAAATGAAATATTTTAAAGATGCCATGAAATTACCTAGTCTGCCTTACCCACCCCAATAAAGGTAATGATTTAATGTTCGATTAATGCAGAAAAGTTAGATACTTGTTTCAAGTCAGACAATACATGAAATACAATTAAAGCTCTGATCTGCTCATAAAAATGTCCTTTGGCCAGCTGTGTTGCCAGGTCAGTCCCCTGGCATATTTCAAATCTGCTTTAAGGAAAACCTGGCCTTGCTATGTACTCTTGCCATCAGTTGTAAATGGGGGTGACTGATAAGCCTAAGCCACTGGAAGCAGCTCCTGCTCTGGGACTGGTTTTCCATGGTCAACTATCTTGCTTCTAGGGAACTTGTGGCAGCACTACAAGGCCAAAGTGGCCTCTGCAGACAAAATATTAGTAAAGTGAAGAAACGTGAAATTTTCAATTGTCATAGTGGGTTCAGAAACCAACTATAAAACTTGATTACCTGCTCTGACAATGTACAATAGTTTGGACTCCCCCAAATAGTATGGCTACTGATCCTTCCATTGAATTGTGAGTTATTCGTTGGTCCTGAGGAACCCATGTTGAATTTCTCAGCATTGCTGATGACACAGGAGGTCTGTCTGAACGTATTGTGCTTGCCTGGACACCTTCGTACCTAAGCAGCATACAAAATTAATGCTCCGTGTTGTAGTCAATCTCTGTATTTTAATTTGTGAAGTTTAACAAGTCAGAGGAATGCAAAAATACAATTGCCGTGTCCTAACAAGCAGCTTTAAAAATTGTATCTGAGGCATTTTCCAAATGGATTTTTTCCCATCAGTTCTGGTCCCATACTGCTTTATCTTCCAGTTTCCTTTAGCTCTCCCTCCTTCCCTCCCTCCCTCCCTCCCTCTCTCTCTCTCTGACACACACACCTATGAACTTTGATACTTACCTTTTGACAAGCATTGGTTTGGATTGGACTTGGATTAATTGTGGTACTGACCAATTTACAGAAATTGACAGTTTGGGGTACTTTTGAATTGTAAGGAATAGGTATATGAGATTCTTTGATGTATATGTTGTGTTTAATGACCTTGTTTACACTCTTTGCGCTTGCACTTTAAAAATCTTAAAAAATTAGAAAAATGTATTCTGGTCTCTCAGGAACTTGTGTCCTCTTGGGTTTTCTAGATTGTATGAGACCTGCCCCTTCTTTTCTTTTCTGTAGTTTGAATTTAAAGTGCCTGAAAGGGGCACTTTAAATTCAAAAGTGACGTCATCCCAGCTGAAGTGTGGGAAGTACTGTCCCCTCTTTCCCCTCCCATCAGGTGAAATAATCTGCAGGGCAAGATCTTCATGGAGCATGAAGATCTTCATGGAGCATGCCCAAGCGGATCGATAAGCGATTTCCTAAGTGGCTTGCCGCTTCGGAAATCACTTATTTCCAACTCTTTTTCCTATTTCAGAAATTCCAAAGTGGGAAAACCAAATCTTTCTGGAGTGCACACCCCTACCCCTCACCTCCTGCCAGGAAGGTGGAGTACCTGACACTTACCTTGTGTGAGGCATGAGATCGTCTTTTGTGCTTGTGCACATGCCCTGGAGTCAGTATGATGACATCACTTCCAGAAGTGATGTCACCACACTAGCAGTGCAAGTGCTTCCATGCTCCACACAGGGCTGATTCGGCCCCTTTGGGGCCCAAATTGGCCCCAAACAAAGCGCAGAAACGCTCCCATGGGCAGCGTCACTTCCGAAATTGACATCACCACGCCAGTTGGGAGTACACGTGCAGCTGGAGCGTACCCCCTCCCATCAATTGTTGGGCAAATCCCCAGGAGTTTGCCCGCCATCAGCAGGCACCTAGGAATCCTCCTTAATTGGTGTGTATGTATAAGAGTTTATTCCTGCTTCTAGGCCAATCTCAAGCTTGCTTCCAGGTTTTCCTGGTTTGCTAGGAGGGAAAGAGAGAAAGGGAAACAGTTTTCTTTTTTAAAGAAAACTAACAGTTAATTATTTTTAATATATCTTATTGCGATCTGAAGAGAAACCAGAGTATAATATATCTTACTGTTTTAACTGTATTTTAACAAAATTATTTTACTGGCTTTTCCAGATTTTAAGGCAAAGGCACACCAAGGACACGCCAAAAGACCGCTGCTGTAATCCAAAGCTTTATTCACAAATGCTGAGGGTCAAATCAAAAAGACAGGGGAGCGCCCACACTCTCCGGCTGCTCTCAGCAGGAGATTTGCAACGGGTTTGCCTGGCTAAATTGTCCCGTTTCGCAAGGCTCACAGCTTCATCAAAAGCCACAAATAAATTCTTAATGTAAAGCATATTTCTTTTACTGAAAAGTAACCTGCTGGACAAGAATCAAGTTTCTTCTTAGTTTTAGTTAAACAGAATTTCCTCTCTTGACTTGGGACCGTTTCCCCTGTCTTTTTGCCTTTTCCAGATTTTAGCCAGGATTCACTAAGGTCTTCATTAGATGTTACATCTACATGCCCCATAATTCTCCATTTTTTTAAATTAAACAAAATTTTATTAATAAAATGCATACAATAAATTACAAGATAGCACAGATTAACAAGTAACAATTGGTAACTAAAACACAACCAATAACCAAATAACAATACTATATACAATGTAAAGTAACAGTGATAAGGCTTAAATTCTAAGAACTACATTATAGCAATTCAAAAAAAAGATTTGTGAAACTTTGATACAGCCCAGGTATTATTGTTTTCCAGATATTCATAGAATGGACATCATTTCTCCTGAAAATTCCCCATAATTCTCCATTCATCGTCCACTTCTGGTATGCTTTTGGTGTTAGAGAAGCAGCCCCATTCCTGGCCTAGAGTGTACCTATCCTAGAGTATCCTATCCTAGAGTGTACCTATCCATGAGTGTCTTAGTCCTGAGAAACTATGCTATAAATAGACCCCCCCCCCATAAAGTTCCTTTTTTGACTTACTTTTCTTTACATAGCTGAAGTTTTTATTTGTGTGCCAGTTGATGCACATAAACAGTGCAATATTCCCTCCATCCCACTTTGGGTCCTGTTGTTGACCATGTTCTCATGCTTTGTTCAAGCTTCCATAAAAGTAAATGTCATGCTTTCATTTTGAATGAACTTGTAGAACTGGTTGAGCTAGATTTGACATAGAAGCATAAGATTACTTTTGCTGTTCCTTCAGCTGCGTAGACAAAATGCAGCCCTAATGATGCCTCTGTGTGGGTCAGGATAGATTAAAGCATGTGCTTTCCTGCAGGATAAATGATGTGGAAATCTAATTCACCTTGATGCGTCCTTTCTGTCAGTTCCTTATGTCCCTGTCGGGTGAGGTGGGGGGAGTTATCTCTATTCCTCCTTTGAAAGTTGTAGAGAAAAGTTCAAAGCAACAGAGTTCTCTTTTCAGGCATGTGGAGTGAATAAGAAATTATAGCAAACGAAGGGAAAACATTCTACAGGAGTAAGAATATTGAGTTTTTCATCAAACTGATATGGACAGTGAATGGCTCAGTTGCAAAGTAGTTTAAGGAGCAATGGACACCATGTTTATACTTGGAAGTATACTCTAAAAACAGTCTTCTTTTTAAAGTAGGATTTTAAGGTCTGTGCTATTATTAATTATGCTTATTCAGCTTTCCTTGGGTACTCTTAACCAAAGAAGATGAAAGCTGACATTGCAGATAAGTGATTAAACTAGAATTTTTCCTTTAGATTGCACTTAAGTAATAAAAATGTAGAAATTTACAAATCTGTTGTCCACATATTAAATAATCAGTAGTTCACATCTTTCTTAAATTCTACATTATCTTATGTACAGTAGTTCCATACATTTTATATAATTAATGTAAACTTTTAAAGAAAGCTTTTTGAAAAGCTTAACAGGGTTAACAACAAAATCAGTATATTGCAAATTGCTGAAAACAAAAGATTTGCTTCTTTTCTGAAACCTTAAAACTGAGGGTGTACAAAGGTGTCCTGGAGATGTGGAGTATGAAAACTGAATTAAGCCCTAGTTTTTCATTAGAGGTTATTAGATCAGGTGGAAATTGTTAGGTTGCCCCGTAGAAATTTATTGGATTAGAATTGGTGCTACTTCCTGCTGGTAAAGGGATATCATGATGTGATGATGATGGATGTGGGGAAGGCAACCGGGACAGGGATCCCAGTCCTCTGGGGTCGGGGGAGGTATAGCGGTGGGACTCGGTCAAAGTGGAGAAGCCCATGGAGATATGGAAAGGCTCAGTGCCCTTCTAACCTATGTCCCATCCCAAGACACGCTGGTGTTGGACCTAGAAAAAAACCCCTCCAACACTGATGTTGTGCAATGCAAGGTCCAAAAATAATAAGACCAGAACTCTGCATGATACTTTTGCAGTAGCTAATATGGACCTGGTATGCATGACCGAGACCTGGGTGAGGGAGGGCAAAACAGTCACCTTGGGTGAGCTGACCCCCTCCCCCGGGATACTTGGTCCTTCATCAGTTGCGAACGGGGTGTCGGGGGGGGGGAGGGGTGGCAATTCTCATCCGAGAGGATTTCTCCTTCAGGCTGCTTCCCATCCCAGAGATCTCTGGCACTGATTGTGTGGGACTAGTTTGGAGTGCCGAGGAAAGTTTGGCTGTCTGTCTGGTGTAGTGACCGCCTAATGCACCAGCAGACACCCTGCCATGCCTGTTGGAGGTGGTGGCGGGGTGGGCCTTGGAGTACCCCAGGCTGATAGAGCTGGGGGACTTCAATGTCCATGCTGATGATGCCACCTCTGTACAGGCTGCGGACTTGGTCACAGCCATGGCAACACTGGGGCTTTCCCAGTTTGTATTGGCACCCACACATAAAACGGGCCACACGCTAGATTTGATCTTTGGGATGGGATTGGATGTGGTTCTGGATAGAATAGAGTTAGTGCCATGGTCAGACCACATGGATCTGGAGGCTCAGCTGGGCATGTCACCACCACCCCTGCAAGGCAGTGAGCAAATTTATGCTTGCCCGCAGAGACTCATGGATCCAATTGGTTTCCAGAATGCTCTACAGGAACCGATGCTCCACGGTGGTTCATTGGATGAGCTGGTGGAGGACTGGTAGGTCCGGCTCTCTGAAGCCATCAATGAAATCGCTCCCCGTTATCCTCTTTGTTCCCGAAATCGCTGAGAACCTTGGTATACAGAGGACCTATGGCGACAGAAACGGGAACTAAGACGACTTGAGCGCGTGTGGTGTCAATCTCGTAACGAAGAAGCAAGAACACTTTATAGGTTGCTTATGAAATCCTATGAGATGACAGTGAAAGCTGTGAAGAAGGAATATTATGCAGCTTCCATTGCATCAGCTACCTCTCGCCCGGCTAAATTATTTAATGTGGTGTGTTCACTGGTCTCCTGTTCAGGTGGAGACCGTCAAAATTTGAATTTGGTGATAAGCTGTGAGGCTTTTGCAAGCTGTTTTGCTGATAAAATCCTGTCTCTCTGCCACGACCTACCAGCCACAGTTGATACAGTATGTGAACTAGAGGGCCCTTGGCCATCTTCAAAGCAGATATTTGATCATTTCAGCCTTCTCTATGAGGAGAAGGTGGACAGGATTCTGCAGGTGGTGAGGCCTACCACATACCTCCTGGACCTGTGTCCATCATGGCTGGTAAAAGCCAGTGCCAACGGATTACAGGATTCCTTGGAGGAGATTGTAAACTTGTCCTTGAGCTCTGGAGTTTTCCCCAGAGCTTTAAAGGAGACTGTGGTGCGGCCCCTTCTGAAGAAACCATCACTAGACCCCGCCGACCCGCTCAACTACCGCCCAGTCTTGAACCTCCCGTTACTGAGTAAGGTGATTGAGCGGGCGGCAGAGAAACAACTACAGAATTTCCTGAAGGAGACCTTGGCCCTAGATCCCTTCCAGTCTGGCTTTCACCCAGGACACAGGGTGGAGACATTGCTGGTCAGCCTCACGGTCGATCTTCGCAGACATCTGGATCGAGGCAGATTGGCACTGCTGATTTTATTAGATCTTTCAGCAGCATTCAATACAGTCGATTACAACCTTCTGACCCACCGCCTTGCCGATGTGGGAATTCAGTACAACATCATAGTGGCTAGTCTCCTTTCTCCACGATTGGGAACAGAGGGTGGCGCTTGGGGAGAAGATATCCCGTAGGCCACTAACATGTGGTGTGCCGCAGGGGGCAATACTCTCCCCATTACTATTTAATATCTATGTGTGCCCCCTCACCCAGTTGGTACGAGGTTTCAGGCTTGGGTGTCACCAATATACGGATGACACCCAGCTGTATCTGTTGTTTGACGGATGGCCTGAATCGGCCCCGGTTGTCCTGGAGTGTGCTTTTGAAGCTGTGGCTGGATGGTTGAGGCAAAGTCGGCTGAAATTAAACCCTGCGAAGACGGAGATCCTGTTCTTGTGTCGTGGAAATGTGGACTCGGGACCCCGGCTTCATACACTCGATGGGGCGGTGCTTACACTAGCTCCAAGAGTTAGGAGCCTGGGGGTGATCCTGGATCCCCTCCTTGACGATGGAGTATCAGGTCACTGCAGTTGCCAGGTCTTCTTTGTGTTATCTCCGACAGACCAGGCAGCTTGCCCCTTATCTTTTGTCCCGCAACTTGACTACAGTGGTCCAAGCAAAGGTCACTTTAACACACTCTACACTGGGCTTCCCCTGAACCTGATCCAGCAGTTACAGCTGGTACAGAATGCAGCGTCGCAGGTCATCATCGGAACACCAATGTGCACGCACATAACGCCGGTATTGCATCAGCTGCACTGGTTGCCAGTGGAGTACCGAATCAGGTTCAAGGTTTTGGTACTAACCTATGAATCCCTATATGGACCGGGACCGGCATATCTGCGGGACCACTTCTCCCCATATGAACTCCAGGGGACTCTTTGCTCTAGTGATAAACATCTACTAAAGATCCCTGGTCCTAGGGAGGCGTGCCTTGCATTGACCAGGGCCAGGGCTTTTTCAGTCCTGGCCCCAGCCTGGTGGAACACTCTGTCCAATGAGACCAGGGCCCGGCCAGATTCGTTAGCTTTTCACCGGGCCTGTAAGACAGAGCTGTTCTGCCAGGCATATGGTTGATGCAAGGCAGTACCCCCTAGCCGGGGGAGTACAACATATGCCCTCCCTCCACCTCTCATATTTCCCTGCCAAAATGCTTCAGAGATGGGGGGAAAGATGGCAGAATATAATTTGAATATAAATAAATAATTATGTTGGATACTGAAAATAGCTGAATAACTCTGAGCCTAGAGAATTGGGTGGGTCAGAAATGGTAAAAGAAGTAAATTTATGAACAAAAATTGAAATAACTTCTTTTTGTAATCTGCATGAGCAAATTAATATCAACCTGGCAATATTTAAAACCTCAAGTTCCTAGATGGTAGACTATTTCATCTGTAATGGGTAAAACTGTTGTAGAGGGTTGTAAGGAAGCTTGTTTTGACAGTCTTGTATTTGAAATTCCTTCTGCCTACTGGTTCTGGATTGCACTAAGGTACTTGTTGTGATCCTTTTAGCTACCTCCTATACTTCCATCCCATGTGTTCCTTATGAATTTGAGAGGGACTTTTAACAAAGAGTCACTACTAACATTTTCCAATTCATTTTTATTTAAATGTTTCTTTTCCTTTACCAGTTTCTGTTGAAATCCTAAAGTGCACCAAAGCATCCAAATTAATACTAGTTACCAGAATATCCATAAAATGAACAGGAAATGAATTCAGCTTGAAGATTAAAACAGGCCCTTTATTAACACCCATATTACATGTAGCAGTAAGGAAAATGTGATCAGTTTTGACTGCAGTCTTTTACATAGAGAGAGATGGTCTTTTTCTTTTGGCAATCCATTTTACTGTTGAAACATCTGACTTAAAAGAGGTTAACCGAATATCTCAGTGTGGGAACTTAAAACAGGTTTTATAGGATTGCTTTGAACAGTACTAATAACAATGGTTTCTGGCAATTGCAAAATATGATCTGACCAATTTTAGTAAAATAGTGACACTAGTTCAACAGAACTTATTTTTGAAATAGCATTTCGGTTTGAACTGAGTTAAAGTGATGTTTTAAAGAAACAGTTTTTCACCTCTGTGTAAATGATAGACAGGTGCTAGACGAGGTAATGATCTGTCTTCATGTTTGATGCCTCCTTTTATCAGTACAAGGATTTTCACTGAGTCAGATCTATTGATTAGCATTACTCTGCTTTCCAGGAAACTCGCTTTCCATTGAATGTCACATGCTAAGTATACTAAATGCATGCCAAGAGAAGGCTTGAACTCTGTTGAATACTGCTTGGTAAATTATATGTTTCTGAGTGTTTAGTAAGTATAAGATTTGCAGTCCCCAAAATGTTAACTGTGGTCATATTTCCCTTGAGCAATAGAGAGAAAATAATGCTTAGTTAGAAGATAAGATAACCCAGACTTACCTGTATATTTTAGATCGCAAAAATCCGTGGCATATGTAATAGCAAGCAATACTAATGTATGGAAGTATATTTGTCATTTCTGTTCCATAACCACCAAGGTAAATAGTAAAAACAAAAGTGAATAATAAGGAACTCTTGCTTTGCTGTTGCAAATATGGTACCGTATAAAAATCTGTTCAGAAACTCTGAGAAGCTGAGTTCTAAGTAGATTTTGTTTCTTATAAATTTCTTTTTGTTTTCCTGCAGTGCTTCATGGAGTCAGGTGCAACTCTTGAAATAAATGTGGTCACTTCTAAGGCAGAAGGTGAAATGTTGCTTAGTAATTATGTTAATTACACTGATGGATACTCAATAGAAATTAATTGAGACCTTAGGGAGTACATGGGCATACTGGACTTTAACTCACTCATAGCAACTATCTGTCGGTATAGGTTTCTTTTTAATCACAGTTACACTAAAAACATTTTAAAATAAATGTGGCTTATAAGACTGGATTAAACTGAACTCTATAAATCTCAAGCAATGTTGAGTTAAACTGAAGGTTCTTGTTATTACATTGTACCCTTGTCCAAACTCAAACAATGAAATCATTGATATTAGCACTTTACAGCTCATAGTATTAAATGTTACAAACATGTTGTTTTTTATTACTTTACAACCAGCTGCTTTTATCTCACCCAGGTATTTGTGAAACTTAGTATTGGCACTTTCTCCTTTAACCATCATCAGTAGTCATTTCAAGTTTTTACTATTTTCTGCTAGTAATACGGTGCCATCTGCATATCTGAAATCGTTAATGTTGCTTCCACCAGTTTTCAGTCCACCTTCATCTAAATCTAATACAGATAGGCAATCTCAGCAGGTGGACGTTGACCGTAATAAAAGACAACATGTCCACCAGGTCCGGGTGAAGAAGTGTGCGGCGGAGATGGAGGAGGTCTCCCAGGTGAGAGAACACCCGCTCGCTCTTGACACTGGTGGGAGGGCAGGGGAGGATGTTAGTGGCCACAACAGAGAGTTCCGGCCAAACAACAGATTTTCATGCCTAATACTCCAGGGGGTTGGAGGGGGGGGTCGGCAGGCTCGACAAGGTATTCTTGCACCACGGCCCCCGCTGAGTCCTCTGCCGTGACAGACGCACCCACCCTGCTGCTGCCAACTGCCCAGCCCACCTACATGGCCTGGCTCATTTACCTCCTCCTCCTCCCCCTCGCTCCAAAATAAAGAGATAGTAATCAAATCAAAGAGAAAGAACAATGTGAGCCCTCGGCTGAGGTGCCCACTTAGCTTGGCCCTAGAGCCTAGCAGTGGCCCTGAGATGAAGGGGGCGGGGTTGAGCCCTACCCCGCCACACCTGAGCAGGGAGGTCAGGTGCACAAAATAAAGAGATAGTAATCAAATCAAAAAGAAAGAACAATGTGAGCCCTCGGCTGAGGTGCCCACTTAGCTTGGCCCTAGAGCCTAGCAGTGGCCCTGAGATGAAGGGGGCGGGGTTGAGCCCTACCCCGCCACACCTGAGCAGGGAGGTCAGGTGCACAAAATAAAGAGATAGTAATCAAATCAAAAAGAAAGAACAATGTGAGCCCTCGGCCAAGGTGCCCACTTAGCTTGGCCCCAAAGCCTAGCAATGCCCTGAGACAGGGGGAGGGGTAGAGCTCTACCCCGCCACACACAGACACCTGACCTGAGCAGGCAGGACAGGTGCACAAAATAGATAATAATTAAACCCAGAAGGAATAAGGAGAAACAAAGAAAATCCAAAAAAAAAAAAAAGGTAGGACTCAGTCAAGCTAGGTCCCAGACCAGAGCCAGGCAGTGGCCCTGGAACTGGGGTGGGGTGGGATGGGGAGGAGGAAAGAAGGTACCCTTCTCAGCAATGCCAAGACTAAAGCTGAAGAGGCTATTCAGTCTCCTTTTAAACCACCAGCAGCCAAGCTCAATTCCACTCTCATTCAAATCTCAGCAACAGCTCCTCACTCTCCCACTGTCTGCTGAAACTGAAAGCACGAGGCAGAGAGCTGTGCCTTATATAACAAACACTCACATAGAGCAGACTAGGAACTAACTCTCTGGTTGGCAGTCATATCTGCCTAACAGGGTTTGGAGGGATGAGATTGGTGTTCCCATGGCTACAGAAGGCCCGTCTCCCCCCTGCTCTTGGCTTCCATATAACAGAATGGGAGCTCCGTGGTTGGAAGGGAGACCTTCCTATCAAGGTTAGGTGGGCTAAGATTGGGGTTTCCAATGGCAACAGAAGGTCTGCAGACATTCTGGACCTACATTGCCTAGGGAATCAATTTATCGGCGCTAGTCTGTCTAGCTTCAGGAACTGCTCACGACTCTGACGAACCTGGCCAAAAAGTCGTCGAGTTCGTGGAAAATGCATCCCCACGAACCGCGTTTTCACAAACCACGAACCGGCCCAGTTCGTGCCGAATTTTGAGTCATATTATGATTCGTGCCCGCCTCTAATTATCAATAGCTAGGCGGAGCATGCATATTACTCGTATTCTGCAGTCACTGCTTTGGCTACCCATCAGTTACCAAGCTCAGTTCATGCTTTTGGCTATCACATTCAAAGCCATTCATGGCCTTGGTTTCTCATATCTGCAGGACTGCTTCCCTCCTCATCCTGCCCTACAGCAACTTTGCACATCTGAAAGAGGCCTTCTGCAGATACCGCTCTGCAAATGGGCAAAACCAATAGTTACCTACACATGCACTTTCTCTGTATGGCCCCCACCTTACCGAATGGCCTGCTTGAAAAGGTCAGAAAAGATAACACTTCCCATCTTTCCACAAACTGTGCAGAACTGAATTATTCAGGAGAGCTTTTTTACTCAATAGATCTCTGCTATAAGGAAATAGTTCAGGGAGATGTTTGTAAGATATACACACACTTGATCTTAGCCAAAAGGCCGAGAAGCGATATTTGTAAGATATATTTTTCAAAAGTCACTTCCACAAATACAGCACTTAAGGAAAAGTCAGTCTAATCTTTGACTACCTTCTTGCACGTAGTCCTCATGTCACAGGACAAAAATGCCACATAATGTTGAGAGAAAATACCAAAAACCTACAGTTACATAGGAAATACTATGGCAGGCGGGATGTGTGTGGAATATAATGTCATAAAAATCTTCAGACCTCAGATATTTGAAAATTGCTTATTTGAAAAACCTACCTATAAAAAAATCAAGATTTATTTTATACAATACAACAAATGGAAGCAAAGGTGATCACTTTTTAAAAGAATTTCTACACTCATGCTCATAAAAATTGCAAAAGGTTGAATACTTTGGAACACAAATAAATACTTCACATAACTTTCATGTTATAAGATAGACAAATATAATACAAAACTAAGAAAAACTTTATACTATAGCTAGATTATTTTGTTCAACTTTGAATCTGTTGCCTGTGATGAGTAATTACTTCTTAAAACCATAAAAATCCTCATCAATATGGAACTGGCTATATTATGAATTTTTAGACTGAGCACATTATGAAACAACATATGGCATTATATTATGTTGTTCAAGCTTTTCCAAATATCTGTATCAGTATTTTCCCATGATTGTCTGTTTTGATGAACAGAACTACCTTTTTTTTTGTCTGAATGAAAAGTCTATCAGACATTTTCCTTGTAGTGGAAATGTGATTAAATTGATCAAAATAGGATATATACCCCCCATAGGATATCTACCCCCCATATGTGAGTGACCGTGTGTGGTTAAGCTGCACCTCCATCTCCGTTAGATGCTATATGGTTTTTTATACGGTGAGCAGGTGTTTTATTAGATATCTATGTTAAATGATTGTGATTCTATCTCTGTATATTTTATCTACTGTTGTGACTTGCCCTGAGCCTGCTTGCGGGGAGGGTGGGATGATGATGATGATGATGACGACGACGACTGCATCAATAAAATGACACTTAAAAAGAAACATTTGATCATGGAACCAGTAGTCATTGCACTCTTAGAGACACCATCTGTCAAAGCTAGGATGCAATTGGCGTTCAGAATGAGTTCCAGCACTACTTTGGTGGTGCTGGTGGTATAAACGAGGCAAAGCAGATTCCTAGGGGCAAACTCTGTTTTACATATCAGATCCTAGCAACCAGACTAATTTCTATATTTCACATTAATATTCCTTTCTAAACATATTTTCAATTATTTCAATAAAAGTTATAGCTTTAATTAAAATCCTAATTTAATATTTAATTATAATCTCTCCATGTTGTTAAAAATACATGTAAAACAGAGAGAATGGGAATGGGAAGCCTACTTGATCTGTCTTGCTGAAGTAGGAAACGTTTTCCCTGAAGCAAGTGCATGATAGGCAGAAATTCAACAGCTGAAGTTTTTCTGAGCCCTGTGGTGTGATGGAAAGCTTCACATTGAAAAAAAACAAATCTGCTGAAACAATTTGCTCTTTATCAAATGCTCTCTGAAATAAAACTGTGTCACACACCTTATACTTGCTATCAGAGAAATCCTAAGCAGAGTTACTCCAGTCTGAGCTCATTGAAATCAGTGGGCTTAGACTGGAGCAACTCTGCTTAGGATTTCACTGTAAGTGTAGTAAATGACTATTCAGGTGCCAAGGAAGTGAACCAACCAACACACCTCAGAAGAACTGAGGATAACCAAGAATTCCACCTGATAAGACAAACGTACCTGTTGACAAAATCACATCCTTTTAATTTGTATAAAACCTGAAATAATTAACTATTACTCCATAGATCACAAATATAGATCCTCACTCAAAGCAAACTGTTTCCTTATTAAAACAGTTTTATTAAAACATTTATACATTCACTTTAATCCAAAGTGAGGAGACTCCAGAGAGGCTGAGACCATAACTAGAGACCTCCTGGGATATGGCAGTTGTGTCATCATTCTCTAGTTATCTGCTGTCAGGCCAGCACAGTCTGAGCAGGATTAATGCTGTGCCAAAGAGCCTCACAGATGTAGTGTGGGCCTCCTCAGCTCCCTTTATTGTTGAGGAGATCCTCCCTGTTGCCTTTTCCCAATTATTTACAGGTCCCTAGTTGTAATGCATATTACAATGTAAGTTAAATTCACATACACTGACTAATCTGCAAACTAATTGCTAGGTGTGTGCAGCAAAAAAAAATGGTATAATTCATATCTGGATATCAGGAATGCCATGAACATTCAGTATACCTGATATTTGGGTCAGATTTTCTATACAGATTTGGTTTTATTACAGAAATCTAAATATATTTGGCCATTATTTCCTATGAGGGAAGCTAGGGAGTGTGGGTATTTTTAAACGTCACCAAATTTGCAAGGAACCTAGTCCTTCCTATTCACTACCCCACCCCCACCCCCCAAGTTTTAGGAAGATTGGACCCAGGGGTCCAATTCTGTGGGCCCATGAACAAGTTGCCCTCAGCCACTCTCAGTTGTTTCCTATGGGGGAAAACATTCCAAGGCTTTCCAGGGCAAAGGAACCTTAAGGAAAGGGGCAACCCTGACCTGGTCAAAAGCCAGTCCCAATGCAAGCTGAGCCAATGAAGCTCAGCAGAACCACACTAAATCAAGGGAACCAACATCAAAACAGAGACAAGGCAGAACCAACTGATCTGTGGCATTCATTTCTCCCATTTAGATTAAACATTAGTATATATAGTACAGAATCAAGCTGAAACAAGGGAATCCCACCAGAACCAAACTGTAGCTATGGAACCAACATCAGACCAGAACCAAAATCTCACCAGAACCAAAGTAACAGAACCAACATGAAAGCAACACCAAAACCAGTCTGAAGCAAAGGAATCTGTAACAAGTAAATAGTCAGCAAGCAAGCAATTTCTCTTCAAAGAAGCAAAAAGTAAATAAACAGCAAACAGCTGCTTAAACACCCCCCCACACACACTCACACACAAGAACAACTCTAAATAATATATAAAGAAACACTAGTAAGCAGCAAAGCAAGCAATTTTTGTCTTTAAACACAACCAGAAAAAGCTATCTCCTCAGTGCAAATCCATTGGTCTCTCACTTACTCAATCCCCCTTAAACAAAAACAGCTTGGAGAAGCAGCCAGCCGGCTTTAAACTGATGTTTGTCTGTATTATATTTGGTACCCCAATTTTATTCAGGCTGCTCTGAATGTCAACTTAGCCATTAACCAAATATATATTTGGTATGTCAATACTGAATTGCACATCCCTATAATCTACACACTTATATCACTTCACAAAATGTAATAAAAATCAAGAAAAATAATTTATGCCTAAAATCTACTTAGGGTAGGAAGTCGGCATGGTAGTCTGATCCCATCAGATCTCAAAAGCTAAGCACATTCAGTACCTGGATGGAGGACCACCAAGGAAGACTCTGCAGAGGAAGGCACTGGCAAACCACCTCTGCTTCTCACTTGTCTTGAAAGCCCCTTTGCTGGGTTTGGCATAAGTTGATGGTGACTTGATGGCACGTAAACGCAAAATCTGCCTAGAGTTCATGACTCCATGATAATACAAGTGCCATACAAGTTTCTAAATAGTAAAGAATCCAGTAGCACCTTTAAGACTAACCAACTTTATTGTAGCATAAGCTTTGGAGAACCACAACTGTGGAGAACTGTGGTTCTTGGAAGCTTATGCTACAATAAAGTTGGTTAGTCTTAAAGGTGCTACTGGATTCTTTACTATTTTGCTACTAACATGGCTAACTCCTCTGGATACAAGTTTCTGAAACTGTCATGCTAAAATGAACATGTTCTTGGTTTTAGCAGCTCTGATTATAAGGGAAAAGGAGAAATGGTGAAGGAAAAGGCAAATTTAACTTTAATCAGAAAAAAATGGATAGATGGTTAGGTGTGTAAATACATATTGAATACATGCATTAAGTACAACACAGATTAAAAATAACTGATCACAAGGATCATAGAATGCTTTATTTCCTCTTCTTCAGAATGAATATTTCTCCTTCCTTACACATAATTCTTTCAACCATTTTTTTAAATAATAGGACATGTCTGAATACAAATGCAAGGAGAAGACAGATTTTTCCTTACAATTGTAAAATCTTGAGATAAATATTGCATCTTCTCTGGGTCTCTGCAGTTCCACATTCAGGAATAAACAAGTACAAATCCAAATGGGGAAAAGCTTCTGGCAGAAGCTGCAATATTCAGTACCATATCTGAGCACTATCTGGAGATAGTAGTCCAGAACTGGATTTTGGAAGTGGTGATGTAATAAAGGGAGTGGATAAATAAAAACTGGGGCAGAAAAGAGAAGAACTCCTATGCTTCACAGATTAAAGTTGAAAATTTAATGTTGCTTAACTATATAGGCCATACAGAATTTTAACGAAAGGCAGAACTTGCACTAACCCTATTATAAAGCAGTCATCAATAGGAATTACCTTATGATTCACTATTACCATCATATACAAGAATTCAGAAAATATTAGTTGTCTATCATGCAATATTTCCATGTAACCCCTATCCATTTCAATATACTGCTTAGAAGCAGTATATTCTTGCATTGCTTCTCCCCTGAATTTTGCTAGAGATGTTTCCTTTCTATGAGTTTCCCAGATCAAACTTGCTTTCCGTATAGGGACTCCAGCTGGCTTGGGACAACAGTATGATGAGAGGAAGGCCTCCTGCTTCTTTCCTGTACTGCAGCCACAAGCTTTAAAAAATGACCCCGACAGCTGCTGTGTGGCTGTGGAGAAAGTGAGCAGGGTCCTCCTGGACCTAAATTGCTAAAAATATCTTGTCATTTGGCCCCTGGAAGAGGGTAGTTTACCATGTGCTACAGATTCGAATTAATTTAGTATTAGTTTTTCTTTACTGCAGTCAATGGGATATGTGGTTAGCTAATGACTGCTTGTGAGACAAGCAGGCTGGTTTGATTATGTGTCCCAAATAAATTGATAGGAAGATGGCCTCTCTTTTCTTATCTGGAAACCTTGATATTAAGAAAGTAGAATAAAAGGACTGCCTTCTTCTATATAATTCTGCCCCTCAGCTCTAAGGTAAGTTTTAGAGGCACTGCTCTTGTCATCTGAAGAAAGATGGGTGAGCACTGAGCAGTAAGCACCAGAGATAGGACTTCCTCTGTTGTTGTACTTCCATTATGGAATTTTCTCTCAACAGTAGTTTGCTGGCTGCCAAACTTGATGAACATTGCTTGCCAGGTAAAAACAGTTTCCCAATGTCTTTTGCTGATTTTTGTTTTTCTCTGAATACTGATATCCAGGGCTCATTTCGACGGGGAACGCACAGGAACACAGTTCCGGCAGTTCCCCAAAGAGGTCACATGTCAGGTGGTCCCGCCTACCTGACTATTGGCCATTTTGGGCCTGTTTCAGCCTGGATTGGGGCTGAAATGACCTGAACCAGGCCTCTGACAGGTGGTGGATCACTCTTATGCTCATCAGTGGCCCAATCCTGACCATTTTGGGCCTCTTTTTGGCCATTTTCAGCCCTTTTTTGCCATTTCGGGCCTAATTTCGGCCCTGAATGACCAGGATTGGGTCCAAAACAGCCAGGATAGGTGATGTCAGGGATCGTGGTATATGCAAATCAGTTATGCCAATGACACACTTCCGGTGATGACAAGATGCGTGGCATATGCTAATGAGTTATGCTAATGAGTTCTTCCAGCTCTTTTTCTGTGAAATGACCCCTGCTGTTATCTCTTTGGCAGTGAATTTACATTGCTGATTTTCTTTACTTCTAGTTTTATTGTGATGTTTCTGTGATGAAATACTTGCTATTTGTGTTGATTGACTATAGCGCCATCTAAGCAGAATTATATTTTTCCAAATCCATTGACCACAGAAGCTACAACTGTGCTTAGGATTGCAGGGTAAATTGCATTTTATCTGTTTATTGATTTAACCTTTTAATAAATTAATTATATTGTTTAATTATATTAATTAATTAATATATCTGGAACATGCTGATTTTGTGATCTTATGAGTGTGAGAGGTAAATAAATATACAGATCACAGTGATGTGTTGTGTGGTTTTCACCTACAGGAGTAGCTTTGTTATGCAAATGCCACTGTCAAGAAAGAACAGGTAGAGAGCTGAGGGACAGGTTCTGTTTTAGCGCAATTTAGATTAGATTTTTTTGTAATATCCAATGTAGCCACTCTATAAAGTTCTTTTCAAGGCATGTAAGGTCATGTCAGTATAGGAGTGTTTGATGGATCAAAATACTTTTAGGATTCTTGCTTGCTTATTTATTTATTTTAATATTTGTATCATATTTTTCTCCCTGAAGGGGGACCCAAAGCAGTTTGCAATAAAAAAAATACCCACCCAACTAACAAAACATCAGATTATGTTTTGGGCTGTCCCTAGACTTACAGGTTGGCTCATCCAAAGGCACAGGCTGTGACCCTTGGTTCTTCAGCTCATGCCTCTGGCCACAGCCTACTATTGTACATGCCACAGGAAGAGAAGGCAAACGCTCAATGTTATAGCTGGCAGAGATGCTCCCAATCTTTCCTTCCCTCCTAAAGAGCCTCTGGCCATGCCAAGCTATGTTGTGCTAAGTGACTTCCTAGTCATGCTCTCATCATGCTCTTCCTTGCCATGCCACTTCTGTGCCAATACTGTGAGCACAAGATCTCTGTTGACACAGTGTAGCATCTGGCAATGGAGTAGGAGCCAGCATAGCAATCCTCGTGCACCAGATTTAAGCAGTCTTGAGCTTGCTTTCAATTCAACTACAAAGTAAGTGCAGCAAATATTGCAGCTAGTTCTAAATTCTTATTTGGATACACAGAAGTTCAAAAGGATTAATTCATTAAATATTCTCTTACACTCTTTTTAAAGACTGAAACAATTTCTTAGGCATGTTACTTGACTCATCAGTTTAATAATAGCATTATTTTTCATATATTATGCAACAAAAAGTATTTTTTATAAATGAAAAGAAAAAGTTGTTGAATGGAAGCCAGCTCTGGATTTTGTCAAAACCTTGTGTTTACTTTCCATAGGAAAGAGCTGATTTAATGGTGTTCATCTTTAATATATGAAGTAAATGGCCCAGTGTTTGTGATGAAATATCTTGTCAGGCAAATAATTTGTGTTGAAAATGAAAAAACTGCTTATCTAATCACTGCAGATTCCATTTTTGCTCATTGGTACAAAGGTGTGTAGCAAACCTTATAGTTCAGACTAGACCCATTTTGTCAGAGCTCAGAAGCTAAGCAGAGTCAGTTCTTGGATGGGAGACTCCCAAGGAAAACTGGGGCTGCTCTGCTGAAAAAAGCAATGGCAAAGCACCTCTCTTCCTCTCTTGAGGTGGAAATTTATGAGCTCACCATGAATTGGTTACAACTTGATGGCACACTTACAAAGACCCACAAAAATACTACAATGTAACTTTCTCTATTGTTAGAAAAATATCAAGAAAATAGTACAAATTTTAGTTTCAAATGACAGGAATCTCGTAACCAACATATGAGATTTAGGGACAAAAGTATTTTCAGCACAGTTTTAAAAAGTTCATGTTTAACTGTTACAGTGGCAAACCACAACAGTACCATTGTAGTACATTTCTTTAGCAAAATCATATGGGAATCCATGTACATATAATTTGCTGGATCAGGAATGTGACCATAAATCAGATGTGCATTTGGATGTACATCTGAATGTGTATGTCATCTGTCTGCGCTGTGTTACTTGCAGGTTTTTGACTTAACTAATCACATGTAACCATATGGATGGAACTTGAATTGAAATAGGACACAGGTATTAAAAATAAGCATTTGAGTGGTTCTATGATTAGGCTTCTTTAATTTAGCTGCTGAAGTATTGATATGCAGGTTTTGTATTTGTGTGTGTATGTTTGTGTGTGTGTGAGACAGACAGAGACTGGGAAGCCATTTTTTGGTTTATTTTCCTTGTTTAGTAGGTGATGAGTCAAACTCATTAACTCAAATGTAGTAGAAATTCAGCATTGTTTCAAGAAAATCCTACACATCTTTATGTTTAGAAATTCATCATTAATTTTTTTTAAACCTTAGCTTTCCAAATAATGGGTTTTTTCCCTTAAAAAGCTGGCAGTCATTGTGTTGGTTATGTATTACTTTAGGAGTGATTTACAAATAATTCTCTTGACATCTTGTAGCTCTACTTTGAAATAAAGTAAATTACAACCTGCAGCATGTTTGTTTGTGCATGCTTAACTCTAGCATTACCTGCACATCAAGTAAATGAATAGTATCATTTTTGCAAATGTTAATGATTTTTACATGAAATAGAAAGAATCTGGCTATACAGATTGGCTGTATAGGTACTTAAACAGGCAAGATGTGTGTTTTTGTATATGTACATGTCTCTAAGTACATGTTTGAAACAAAATTTATTAGCTTTTTTAGTGTGTCTGAAAATATCTTAACAATAGCCTTCGACAGAATTAACACGCATTTGTTTATTGGATTAATAACCCACTCTGACCTAAAAAGGGGGGGGGATTTCCCCTAAGCATTGGGGGTGTTGCTAGGTGGGTGCCACTCCAACCTCATAGCAGTTCTCTTTAGCCTCTGGCTGTTAATGGTAACTGAGTGCTTTCTGGAAAGGAAGGATAAGGAGGCTTTCAACAGTTGTTGGTCCTCTGGCCAATTGCTGGGGCAAAATTAACCTTCTCCTTACTGATGTTCTTCCTGGAATGGAGGTGAGAAATGTTAACCAAGGTGTTCCTCTCCAGCTTTTACATAAATACGTGAGAGCGAAAGTATTTAGGAAGAAAGACTCTGAAAAATAAATTTTATGGCTCAGTCCCAGCTAAATAAATATTTTGCTAACGACTGTAGCTTAACTCTTGCCACTGATTTTGTGGCACTGTCTCTAAAGATTATTTGAATCCTTAGACCCAGTCACTTCTGTAATATATATATATGGTTGTGTGTATAACTAAAAAGATTCTTGGTACTCAACTCAACTCATGGGGTATTGAAATCGTTTGGGTATTTTTCAGTGAGTTGGAGAACTGAAATTTAGCACACATGTAATCCAAGGCTAATTGTCCGTAACTGGACATTTTTATATGACTCTGTTGAAACGGAAGATTTAAAGTTGCTAACTGATTCCAGGAAACTGCTAGGAAACTGGAATTTGGTACACATGTAGTCAAAGAACCTGATTATGAGAATAATTTATAGGCATTTCTTTACCTTTTCCACAAAACAGATATTCAAAGTGGTACTCACAAATGCAAGTACTTTCAGGACACTCATAAAATTGAAATCTGGCAATATATGGTCCAGAAAAGCCTGATTTCTCAAAAAGTCTGAAAAGGGGACTTTTGGAAGATTACCTAGGAATAAGTGGCATGAACTACCCCTCAGAATTGTACTTCCAGGCTATTAGAAGCTGAGATTTGGTATATTACAGTGCAATACATAGATATACTGATTAGAAAAGTCTAAAACTGAGATGTCTTTATACCATACAGTCAAAGCATAAGCCATGGTCTGCCTCATAACAAAGATTGGCATTCGAGCACATAATAAGCCAAACAGCATACGAGAAAGTTCATTGTAGGTTGGAATAACTATTGACTCATCAAAATTAAATTAGTGGGAGAGAACTCTTTTATGAATATGAATCTCTGCTTCCAGAATATAAATTTCACACACTGAAGTACATACATTTTCTTAAATTACATGTATACCATGGCTATTGTACTTCATGATTCCGAACCTAGAATCTCTGGGTGTTCTTAAAGTTAGTGATGCAAATTTTTGGAGAGGGGGAAACCTTTGTATAACTAGTGCAGTGATGCCTATCTTGGAATGGAATGATTTTCAAACAATAACAGTAGGAGATTTCAACTGACTCATTCATCTTAATCAGGATCCCGTGGATTCCATAATTCCATGACTGTATTATTTGGCAACAGGAATTTAGTTTGCCGCATCCTTGCCTGGCTGCGCTCTGATTGCACCTGCCTCTTTTTTCTTCATCTTTTCCCTTTGGGAAGATAATGTTATTGACATTTTATGGAACACCACATTCAAAATGTTCTGATATTTTAAAATATATTAAAGAAAAAAGCTTTCAACTTGTAAGACAGCACTTGTTAATTACAGTGATACTGCACTAAAGGCATCCTCTATTCCAAAGACACTAATGTGTTACTTTAGAGCAGATGCTTAACTTGGCAAGATGTCATACCATTTATTCAGTTAATACCTGGTAAATCTTGGTTTGGTGCTATGGCAATGAGACTTGGCTTGCATAATGCCGCTCCCACTCCCTCACTCCCTTCTCCCCTCGGGTTCTCAAAGTTAATTAGTGACTTACCTGACCACAAATCAGTGGAACACCTGAACCACTGAATAATTAAATGTGTTTCCAGTCCCTTCAAACCAGGGAATAGTCATAGTTTAAATATGGTTTGGAATCCTGTCTTGGAGGGAAACTGCAATTGATAGTTTGAATATTCGGGTGTAACCTGGTTAATGTGAAAGTGGAAAGTGAAAACTTTAAAACTGAAGCATGTGAGGACAGGAGGAAGCACACAGGCACAGGGTTTTTCCCCATATGGGTCAATCAACCCACTGATTCACACAGATGTAGTTGCTATAATGTAAACTTTTCCTAGTATCCTTCACAAGTATTGCACAAAATACAGTTATAGGCGGATTTGTAGAAGTAATAGCTAACAACACCTGAATAAGCAGAACACATCAAGTATATGTATGTAATACACACAAGTTTGTATTATTTTACCTCCCTCATAGCACAAAGAAAAAACCCTACATTTAAAATCCCCAACCAGTGAAACTGTCATGTTACCCTTCCAACATGAATCTCATTTAGATGGCTCCATTAACTAGATTTATCTTCAGTATAAACTGTGCATTAGCAAAAGATGATATTGGTATGTGCACTATACTAATAATTTTATTCAGTGATGAGAGAACAAGAATGCTAAGCAGCACTCTCTGGTGGCCCCCATGTTATGGAATGGCCTGCCTGAGGAGGGCAAGAAGGCTCCCACTCTCTTGACTTTCGCCAAACTATGCATAACTGAATTATTCAGAAGGGCTCTTTACTCAGGTAACAGGCCTGTGCTGTAAGAAATGGAGCAGACAGATGTCTTGGTAAACAGACAGGGCCTGTAGACTATACTACTGGATACTACCTGATAGTGTAGATATGCTCCTATATGGAGTTTCTGTGTCATTTAATATGTTAGTGTGAAATTACTTACATTCTTTTTCTGCAGTTTCTCGTATCTTTATTCAGTTCTATGCTTGTTTTCAAATTTCTGCAAGCCATATCTTACTGTATTGTTTGTTGAATTTACCAGCCATTGATCACATTGCCTTACACTGTGTCATTTAATATGTTAGTGTGAAATTGAGTCTCAGTGAGAAAAGTGGACTACAAACAAACAAACAAAAATCACATAGAATGTTCGCCTAGGTGGCTGACTCTAGATCTGGTCCTTTCAGTGATTTATTTTCTTAGACTTTAAACAGCATTAGATATGAAATTGTACTAGTGAACCCTCAAAAAAAAGATTTTACAAAGGAGGGATTTTATAGAGATTTCTGTGTATTAGTATTCTGTACTGTACTTGAAATATTGAAGAAACCAACAAACATTTCGATAGAATGATGTACGCAGTTTGGTATAGTGGTTAAGAGCCAGTTTGGTGTAGTGGTTAAGAGCAAGAAGACTCTAATCTGAGAACTGGGTTTGATTCCCCACTCTTCCTCTTGAAGCCAGTTGGGTGACACAGCTTCTTGGAGCTCTTGGAGCCCCACCCACCTCACAGGGTGATTGTCGTGGGGATAATAATAACATACTTTGTAAACTGCTCTGAGTGTGGCATTAAAGTTGTCCTGAAGAGCGGTATATAAATTGAATGTTGTTGTTGTTTGTTGTTGTTACCTTCAGAATATATTTTCAAGCAATACATTTTCAGTAATTAAGTATATGTGTTGCACAAATAGAGAGATTTCCTTTGTGACTGCAGAATGAAGGCAAAACAGTGAAAACTATATTGGCTTTAATGTAAGAATTTATCTTGCTGCTGCTGCTATTGATCCCACTCCTGCTGCACATTCAGCCTCGGTATTTGTTTGCACTGGTTAGGGTATAACCAAACAGTAGCCTTTTTAGACAATGAAAATGCTTAGCGGTATTAAGGTATATAGACGCTAAGATTCGAGTATCTGTCCTCTTTAGAGAACTGAAGGTACTGGGTAGGGTAGCCAGGCAAAGTCTGGCAACTGATGGGACTGTTGGGGACGGGGACATGGTGGGGGTGGTGTCACAAGTGTGAAGATGTCACATCCAGGGAAAACCTAGATGTGACAGAGGGTAGATCTAGGAACCCCCAGAAACTCTGTTGTAAAACCATAGCATTTTTGATGGTTCCTATTGCTATCTGTCATCACTTCTGGATTTTCCTTGGAAATGACATCATCATGCACACAACATGATGGTAAAACCATGGAGCTTCTGGCAACTCGTAGAGCTACTTGATGTCATTTCTGGGTTTTCCCTGGCAGTGATGTAATGCTTGCAATGATTCTTCTCCCCACCCCGTGCCCCCCACCATTTGGACTGACAGTGAGCAATGCGATCTCAGGGGCAGGGGGTCCTCTGCTCCCTCTGGGGACTTGGTGGCCTGTACTAGGGAAATGAAGAAGTATCATATCAAATTTAGGGCTTAAAATTTTCTCTAAATGTATTTAGTGTTCTATATGTGTGAGTGAAGCTTTTTCTCTTTAACTGTCTGAGACTCTTTTTTTTCAAACCCTATCTTTTCCCATCACCTTTATCCTGCAAATTTTGCAGGGATTTTGTCAATTTTTGTATGCAACTGCTTAGCAGACTGTAGCATGAATATATTGAATCTTAGTGATGGTAGATAGTTGTCAAACCATATGTCCATTGAAAAGCTTAGCACTCCATGTCAGACCTAGGCAGTGCCACTGGGGACCCAGTTCAGGTGTTATTATACGTGAATAATAATACAACTTTTACTCACAGGATTATGACAATAAAGTCATGTCTTTGTTCAGATTCTCTCCTCACAAATTATTTTGCTATGCATAGTGAGTTGTATTTAGATAGTACAGAAGACATACACATTATATAAGTGTATTATTTTTTAAAGAAGAGAATATTTAACATTTTATAATTTTGAATTTGTATATATAACTTCTCCCCCCCCCCTTTAATAGAAAGAAAGGGATTCTTATATCAGTAATTAGTTGGAACATGATACATGCTAAAAATATGATAGCTAAAGTTTTACACAATGACAGTAAAGTCTGGTTTTTTTTTAATATAATATTTTCATTGTTTAAAAAATGGGAGTATAAGTATTTGTAGCAATTGCAAAAAACAAAAACATTCCTTGTTCTCTTTTGTTGTCAGCTATGGTGTTTTCATACATGTATGTTTCATTTGTGGTTGCTCTGTGATTTTGCAGACAGAAAACTACATAAACTGGGTTTCTTGTACATGCATGCTTCAGTCATGTGGAAATAGGCTTAAATACCATGAAAACACAATTCCGTGCAAAAAAATTAAAAAGAGATTGAATGTATAACACTTATTTGTCTAAACATGATTATGTTGGACACAACCACAATTATAAAGCAGATTCATCAAAACGTGGTGAAGATTATACTATTTCCAGTATATTTGGACTAGGATTTGGAAATGATAGAACCACAACACTGAACATCCCCCTCCCCATTTTTTAAAAATAATATTCTAGGCAATTGACTATGTATTCTTGTTAAAGAAGTATCTGATAATGTTTAGAATTATATTGTGGCATTGAGTGACTTCTTGAAAAATAGTAACAAGTGTAGTTGTTCTTAATAAAAGGTGTTATACGATATGCACAGTGGCCATTCTTGCAGGGCGCACATCTCCATTTTGCATAGTATTCCTGAAGTCTGGAATAAAATACCTCGTACCTAGTGTTCCCATTTCTGCTTTTTCTTCCTTTCTTCCTATTAATAGGCTGGGATAATTAGGACTGACTGGAAAAGAAACTGGCCCAGGTATTTAAAAACAACAACACCTGTAAAATGTATGTTGGCCTCCCACATCCCATTTTCTAATTGCTATTCTTTTTTATTATTTTAATTGTCTTCCTTTTGCCTATACATGTGTGACATAAAAGGATGGGACAAGAAGTATGGGTATGTATTTGCAGTGCTGGCCCATGCATGGAAAATCGAATTTGACCACTGCAACCCACTGCAGCTATCTTGTAATGTCGTTGTATCAGCTCAGATCACATAAGATACTCATGAAGTCACTCAGACATCCCACATAGTAGATAAGCCAGTTTATTGGCATCATACAAAAAGGTTCCAAACAAACAACCACTCCCAGACTCCAAGAACAGCAGTAACTGAGAGACAGGAAAACACTAAAACCCTAAACACTTTTCAGCTGTGCTGGGGAAACTGTTTCACTTGAAGAGACATTACAGCACATCCCTCGTTCACAGGCGGGGGGGAAGAATAGAAAAAATATGAAATCAGATAAAAACATAGTTAATATATATATATCAACAATACAATTCATGGTATATATCTTTCTGGTGAAAACACAAGTCTACCACGAGATGTTACATATTTGGGACACCTTTCCTCTGCCTGTAAAACACGTGTCTCACAAGGTACATTTACATCCTGTTTAACATCTTCCATAACCTCACTAGACATAGGCTCATCACATTGTCTATCAGGCTCTATATCTTGTAAGCCTATAAAATCATTATTTCCGGGCCCTCTATGTTGACACCTTATCATGCGTCTGTTTGCCAATAAGTATGCCCATCTGGAGTCATCACACGATATGTTTAGGGCTGGTAACATTTCTCCATTAAAATTGCAGGGAACCAGCCATCATTAGATTCTACCCACACTGAATCTCCTTGTTGTAGCGGCTTGAGAGGTTTTGCTGTCCTATCGTAAAAATATTTTTGCCTATCCTGACCCTTCTGAAGACCTTTTTGCACCCCAATAGGTATTTTGGGACGTAGTTACTGGCAATTTACTTCTTAACATTCTACCCATCAGCATCTGAGCTGGCGAATACACCATTACGGTAACTAGTGTATTACGATATTCTAACAATGCCAAATAATGGTCCTTTTGTGATTCTTCTGCCTTTTTAATAATCTGTTTTATAGAACTGTGGGAAATGGATTTAATGAAAGAGATTTTATGTACCTTTATGTGCCTTCTATCACTGTTATGCACTTTTACTATTCTCAGGAGCTAATGTAGTATTTGTAACGCAACTTGGAAGAAAATGAGACTTGAAACAAAAGACCAAAGCAGAATGTATGTTATACATGTAAATCACTGTGAGAAGTAAGATCAAAGTACTGTGAAGCTTGCTACCAGGTAGATCACGCTTAATAAGCACCTGCTTGTTTCTGGACACTTGTCCCTTACTTGATACAGAAACCCCTTTGTGAAACTGCCTATGCAAAATGTTGCAATGAAAGCTAGCTGAAAGTTAATTAGATTAGCAGAACCTTTCAAGGCTGGGAGAAAACCACAGAGCAGAAGGAGTGCTGAATGTAACTTTAAGCACATTCCTAGGGAAGGGAGAGCGCTTCTCTCCCACAGAACCCAGAGAAATATTCTCCTCTTGAAACCCACAAGGTTGCCAAAAGCGACACCGGGGGGGCCTTTACTAAATGTTACGTAGACCAGAGGAATGGACATGAATAAAAAGCCTATGAAAGAGATGTGTGGGAAAGGAAGGAAGAGATAGAACCAAGGACAGATAAGATAAGCAATGGCAGTTGGGTAATATTGTAATTGTGCTGTTGACCTAAATTGTTTCTTCCAATAGGAATACCCTTAGACACTTGTATCATGAGAGGTGGTCGCCCACTTGAGCCAATGGGGGCTACTGTATTCTCTGAGCCAAAAGAATAACAAATATTATAATTAACCAAAAGATATTAATTGCTTTGTACTGCTATTATAGCTTTGATGAGCGTTGGGCACGAGGGGACCTTTTACTCTTTGTGTAACCATCGTTCCTCCATCATTTAATAAAAAGTTATAGATTACTTCATCCGCAGGACTCTGCGTCTGTCTCTTATTATGATTGGCTTAAAGGGACATTCAGGACACCAGTTTAGGGGTGTGCACTTCAGTAATCCGATTTGGGTAAAATACCCGAATTGGACCCAATGGGCGTCGTCGGTGGAAGGACATCGACGTCTTCCTGGACAGGTGCACCCTGGCCCAGTTTGGCCAGCCGGCAAACTTTGGTGCTGACCATGCGATGGCATCCCGCGGAACTGCAGTGGACCTATTGAAAGTTACCGGAGTCCTGGGACGAAAGATGGAGATAGTGTGTCTGATTGAAGCCGCGGGAGAGAATAAGCTAAAAAGGGCCCTTCCTCGGGCAGGGGTGGGTAAGTCCTTCGTTAGTCTCGGGAAAGAGCAGCAGCACCGTTCACGTGAGGGAGGAGGTGAGACCCACTAAAAGAAGCAGAATAAGTGAAATGAGATGAGAATAGAGAACCTAGGTCTGTTAACCTATGTTCTGTTGTGTCCAACAGAATGAATTGCTCTTTCTACCATTCCATTAGATTGTGGGTGTCCTGGACTATTAGAGCATTGTTCAAATCCCCAATCCTGAGCAAACTGCTGACATTGTCTACTTGCAAAAGGAATATTATCACTCACAACCGTCTTAGGAATGCCATGGCGAGCAAACTGTAAGAGCTGTGGCTAGATAATGTCCTTACTCCAGACTACCTTCTGCAATCAGACAAGAGTCCATTGTTTCCAAAAGGATTTTACTGAAGAATTAGATCATTATAGTCCACTGGCCTGAATACAATATTCAGGATGGTACATATGCATTGTTACCAATGGCAGGCAAAGCATGAGGTACAAAGTAACAGATCCCAGCAGGCCCAACCTCCCCCCATAGTTCTCAAAACAACCCCTTTGAAGCTAGGAAAGCGAAAGTTCTTCAAGGCCGGTTCTTGGTGGAACAGCAGTAGCCAAAACAATCCTTCTCTGTGAGATAGCTGTCTGGGAACCTTGGCACCTGTGAAGAAAGCACTTAAACACTGAAAGGATTAAACATGGAGTCGGTTAGGCAAGGATATACATGAAAGCATTCTGAACCTGACTTTCTGCCCCCTCTAAGATGCCCCCCCCCGGCTTATGTGGGTAGCGAGAATGGAACGCTTTAACTAATCTAGGAGCATGGACATGTACAGAATTCACCCACTCATCAAACCCAGAGTCAAAGTCTTTCCACCTGATGAGGTAAAATAGCTGATTTCTTTTTAGTTTAGAGTCCAAGATTTGTTGTACTTCGTAATGAGTGTGATCATCAATCAATGTTGGAATGGGAGGGGCACGGACGTGCCACTGGTTTGCAGGAGGAGTTTTTTTTAACAGACTAACATGAAAAGTATCGTGTACGTGGCGCAAGTTTTTTGGTAAATCCAGAGCAACAGTCACTTTGTTGATTACTTTACGAACAGGAAAGGGTCCAAGAAACTTTAACGCAAGCTTACGGCTGGTTTGAGTCACTTTCAGATTTTTCGTGGAAAGATAAACAAGGTTGCCGGTTTGTAAATCCCAATCAGCCGCACGGTGGCGGTCGGCGTATCGTTTGTAATCCTCTTTGGCTTTGTCGAGATGTTTTTTAATTTGAGTCCATTGGTGAGCAGCTTCCCCCCACCATTCTGTTACGTCTTTGGACGTTGCAGTAGGAGGGGGGAGCGCTTCGAACAGGAAGGGTTTGAAGTGGAAGCCATAAACGACTTTGAATGGAGTTTCCCCTGTTGAGGCGTGCACGCTGTTATTGTAAGAGAATTCTGCCAGGGGGAGCAAATCGACCCAATTATCTTGTTGGAAATTGATATAGCAGAGAAGAAACTGTTCTAGGATTTGATTAGTTTTTTCAGACTGCCCGTCGGTTTGCGGATGATGGCTTGAACTTAGACCTTGTTCAATATCTAGCATTTGTAAAAGCTCCTGCCAGAAGTTGGCAATGAATTGTCCGCCGCGATCCGAGATCACCTTAGACGGAAAAGAATGTAATTTTACAATGTGTTTCAGAAAAATATCCGCCAGTTTTCTAGCTGAAGGTATAGTGGTGCAAGGTATAAAGTGTGCTTGCTTGGAGAATAAATCCACTACGACCAGAATACAGTTGTGACCTTTGGAGGGAGGTAAATCAGTGATAAAGTCCATGGATATTATCTCCCATGGTCTGCTTGGTGTTTCTAGTGGTTGTAATAATCCGGGAGGTTTGCCCTTGCGTGATTTGGCACTGAGGCAAATGGGACAGGATGCTACATATTGGGAAATGTCCTTATGCATGCCTGGCCACCAAAATTGGCGTTGTACTAAATGAAGCGTTTTTAAGTAACCATAGTGTCCTGCTGTTGGGGCATCGTGACAGCGCTGCAAGACTTCTTTTCTTAAACTTTCGGGAACATAAAAGCGGTCCCCCCAAAGCCATTCTCCTTGTTTCGATTGTTGCAGTTTGTCTTTGGGCACCTTTCCCCCCTCCTTTTCCACTTCAGCTTTCAGCTTTAACCTCCATCCCTGATCGGGTTGAGGGGGATGAGCAGTGCGACTGCGCGTTGTTACCACACCCCCTAATTGCGTAGGGGAAAAGACGGTGTCTATAGTCTCCTCCCTTTTGCTTTTGTGTTGGGGCATGCGCGATAGGGCATCAGCAAGAAAGTTTGTTTTGCCCGGCAAGAAGTTTAAAGTGAAATTGAATTTGGAAAAGTATTCTGCCCAGCGCAGCTGTTTAGCATTTAGCCGCCGAGGGCTGCGGAGGGCTTCCAAATTCTTATGGTCCGTCCAAACCTCGAATGGATGACGGGCTCCCTCTAACCAATGCCTCCAGGTGGTGAGGGCCGCTTTAACAGCAAAAGCCTCCTTTTCCCACATGTTCCAATTTCTTTCTGCTTCAGAAAACTTCCGGGATAGGAAGGCACAGGGCTTGAGTTGGGAATTCTGCCCAGCGCAGCTGTTTAGCATTTAGCTGTCGAGGGCTGCGGAGGGCTTCCAAATTCTTATGGTCCGTCCAAACCTCGAATGGATGACGGGCTCCCTCTAACCAATGCCTCCAGGTGGTGAGGGCCGCTTTAACAGCAAAAGCCTCCTTTTCCCACACGTTCCAATTTCTTTCCGCTTCAGAAAACTTCCGGGATAGGAAGGCACAGGGCTTGAGTTTCCCGTCCTCCCCCTTTTGTAAAAGTACGCCCCCAATCGCGGTGTCGCTGGCATCGACTTGTACTACAAAGGGGCGATTTTCATCGGGGTGTTGGAGGGCGGGTTCGGAAACAAACTGCATTTTGAGGAGATTGAATGCCTCTTGGCATTCTCGTGTCCAGGGCAATTTGGCACTCGGCCTTTTGGCATTGTCCCCCTTGTCTTTAGTTTTTAACAGTTCGGTTAGGGGGAGTGTAAGTTGAGCAAATTTGGCAATAAATTCTCTATAGAAGTTGGCGAAACCTAAAAAGAATTGCAGTTCCTTGCGAGTAGCAGGAGTTTGCCAACTTTGGATCGCTTGTACTTTGCCCGGATCCATTTTTAAACCATCTTTGGAGATGCAGTAGCCCAAATAAGTGAGTTCTGTTTGGTGAAATTCACATTTCGATAGTTTGATGGGCAGTTTGTTACACATCAGTGTGGTCAGAACCTTTTTTACGAGATCTACGTGTTCCTCCTCAGTTTCTGAATATATTAAGACATCATCTAGGAAAACCACCACTCCTTTGTACAGAAATTCATGTAATACTTCATTAATCATGGACATGAAAACCGATGGGGCCCCAGCTAAGCCGAATGGCATAACTAAATATTCAAACTGGCCGAGGGGCGTATTAAACGCGGTTTTCCATTCATCCCCTGCTTTGATACGAACGTGGAAGTAGGCATCTTCTAAGTCTAATTTCGTAAAGATCTTACCTTGAGCCACGACGTTGAGAAGGTCTCTGATGAGCGGGATGGGGTATGCGTTGCTGGATGACACAGCGTTAAGTCCCCGAAAATCAGTGCACAGTCTTAAGCCCCCATCCTTCTTTTTGACGAAGAGCACTGGCGCAGCGTGCGGGCTGTTCGCCGGTCGTATAAATCCTCTTTGGAGATTAGTGTCAATGAATTTGCGGAGTTCTTCTCTTTCGTTGGGGCTCATGGGATACAGGCAGCCCTTTGGCAGTGAGGCGCCCGGTAAAATTTCTACAGCACAGTCTGTCCTCCTATGTGGAGGTAGAGTATTGGCCTCTTCCTCTGTGAAGGCTTGGGTGTAGGCTCTATATTGTTTGGGTATTTGATTAATTTCTTCCTGAGTGAGGAGAGCTGATTCTTTGTGGGTAGGATCGTTACCCCAATTTTTATCCCAACGGTGACTTTTGCAGGCATTATGGCTGAATGTGATGCTTCCTTCTGCCCAGTTTATATAGGGGTTGTGGTCGCACAACCACCGGCTTCCCAGGATCAAGGGGTATTTGGCAGTGGCACTAATGACGAACGATCTTACTTCCCAATGATGCCCCATGCCGGTTACGACCGGAGTGGTTTCAGTAGTGACTGGATTCATATTAGTGCCGTCCATTAGCTCAAAAATGATGGGCGTTTCTAATTCTTGTACAGGAAGCACCAATCCATTCACCAAGGCTGGTGCAATAATGTCTCTTGAGCAGCCCGAATCTATCAGTGCTTGCATGCGGATGTGCATTTTTCTATCTGGATTTACTAATATTACAGGTATGAAAAGTATGGACCCCGGAGGTCTGTTCAAAGCAGGAATGGACTGAGGTTTGATCTGCCGTTTGGGTCCTTTTACGACAGATCCATTTCGTTTCCCGAAGTGGGACTCTCAGGATTCTCCTCCCCGGTTAGAGCTGTTGAATCATATTCCATAACTTCCTCCAGCTCTAACCCTCTCTCGGGGAGGTTCTTCCGAGGAGCTCCTCTGCCTCTCGCTGACCTGGGAGCTGGTGTTGGGCGCGATGGCGCCGAGTAGGTTGTGGGAGCTGGACGTCTTAGTTGGAGCGGAGGTCTTTGCACAGGCCGGTACGGACATTGCACTGCAAAGTGACCACTTTGGCCACACTGCAAGCACAAACCTTGTTGCCATCTAGCATCTCTCGCTCCGCAAGTAGCGTATCCAGTCCCTCGGCCTCCTCGAATGAGAACTGAGGAGCGCCTTTGGCCCGTGGGCTGTTGATGTTGTTCCACTAAAAGAACTTCTAGCATGCGATTTTCTACTTCGCAAGTTAACTGGATCCATCCTAACAGCGTAGGAGGGTTATCTTGCATGAGAGCTCTATCCAACAATTTAGGATTTAATCCCTGTTTGAATAAAATGATTTTGGTGGATTCCTCACACCTTGGGCATTTGGCAGCAAGCTGTCGGAATTTTGTAACATAGTCTCTAGCCGACATGCTGCCTTGCCGAATAGACTGCAATTCAGTCCGGGCCCTAGTTTCTTCTAGGGGATCTTCATATTGGGCTCGGAGCGCGTCCACTAGCCCTTGAAGTGTATTCAACTCGGGGGCACCAATATCATAAAGTCCTACATACCAGTCTGCCACTTTGCCTTGAAGTCTCGATCCAAGGTGTTCGATTTGACTGGCCTCACTTCCAAATAAATGTCCCCATCAATTGAAAAACTGTACTGCTTGCATAAGGAAGAATCCCAGTTTGGAAGGATCTCCATCAAAGGTAGCTTCTAGCTTAACCCAACCCATGGGAAGTTCTTGCCTGGGAGCTGGTGCAGGCAGCGGGTAGTATTCGAGTGGGGGCTGTTGCGGTGTGGGCGGTGGCAGTAACGGAGGTTGTTGGGGCAGTGGTTGAGGACGAGGTTGACGAGGAAGGGCCCCGGGAATCGGCCGTGGTGGGTGTCCTCTCGGAGCCGGTAATCTAGGCGAGGGCTGTCCTGGCGGCGGCCGGAATGGCGCGGGTAGGACCGGCGTATCGCGAGGCCCCATCCCACCGGGCGCTGGCAACCGAGGAAGGGGAGTCAGTCCTTGGGGCACCGGCCGTAATGGTGGTGGATGTGGAGATGCTGGTTGGAGAGGAATAGGGGTGACTCTAGGAATTGGTTGACTCGGAGTTGGTGTCCCGCTCGGTTGAAGAGGAATGGCGGAGCCTCCAGGGATTGGTTGACTCGGAGTTGGTGTCCCGCTCGGCCCCGGTGTCGGGAGTGGTTGAGGAGTGGTGCCCACTCCAATGGAACTCGTCACCGGGATGAGAAGAGGAGTAACCCCACTCGGTATTACTGGTACTTCCTCTTGAGAAGTTGGCGGTGGTTGCACGGGGGAAGCTGCTCCTGTCGGGCGCTCCGGTACTTCTCCTGCACCTGCCCCCCCTGTAGCGCCTAGCTCGTCTGGGCGAGGATCTGTGGGACAGGGGTCCTCTGGGCAGGGATCTTCGGGTCCCGGCCCAGCTCCTGTTTCCGAATCGGTATCCCCGGTTTCGTCAGGTTGCTGTGGCCATGGTTGAATCGGTCCCTCGGGCCGTGGGACGATACTTTGTAGTGTAGACAGACTTTGAGCGATATCCGGGTAGCTCGTCGGCGGTTCTCGTCCATCTCCCACTACGAGTACTGACAGCAGGTGGACGGCATGGGCCAGACTTTCTTCCATGTTCGCTAGTCTGGACTCTAAAACTTGAACTCTGTCTGAGTTCCTTACCTCTTGTTCCGTAGCCTGCGAGGTCGGCACATACTCAGCATGTGGTCTCGTGGCTGTCGCCCTTGGCCCAGGTAGGGGGTCTTCCAAGACTTGCTCTTCTTGGGATCTTGCGGCTAGAATCCCCTTTGCTAAGCCGGTGACCGCAGAAATCCCGGAGTCAATCGCAATAGTACTGCTTTGCAGTTGCACCCAATGGTGCTCACTTACATCCGCTTGCCCCGCTCCCGGGGTGACTTCTGTATAATCCCAACTCAAAACGCCATGATGGGACGCCTCCCACTCCGTTTGCTCGGCCGTTCTATTCCAGTAAAGCCACGGCTGGCTACCGGTATGTTCCGGAATCACTTCTAAACCCCGTCAGCCGTCCAGCGATGATTGCGTGAACATTATGCTGGCCCTTCGTTCTCTTGTCTCCCGAGGTCTTGCGCCCCACTGCGAAGGAGTGAGCATAGAAAACAGTGGTTTGGCTGTAGCTCTGGGCCGATTATCCACACTGCTGGGAGCGATAGTGTAAATAGTGGTAACAGAAGAGCCGTTTCCTCTTGGTACGGGTCCTTGGGGTTCCAATCCTTGAGAGCCGGGAGAGGCATACGGGTCAAACAAAGGGTCCCTGATAGGGGCTGCTTTGGAGTCCGTTTGATCCGGCTTAGGCATTGGAAAAGTGATTGGTAACAAAATGTCAGAGCTGTGGCTAGATAATGTCCTTACTCCAGACTACCTTCTGCAATCAGACAAGAGTCCATTGTTTCCAAAAGGATTTTACTGAAGAATTAGATCATTATAGTCCACTGGCCTGAATACAATATTCAGGATGGTACATATGCATTGTTACCAATGGCAGGCAAAGCATGAGGTACAAAGTAACAGATCCCAGCAGGCCCAACCTCCCCCCATAGTTCTCAAAACAACCCCTTTGAAGCTAGGAAAGCGAAAGTTCTTCAAGGCCGGTTCTTGGTGGAACAGCAGTAGCCAAAACAATCCTTCTCTGTGAGATAGCTGCCTGGGAACCTTGGCACCTGTGAAGAAAGCACTTAAACACTGAAAGGATTAAACATGGAGTCGGTTAGGCAAGGATATACATGATAGCATTCTGAACCTGACACAAACACAGCTTTAAGTTTAACAATCACAGTTCTCGCAGTTTTATCAGGCAAACTCAACATTTCTGGATATTTAGAAAAATAATCTATCACAAGAACAAATGGGGGGAAAAGATATTCAAAAGTATCTACACCCACTTTTTCCCATGGCAATTCAGGAATCTCATGTGATACAAGTGGGTCCTTTTGATTTTTCTATGCTAAACAATCACACACAGAGGAATTTCTAACCATTGTTTCAATATCATTACCCATACCTGGCCAACACATTAATAATCGTGCCCTAGCTTTAGTTGTCTACATACCCTGATGTGACTCATGAAGCTGGAACAACATATTTTGCCTTTGTGACAAAGGAATAACTATCCTTTCACCCACACAAAGAATACCATCCTCACAATGTAACGACTCCTTCACTGACCAGAATGGCTTTGCCTCAGGTGGAACATCTTTCAAATATGGCCATCCTTGCCTTATAAGTGTTACTACCACTTGAAGTTGGCAATCTTGATTCGTGGCCTCATGTATAGAGATTACTCCCTCTGAATGCATAGCTATGGTACTCACTTCATGCACTACTCTCTCTCCTTCTACTGATTCTTCATCACTTACAGGAGGATCCACAGTAGCCCATGATAACGTATCAGCAAGATACATATACTTCCCAGGGGTATACACAACATCAAGTTGATATCTCTGAAGCTGCAAAAGCAAACATTGCAAGTGAGCAGAAGCGCCACCAATTGTTTTTTTTTAAATTACTTCCAATGGTTTACGATCGGTTTGAACTAAAACAAGCTTGCCAAACACATATTGATGAAATTTTCTCATTGCATACAATATAGCCAATAATTCCTTCTCTATTTCATTTCTCTATTATAATTTTGTTCTGATGAAGTAAGTGACCTTGAGGCGTAGGACACTGGCTTATTATCCTGAAGCAAGCATGCTCCTAGGCCATCCTTTGATGCGTCTGCCTGCACAACTATACCTTTGTCATAAATTTTGAAGTATAGGTGCCTGACAGAACAACTGTATAACCATTTCAGATGCCTTCTGATGTTCTGGCATCCATTGAAATAACACATTTTTCTTCAATAAATTTCTTAATGGTGCAGTAAATTCTGCCTCCAATGGAATATACTTTAAAAGATATTGCATCGATCCCAAGAATCTAAGAACATCTTGTCTATCCTGAGGAGGTGGCATTTCTCGAATAGCCTTCACCTTATCATCATCTGGTTTCACACCTTGGGCAGTCACTTTATTTGTTTGTTTGTTTGTTTATGTCATTTATAGTCCGCCTTTCTCACTGAGACTTAAGGCGGATTACAAGGTATGAGATTAGTACAATCAGTAACAAGTATATTCCAATACAGTATCAAGGACATTTCCATAAACAATGCCATAGAGTAAATAGATACAAGTTTAAAAGACATAGTATTAGCAAGAATCCAATACAGAGTAGAAAAAATACTGAAGCAGAACATAATCAATTCTAGGACTGACATGGAGCACTGGTGGTACATAGAGTACATATTTAAAGCAGCAGATAATACGTAAAGCAATATAGTGATGAAGTCTATGGTCCCTAACTCTGCATTTTAACTGAAAAGTCAACATCGGAATCATTTCAAAGTATTCTGTCTTAATGGTCAGAGTTAAACTATACTTTGGTAAATAAATGAGTCAACAAGCAGAGAAAACTATAGGACTGCCTGATTTACTTCATCAAGATTTTACCTTTTTTAAAAAAAAAAATAATGTCGCTTAAGACATCTGGGTGAATGCACTTAAGTGGCTCTTCCTCCAATAAAAGAACCACTTAAGTTGAAGGCTTCTTAGGTTTGAGCAAGGCTTCAAACTTTGCTTAGTGAAGAGGTAGGATGGGTGTAGGTTTCACCCCATCATGGTTTGCACACAAACTGATTCATTGTTGGAGCTTGCAAATGAATGGGTGAACCATTGGTTTGCAGCTATTTGTTTCTATGATGGATCCTCTGGAGGTGCTGATCAGTAACAATGATTTTAATTTCAGAAACCAAAAATACCTTAACTTTAGTTTGGTGCGGTGTCTGAAATGTCCACCATTTTGGCTCAATGCCTTTTTATAATAATTTGTGAGAACTAATGCAACAGTAAAAGAGGTGAATACCCTTTATAAGTGAAATTGGTTTTGTTAGACTGAGGGATCACAAATTCAACAAATAACAGGGATTACCTGGAACATCGCTCTGTGGTCAACTTTAAACTCAATTCCCAGTTGGATTTCACAGTACATTTTTATTGCTGTATGTGGTTCTGATAAAAATGTTTAGTAGTGTCCAATATACTTTATAGAGTCGACCTTAAATTGAATCTTATCTTTATTAAATTTGATATTCTTAGCCCTTTCCATTTCCATAACCTGATGCAAAATCTGATCATGCTCCTCTGAAGTTTTTGCTGCTATAATCGTATCATCAGCTATCATATACACTCCTTTTATGTACCCAAAGGCTTCCTCATTTTTCTGTTGAAATACTTCACTGGAAAATGTAAGTCCAAATGGTAGCCGATGAAAACAATACTTTCCCCAAGATGTATTAAATGTACACAAACATGATGAAGCTTCATCTAACTTCACTTGCCAATACTCATCTTTCTTATCCACAATAGTAAAAAAAATTCATTCCAGCTAATCTACTCAACACTAGACATGGGCACGAACAGAAAAAAAAGAACATGGTGTTCATTGTTCGTTGCCATCCACGAACAACAAACAACGAACATTGACGAACATGACCTGTTCACGAACATGTTCGTTGTTCGTGGGGGCCAGCAGGCTCTCCTCCAGCCATCAAGATCCCTACCACACCACTCCCAGAAACCCTACCTGAGCAGGCAGCAGGAAATGTACCAAGAATAAATAATAGCTTGGCCTCAGATCCTGGCAGCAGCCCTGGAACCTGAAGGGGTAGATCCCTACCATACCACTCCCAGAAACCTTACCTGAGCAGGCAGCAGGAACGGTACCAGTAATAAATAATAGCTTAGCCCCAGAGCCTGGCAGCAGCCCTGGAACTTGAAGAGCTGGATCCATATCCCACCACACACAAAGAAAATTCAAGCTCCAATGCCCTCTCCCTGTCTCTCTCAAAATGCCAACAGCAACTCTCTCTCTCTCACTGTCTGCAAAACCAGAGCTAGGGGGGATCTACCCCTTCAGGTTCTCATAGTCTTTGCTCTCTTGTAACAAAATTGGAGCTCCACACTGGGAAGGAAGACCTGCCTATCAAGCTAAATTGGGCTTAGATTGGGGTTTCCAGGGCAACAGCAGGAGTTCAGGCAGTCCCTACCTCCGGTTGCCAAGGGAATTGATTGCAGGTGCCAGATTGTCTGGCTTGATGAATAGCAACAGACGGGGCTTGCAATGACCACCTGTTCATTTAGAATGGGGCCTCATGGACAGCTTGTTCGCTAACAGCTGATTGGGCTGTTTGTGGCTTTTTTTTAGTTCGTATTGCTGTTCATGCCCATCTCTACTCAACACATCATCTACTGAAGGAATGGTATAATGCTGCCTACACACTGTCTTATTCAAATCACGGGGATCAAGACATATACGTAACTTCCCATTCTTTTTTGCTGTGATATCCAAACTGTTCACCCAGTCTGTAGGTCCCACAACTTTAGATATCACTCCTGCACTTTACATCTGATATAGTCTCTTTTAATCTATCTATTACTTCAAGAAGTACCTTTCTACAACCATGAATTACTGGGGGAACTGAGGAATCAACATGTATATGATAAGAACCTTCAAATTCCCCAAGACTTTCAAAAACATCAGAATATATTGCAAACAATTGTTCCTTTGACAACAATTCAACTGGATGTATAACATCAACCCAACGGACCAGATCCAAGGTCTCACAGGCTAACCTACCCGACAATGGAAGAGTTGACATATCTGTTACAAAAAAAACCAAAGTCTGGACTTTCTCTTTGAAGTGCAGACATCAAGGACAATAGTCCCCAAAGGCTTTATCTGTGCTCCACCATAAGCTACAAACATAGTATTACTTTTAATTAATACTTTCTGGCCTGACAAAGTATTAAATATTTCAAGTGGCAAAATATTTGATTCAGCCCCAGTATCCAGTTTGAACTTCACTGAGAGCCCTCTTAAAGTTATATCAACATACCACCCAGGGGCTTGAGTTACAGCAGAACCAGCCTCATTGTGAGACAACACTCCTATAAACAGACTATGCAAATCCAAATCATGAACTTGATGTCTTTGTTGGCTTTTACTACAACTTATCAAAGTTGCCTTACACAATTTGGCATAGTTATTTTTCTTTCCACATCTATAACAATTCTTTCCAAATGCTGGACATTTTTGCGGCTTATGTACAATACCACAGTGAAAACATTCTTTATCTCTAGCAAAGTCTTATCTGCCTTCAGAATGTGACCTCCCATGTCCAAGCACCTGCACTGGAAGCTCCCCACAATCCTTATCTTTCACAGGCACTTCATACAGTTGTTTAGAAAAAGTTGCCGTTTGCAGCTGAGTTGTTGTTACTTGGGCTAGCTGACACATCTCAACTGCTTTTTAAAGAGTAAGGCCATGTTACTTTCAAAGTCTTTCCTTTAACTTGTCCATTGCACTAAATCCAATTTTATCTCTGACCATGTCATTAGTTATAGACTGAAATTCACACAGAGTTTAAGCTCAATCACAGACTGTTCAATGGTATCACCATGTTGCCATAAATGATTCCAAAAAGAGTAACGTTCAAATATCACATTCTTCTGAGGAGTACAATATTTCTTTTTTTTTTTAATAAAATTTTTATTGGAATTAGAATAATATAATTTCACATTACAATCAATTCCCGTTTCCCAATTTCTAACCCCCTCCCTTTCCCCCCTTTTCTTTTGACTTCCAACAGTTTTCCAACCCTTTGTCCCTTTTCTCTTACTCATTTTAAATTCATCTATCTATCAAACATATACTTTCCCTTTGATCTAAGCAATAATTCTTTAACTATTTTTTATTACTCTATACCTTATCTTGGAGTCCCTTCTTCCATATTAGACAAACAATTTGTCGCTTTTTAACATAATTTCATAGTTTCTTGGTTTCAAATATTTCTATAAACCATATACCATATAAACCATATAACCCATGCATTTATATAAGTCAACCAATTTAACTTATATTCCGTATATTACTTTGTATAACTATCCTCAAAGGTTATCAATCAATTTGATCCATATATTTCTTCAGGTAGGCTCATTCAGTTTAACATGTTACACGTTTATACCAGAAACAATGTTAATTAGTCGGTCCTTATAGTTAATTATTTTCTATCCATTTTCTATATATTTTTCTATATATAACACTCTAACAAAATAGCTGCTTAGACATTTTCATTTCTCTCTCTACCCTCCGGTAAAGTCACCCCCCTCTACATTTTGTCATATTTCAGTAGTTCTCAAACTGCCACAGTTCTCTTCCCACCTCCCATTTCTTCAGCACATATTGCTTCAGCTTCTCCCAGTCTGTGTTGAACTGTCCTGGGTCCAGATTTCTCAGTTTTCTTGTCATTTTGTCCATTTCGGCCATATACAGCAATTTGTAAGTCCAATCCTCAATAGTTGGCACTTCTTGTATTTTCCATTTTTGCGCATACAAAAGTCTGGCCGCTGCTGTCATATAAAATAACAGTGTTCTATATTGGGCTGGAATGTTCTCCATTCCCAGGTTCAGTAGCAGGAGTTCTGGGTTCTTATTAATTTGAAATTGTAGAATCTCACTTATTACTTTTATTATTTCTCCCCAGTACTGCCTGGCTACCTCACACGTCCACCACATATGATACAGAGAGCCCTCATGTTTTTTACATTTCCAGCATTTATTAGAAGTGTTCAGATTCCCCAGCGCAATCTTCTTTGGTGTCATGTACCAACGATAGATCATTTTGTAAATGTTCTCTTTAATATTAGTACACGTTGTAATCTTCATTGTGTTTTTCCACAAGTGTTCCCATGCCTCCATTGTTATTTCTTTATTAAAGTTTATGGCCCACTTCACCATTTGTACTTTAACTATTTCATCTTCAGTATACCATTTCAACAGTACTTGGTATACCTTGGAAATTTCCTTCTTATCCTCTTTTAAAAGTGTCTGCTCTAGTTCCGAATTCTCTGTTCTTATGCCTCCCTTTGCACAGTCCGAGTTGTAGAGATCTCTGATCTGCCTATACTGGAACCAATCATAGTTGGGTGATAACTCATCCTGTGTCTTTATTTTAAGTTTGGAAGATTCTATTTGGGTTATCTCCTTATATGTTAAACACTGTTGCTCAGTATAGACAGCTCTCGGATCTATTACTTCATACGGAACTACCCACATGGGGGTTCCTTCTTGTAGGAAGTCTCTATACTTCTTCCAGGTTGCATATAGGCTTTTCCGTATGTAATGATGTAGGAACATAGAGTTCACTTTTACTTTGTCGTACCATAGGTATGCATGCCATCCGAATATTTTTTTATATCCCTCTAGGGCCAATAATTTCTTATTCTTCAACGTCATCCAATCTTTCAGCCACACTAGGCAAATTGCGTCATAGTAAAGTCTTAGATTGGGCAGTTGCATTCCGCCTCTTTGCTTTGCATCTTGTAAAACTTTCATTTTCACTCGAGGCTTCTTGCCTGCCCAAACAAAATCTGATATTTTCCTCTGCCATTTTTCAAACTGCTTAGAGTCTCGGATAATTGGTATTGTCTGTAACAAAAACATTACTCTTGGTAACACATTCATCTTAACTGCTGCAATCCTTCCCAACCATGACAAATTCAATCTATTCCATTTGATCAAATCTTGCTCAATCTGAGTCCATAATTTTTCATAGTTATTTTTGAATAGATCTATATTCTTTGCAGTCAGTTCAATTCCCAAATATTTCACCTTGGTTGTTACTTCACAGTCCGTTATTTCCATTAACAGCTGTTGTTTTTGCTTAGTCATATTTTTACATAATATCTTTGACTTCTTTTTGTTAATATAAAACCCTGCCAAATCTCCGAACTCTTTGATCTTCTCTATCATTTTTGGCATATTCTCCGTTGGATCTTCCACAATTAACATTATGTCGTCCGCAAATGCTCTAACTTTATAAGAAAAGTCCTTTATTTTTATTCCGTGGATTTCTTCATCTTGTCGTATTTGTATCATCAGTATCTCCAGTACCAAAATGAATAACAGCGGAGACAACGGGCAACCTTGTCTTGTTCCTTTACTTATAGTCAGTTTCTTGGTAGTCTCATCGTTCACCACAATTGCTGCATTCTGGTCTCTGTAAATTTCTTTAACTGCTCTTATGAATTTTTCTCCCATTTGTAGCTTTTCCATAGTGGCAAACATAAAGTCCCAGTTCAAATTGTCAAACGCTTTTTCTGCATCAACAAAGAAGAAACCAACCTCTTTGTCACAACGCTTATCATAATACTCAATAGCATTGATCACTGTCCTTAAATTGTCTCTAATTTGTCTGCCAGGTAAAAAACCTGCTTGTTCCTCCTCAATAATTTCCGAAAGCCACCCCTTCACTCTCTCTGCCAGTATCTTCGCAAAGATTTTATAATCATTGTTAAGTAAGGATATAGGCCTGTAGTTTTTCACATTAGTTAGATCTTGGCCCTCTTTGGGGATCAGTGAAATGTTGGCTTCCTTCCAGGTATCTGGAATCCGCTGATCCTTTAATACTCCATTGATCACTTCTTTTAGGAATGGTACCAGTTCATTGGCCATTGTCTTATAAAATTTAGCTGTAAGTCCATCTGGCCCTGGTGCCTTTCCCAAATTTGTTGATTGTATTGCCATTTTTATTTCCTCATCCGTTACTTCATTGTTCAGTCTATCTCTCCACGTTTCCGAGATTACTGGGAGCTTCATTTTCTCCAAATATGTCGCTATTGATTCTTTATTAACCTCTTTCTTATTATACAATTTAGCATAAAATTTATAGAAGGCTCTACTAATGGATGTCTGTTCCAAATACGTTTTGTTATCTTCACATATTTTGTTTATTATTTTCTTTTCCTTTCTCTTTTTCAATTGCCATGCCAAATATTTCCCAGGTTTGTTTGCACCTTCAAATCCTTTTTGATTCAGTCTTTTGAGATTCCACTCCAATTCTTTATTATTCATTGCTGTCAACTGTTCTTGTAATATTTTAATGTCCTGGTAAATTTTCTTTTTCCCTGGTCTCTTCTTTAACTGTATTTCTTTGGCTTTTATTTTTTCCATAATCTCCTGTCTCTTCTCCTCTTTCTTTTTTCTGGCTCTTCCATTTAAATCCATTAGTATGCCCCTAATTACCGCCTTGTAGGTGTCCCAAACCTTGTTGGTTGGTACTTCTTTATTCATGTTGTATTGTATGAAGAATTTTGTCTCTCTTCTCAGCATCTCCATATTCTCTCCCTCTTGAAGTAAGTCCTCATTTATTCTCCATCCTTTCCTTTTGCTCCTTCTCCCCCATTTCCACATAATTGGATTATGATCCGAGCCTACCATCGGCATTATTTCCACTTCCTTAGTCCATAACGCTAAGTCTTTTGAGGCCCAGATCATATCAATTCTCGATAGTGTAAAGTGTCTTGCGGAGTAGAACGTAAATTGTCTGCTTTTCGGGTTTTGTCTTCTCCATACATCTTCTAAGGTTTCCTGTTGTATCAGTTCAAAAAACAACTTTGGTAGCAATCCTCTTTTCTTTTGTGCAGTTGATGATTTTTTGTCTAAATCCAGATTTGTCACTCCATTGAAGTCTCCAGCAAGTATTATCTGATCATATGAAAGTTCATCTAATTGCTTCCTTAAGTCCTCAAAGAAGCTTTCTTTTGCTCCATTAGGTGCATAAATTCCAACTACCAGCACTCTCTTTAAATTCCATACGCATTCCACTGCTATAAATCTGGCTTCCACATCTTTCATTACAAACTTTGGCTGCAGCTCCTCTTTAATATAAAGCACTACTCCTCTTTTTTTCTTATTGGAGGCCGCTGCAAAATCATTGCCCAATTTTTTTGATTTTAAATACTTTACATCTTGTTTTCGAATATGGGTCTCTTGCAAACAAACAATATCACATTTTTGTTTTAATAGCCAGTGAAAGATGCTTTTTCTCTTATTCGGTGAGTTAAGTCCATTTACATTCCAAGATATAACTTTACACTCCATACTCATAATCTTGTTGCTGGTAAGTCCTTTTCATTGTCTCTTATAAATCGCTCCATCTCTCGTTCCGATCTGATACGTCTTTTGGCCCCTCCAAATTCAAAGGACACTCCTTCTGGTAGTTCCCATCTGTACCTGATTTTCATGTCCTTCAAAATCTGAGTTAGCGCCTTATATTTTTTCCGGTCCAATAACACCGATCTGGGTATTTCCTTCATAATGATAATCGTCTTGCCGTCAATCTCCAATGGATCTTGAAACTGTTTAGTCACAATCTTCTCTTTCATATTTCGGGTCGTAAATTGCACAATCACATCTCTTGGTAGTTTCCTCTGGGTCGCAATTCTTGAATTTACACGATATGCCACGTCCAGGATAGCCACAACTTTCTCCTCCTCCTTCCCCAGGTATTCAGCTAACACCTCCGTCATCTGTTCTTGCGCTGTTTTTCCTTCCACTTCTGGCAAACCGCGAAATCTTAGCTGCTTCTCCATGTGTTTGCTTTCCGCAACCGCCATTCTCCCCTTCATCAGCCTCATCTCTGTTTGTTGCGTGTCAGTTAAATTCTCCACCGCGCCTTCTACTGCTTTAACTCTCTGCTGTGTTCCTTGCAGTTCATTTTGCATTATTTCCATACCTTTCTTTACTTCTGACAGCTCACTTTTCACTGTCTGTTTAACCTCTTTAATCAGCTCCGGTTTAATGTCCTTAAGCTCTTTGATCACTTCTAAGAGTTTTTTATCTAGATTCTCTATTGCTGATTGCCACTCTTTTTTCGACATCGTGGGGCTTGCCTTGGCTCGCTCCCACGAGTCCGCCCTCTTCCTTAACTCCGTGGCGTGAAATTAAGCGTCTTTTTATTTTTTAATTTAAATGTCCCAGTCTTTTTTGCAAAGAAAAAACTTTTAAAGAATCCAAAATGTCGGGCGTCTTTTCTCTATGGTTCTTCTATGGTTTTTGTAATTCAAAATGGCTTACTTCCTCTTCCGCTGAAGCCGCGGCTTTTCCCCTTTCAAAGATGGTGATTCCCTTCTTCCTGCCCTCCGGCAGGGGCCGCTTCTCTCCAGCAACTCTATTGTTATTACGTACTTCCTGTTTCCCGACTTCCCGCAGTAGCTCTCGCGATGGCAGAATTTTCTCACAGCTCCATAACCGCAAGTATTCAAAACAATAGTCCTAATTCTTTAATAACTTCTTTAAACTTAGTCTTTTTTCTATTTCGACTCTTGCCGAGTCTTCTCCCCGTTATAATTAGCCTGTTGCAGTTTTAAAATCAACTTTTAATCTTCTTTACTTTTAACAATCTGTCCCGTATCAGGAGATAGTGATCTTTACCTTCCCATTCACTTTCCGTGGGTTGTAATCACTGTTTCAATCTTCGTTTCTCCTCCACTCCTCTTTCCCCTGTTGAAGCTTGGGTACGTAGGTCTTATGCCAACCGCATTGGCCCCGAAACTGCCGCAGAGATCTTTGCCGACCTGTCACAGGGTGGGACCTCAAGGGTCGTGAGGGGGCCCGTCGCGTAGAGCCCCCCCTCGCCCGAGATCAACGCGCCCTGAGGTCTTGAGCGTTCTTTGCCTGCTCTCCGCCTGAGAGCAGTCGGCCGCGGGCTATTTTGCCCCCGCCGGCCGGTTAAAACGGCAGTCCGGTCAGCTCCGCAGTTGGAGCTGCGTCAGACCTCCATAAATCCCAAACCGGAAGTCCACAGGAGTACAATATTTCTTGAACTGTTCAAGAACTTCTTCAATATCTTTTGGCTCCCCATCAGGAAAAACAAATGTATTATACACTGATAAGACCTCTTCTCCCACGCAATTTAGCAAAATGGATACTTGCCTCTTTTTAGAAACTTTATCAACACCAGCTGCTGTAAAATACAGTCGAAAAGCTTGGTTCCAACACTTCTGCTTTTCAGCCGGGTTATCTTGCGACACAAGTGGAGGTAAAAATCCATGTCCATCACTTCTGACACCATGTAATGTCCTATCAGCTCAGATCACACAAGATACTCATGAAGTCACTCAGACATCCCACATAGTAGATGTCAGTTTATTGGCATCATACGAAAATGTTCCAAACAAACTACCACAACTGAGAGACAGGAAAACACTAAAACCCTAAATACCTTTCAGCTGTGCTGGGGAAACTGTTTCATTTAAAAAGACATTACAGCACATATCTAGTCCATCCCTTAAAGTGGAGCTGTGCTAACTATAGGGTTGGCAGGTTCCCTTACTCTCCCAGTGGGAGGAGTGGTACCTGGCGCTTACCTTTCTCTTCTGTCTGGCAGCTTCCTCTCACCAGTGGGATGACATCTCTTCCCAGAAGTGATGTCATCTTGCAAGGTGGGGAGGGCTTGTGTAGTTCACTGTGGGCCGATTTGGGCTTCAAATGGGCCCAATTTGACCTGTTTGGAGCCCAAATCGGCCCACTGCAAAGCACGGAAGCGCTCCCGAGGTGGTGCAATGACAGTGACATCGTTACACTGGCCCCAGGAGTGCACCTAGTTGGGTCGTTCCCCGCCTATCCCCCCACCATCCAGGTAAGCAGTAGCAGGGGTAAAAGGTGGGAGCGGGGGAATGAGATCCCTAGCTATCTGGCCTCATTCTGTTACCTACCTCACCCCAAGTGGCTTCCCAGTACCAGCCTGCCAGCTCATTCAAGGAACTTGAGGGGCAGGTGGCATGGCCACTGCAGTGAAACTGTGGAAGGACCTGGAGGAGGACACTACTGCCAGCGAGTACATCACTGGAACTGTCACAGGTTAAACCATATTTATCCCTAGGGTTGCTGGTGGGGGCAGAGGATCATCGGATCCCAACCCCTGCCACCATGCACTGCCTGTCACAGTGGGCATGGGAAAAGGTACGAGAACAAGGCTAGGAATGGCAAAGCACTCCTGCGTGCTCTGAAACACTCCCATGTCATACTGGGAATTACACTGTTCCCAATACCACATGAAAGTGACAGGTCACACCGGGGGCCAGTTCAATAAAAATCATCACAAAACACTAAACTTTGAGACAACTTTTACTGAACTGGCCCCCGGTACAACTCATTGATTTTGAAAATGATACGAGAGCTGTCTGGAGAGCTCAGGAGGTTGTGAAGTAAGATTGTGCTGACACACTACCCACTCACCCCCAGTTCCCTGGTTTAGAATCCAGGGGACCAGGCAACTGTTACTTAGCCCTGGTATGTAAGAGAAAGAGGGAAGAGGGTGAATGTTGTCCTAGAAGGTGTTATATGTCCATAAAATGTGGGGAAAGTGTTTGTGCTTTTGTTTCCTGTTTGTTCAATTCCTTTTGAGTTATCTTCTCCTCAAGTATGTTATCTTCTGCTTTCTAACTGTGGAACAGTTCTGATCTGAATTGTCTTCATAGATTGATCTGATATCATGAACAGATGGTTTTGCTTGATGGCATGGGACTTGTAAGAATATTCATTGATGTAAACCTTAGCTAGCCAGAGTATTTTCTTCACCATCCACCCTGGTTTCACCTCCTGACCTACCAAATGCCACCTCCAGGTCTCATCGATGCACTACAATTGTTTATTTCAAACGCTGGCACAACCAGTACATATATCTAGTTATAACTCTAAAGATGTTTGATGAGACCTGAAAATTGCAATCACTGTTGTTTCACAACAATCTCCCTAAGAGGACCCCTTTTCTCTTTCAGTGAATCTGTATAACTCTATATATGGCCATCATCTGCTGCATTGCTTGCCCAAGCTATTTCCCTTCCCCCTTTTCTGTCCATGTTGGCCTGAATGTCAGCTCCAGAATTAATCATTCATCAGTACGATAATTTACTTACTTTTATTGGTTTCTGGGATCTGGTTTTTGGGAAGAAAGATTTTTGAAATGTGAGTAAGAAAGGAAAACCTTCAGGTACTTTGTCCTGGATAGAAGTGTTGCCCACCCTCTACGAAACAACTACCTTGTGAATTATAGACAGAATATATTTTCAAGTAGCAGGCCCAAACCAGAGAAAAACAAGAAAAGGGCTGCAGTAAAGAGGGGAGGGGTTTCCCACTGGAGGGTAAGTAGTGAGAGAACGAGTCAGTTTAACTTTAAAAAAACAAGGGTGTTTGGGGAAGGGGAGATTTTTCTACTTTGAAAGTTGAAGCCCCAATCAGCAGGCAAACGTGTTCAGAAATGTTCAGATTTTAACCTTAAAAACAAATAAATAAATAATGGGGATTGCAACACTATGTTGAAAAAACCAGCACAAGAAAATTCCCAGCAGTCTCTTTTGCCCCTCCCTTCCCCCTTCTGAGCTCTGGAGATTTTTGTTGCAATGCTTTCTCTCCCTCTCTCCTTCCTTGCTTGCTTCTCTGCCTTATCCCCCACCCCCACACTATAGGCTCTTGGAAAAAAATCCTCCAGCCTGACTAGAAAATCAGCCTGGTTTCCTCAGAAACCGCAGCTGCTGCTAGCAGAAAACACGTCAGGCTGGCCCTCCAACACGCACAGATGTGCCTTTGTAAATCCATATAAATGCTGAAAAGGATTGCGTGCTGAGGACAAATATCCTCCCCTCAGAGGATGGGGCCAATGCAAATGGCAAGCCATTTCTCTTTTCTTAAAGGCATCCCTCTCTTCTGTGTTTCCCTCCACTCTCCGAGCAGTTTGCCTCTTGTTGTTTGTTGCACTACGGATAGAGTTTGCTTTTTAAGTTTAACTCTGAGTCTTGGAGACACATAGATAAAAGCAATGGCATAGAATCCACTCACACCTCCTCAGCTTTGTTCTTTCCTCACAGGCCTTAGTGAGTTGTTCTTTTAAACCTGTTTTTTCCCCCTACTTTTTAAAACTTTTTTTTGCATACCATGGGTTTTTCTGGCCTCTGTGGGCACATATAAAAACAGGATGGGAGGGAGGGAGGGAGCAAGGAGGAATTTGCTTTGCAAACTTTCTGCTGACATGGGAGGATGCTTAAAATAAAATGTAGGTTTAAAATTTACTGCAAAGCAAGGAGTGTTTATTGTGCTATCTTTAAGCATACAAATCTACCTTCATCTGTTTCCCCTCTCCTCTTTCCATCCCTCACTGAGTCTTTCTCCTCCCCCTCCCCTCTTTAATATAACTTCCAGGCGGATGAGTTGCAACTCGTTCTGCGTAATTAAAATGAGTGGATGATGGTTGAAAGAGGATGGAAAATAAGATGGGGGGGAGGGAGAGAGGCTGGTTGAGGGAGGAATCTGTAAGAGCATTGGAGCACTACTGCTGAAGCAGACAAAAACAGGTCTGGTTGATCTGCCAAGGGGGATGGGACAGCTCCCTGCCATTGGCTCTTTTCTAGGCTCCAGAGCAGCTGTGGGAGCAGAGCAGAGGATGGCAGTTATTGCTGAGGCTCTTAGGTTCCATTTGTTTAATAGCTGCTAGTCTGAGCCAAATGCAGGCTCATCAGCCTTGACTGGCGGGAAAACTGAGTCTGGGCATTTTTGTGTCTTATAAAGCAGAACGCTGTCTACGCCTGCAAACTTTCTTTTCTGTCTCATTGCTGTTTGATCCTCCTTTCTGTTCCCTCTCATGTTAAAATTTTTTATTATCTTCATAAGGATCTCACTCTCCCTCACCCCTGTACACACAAAACAGGAATAAGGCATATTCTACAATGCCAGAACAAACACTATATATTACTTGGAAGAAACTGACTGCACATATTATGTCTTGTCAACCTCTATGTTTAAAAACATTTTAACATTAAGATAAAGAAATAATTATGTGAGTTTCAGTAATATGTGATTTATATTTATATATATATATTCCATCCCTGTGTAAAAAACAGAGATTGTTTTTACAAACATGCTACAGTTTGTTTTGGAGAAAGCTTCATTATAGTCAGATAAGAAATACAGTTTCTTCTTATGAACATGTCAATGCATACAAGGCTGTTTCTCTAGTTTTTAATACCTTGTAATAAAATGTAGAAAGAGCAGAGACAGAAGTATAAAACTTTCAAACAAATCTATTACACATCTAATCCTGGAACTGTATCTGGGATATAAGCTTTTATTCTTGTTTATTTTTATCTTAACTAACACAAAAATGGATCTTATCACTCTGACAGCAGATTTTGATAGTCAGTTGTTTTGCTTTTCTCAAGCTGTTTTCCACTTCTGATGAGGAACCTGTGTTTCATTTTAAAGTAAGATTTTTTAAAAAAATCTGTTTTTTCTGGAGCTGAGAGGTATACAAACAAATTACAGAACAGCATACATATCCTTCACTGTTTTTTCGTGATCCTCTATAATGTGTAGGAAGTTCAAATGTTGTGACAGAGCAAGTACTGATTAAGTGTTGTCAGTCTGTTCAGATAAATACCTATTTTTAGAATTTTTTAATGTCTTCAGTAGTACTAGATAAATTTGCACAGGTTAATATATGTGCAGGTTAATATAACACAGAGCTTCTTCACTTTGTCAATTCTTAATTAAAGAGGCAGTCTCTTCTCACTCTGTTTTGGAAATGCATCAATTTCTTCATGTGTATATGACAGAGTCTGCTGGAGGGAGGGGAGAAATGCAGTGCTAATGGAATAGTATATTACAGAAAGTAAAGACATTTGCCATTTCATCTGATGGATACATGGGAATATTTCTAATGTAGTATTCTCTGAGAATTTAATTTAAAAAAACACTTTTCCTGTTTGTTCTTCCCCTCCCCCATACTACTGTTAAACTGTTAGGTGACACACACTGGTAACCGTAGGTCTGGGATTGTTGTCTAGAGATGGGCACAAAACAGGAAAAAATGAACCCTGAGTTTCGTGGTTCGTCACATTCCACGAACCATGAACTTTCCTGAAATTGTCCCATTTCACAAAACGATTCGTTAGATTTGTGATTTGTCAGATCCCGGGGCCCTACAACAGCCCCCTTCATACCCAGAGATACCAAACTCGCAGGGAGACTTCAAAGGCACCCTCACTCAACAACCTTCCCAGCAAGGACAAGAGCAGAAAATAAGAAAGAGCCTTTTCAGTCTCTTTTGAAGCAACAGCAAATACAGCGAAAAGCTCCCAAATCCACTCTCTCTCACTTCAAATCCCAGCAACAGCTCCTCCCTCTCTATCTGTCTACTGGAACTGAAAGCACGAGGCAGAGAGCTGTGCCTTATATAAGAAACTCTCACATAGAGCAGACTAGGAGCTCTTTGGTTGGCAGACATACCTGCCTAACGGTTTGGAGGGATGAGATTGGTGTTCCCATGGCTACAGAAGGCCCATCTCCCCCCTGCTCATTGCTCTCATAGAACAGAATGGGAGCTCTCAGGTTGGCGGGGAGAGCTGCCTATCAAGGTTGTGTGGGCTAAGATTGAGGTTTCCATGGCAACAAAATGTCTGCATACATTCTGGGCCTATGTTGCCTAGAGAATCAATGGATCGGCACCAGCCTGTCTGGCATCACGAAGCATTCACAAATTGAAAAAATTGGCCCCAAAAGTCGTGGATTTCATGAAAAACGCAAGCCCCATGAAACGCATTTTCACGATACACAAATTGGCCCAATTCATCACGAAATTTGATTCATATTTCGATTCGTGTCCATGTCTATTGCTGTCACAATCTAAAACTCTTGAACAAGGCTTAGGTTTTCTATTGGCTATGATTGTAAAGCAGAATAATATAAAAATATTATACTACATTTCTTGTATAGTTATGTATTTTCTGGACACGTTTGATGGCTTTTAAAATGTAGTAGATTTATGGGAGCTGCATTCTGATAATATTATAATCATATATGCATACTTAATAAATCTTAATATATACTATATCTAGGAAAACAGGACATTTGTCAAGTTTAGAAATATATTCATATGCATTTCAAATATTTTTGTACTATTATATGTGTATGAGCCATGATGTGAACTTCCTCAAAGCAAAGAGTTATTGCTTAGTTATATACTAGTTAGTTATATACTGGGGCCAATGTTTCTTATATACCATAACCCTCCAAAATTCTAAAGTCTAAGAGGTTCTGTATAGCTATCTGTAGCCCAAGACCAATACCATACATTTTAACAGTTTTCTTTTCCAGTCGTGAAACAAGCTTGTGTCCAAGCTTTCATTATATAATGGTACCTAATGAATGAAGTGAAAATTTACCTGTTTGCATTTAAGTGGCAGAAGCATCTTGGATTTTCCCTGTCCAGGCTAAAATTGTGTGGAATGGAGAGTCCTGGGACAGCACAACTATTTGTGGGTGGGGGATAAGGCAGAGAAGCAAAACCTTTGAAAGTCAAATTATAATAAAAATTATCAAAGCCTCACTTCCTTTTATTTTGAACTTTTGAAAGACCTACTTTTTTGTGAAAACTTGTGCAACCTATTTGCTAAGAAAACATGGAAGTGTTGAAAGGATCTGTCAAGCCTGGGCTGTTAAAAGATTATCAGTGTCATCCTAAGAACATTTTCTGGGAATAAGCCCCACCAAATAGACCATAGTAGGATTCTGAGTGGGACTGTAAAAGCACAATCCTAAACAGATTTATTTAGGATTATTCAGTGGGGATTACCTCCAGGAAAGTGTCTTTAGGATTGTACTGTAAAATGTTAGCTTTCCACCTTTGAAGGTGCACTTTTAGTCTTTCCTGAAATCTCACATAAAGTGAGCTACTTCGTCTAAGCAAAGTTATCAGTGCTTCTGCCTCACACCGCAGAATTGATGAAAACTTCATAACGGGAGATAATATAGATTCAATTATGGGGTTTAGATAGTGTTTGAAGTGCATGGTAAACTATAATTTCTGCATACAGAAGCGTTTTCCATCCTTGGAATGCAATTTTCTCAACTCCTCTTTCCTGCTGCAGCCCAAAATCCCCCCCCCCGGCAATACTGCTTCTAGAGGTAAGGAGGTCCCTACAAGTAGCATGTGGAGGGAGTTACAAGTCTTCCACAGCAGAGGAAAATTAACAAAAATGGCTCCCCATAGAAATATTCCATTCTTCCAATATATCAATAGACTTTTACATATGTGGGGAGAAACACCAAATTTAGTCTTTGGGGCCAATTTTTACTGAATCGGCCCCTGTAGCTTCCACATTGCATTGAGAATGATGTCATTCCCAGTGTGACGTGTGAGTGGGCATGCTCCAGAATTTTTAGGTCAATTCCCACGTGCCGCCCCCCCCCAACCAGGTGAGAGGTGGCAGGGGGAGGAGGCTGGGGCAGGGAATCTCCATCCCTAGCTGGGGGACTGATAGCCCTAGTGTAATTTATGTGCATATTTTAACTTGTACTTGAGAGAAAAATGAAAATGTCTCTGAAGTCTTGCCATACCAGTTTTGTATCTTTCTTTTTGCAAACTGCAGATGTTGATACAGGTAAAGATTCTTAGGAGACTATTAATTAGTGCTTTTCCTTGGAAACACTAGTCCTTTTTGTTAAGTCTTCCAGTAAGCTTTTTGTCATGCTTATTTGTTCAGTTCAGCTGCTGGGAAAGGGAGCATAGGACAGTATAGTCTTGGTTAAGAAAAGCTACTTTTGTGATATTATGACTGCATTACTCTGCTGGTCCCACCACATTTGTATCTGCTGTATTGATTATAGGATATATATTAAGATAACAATTAATCAAGAATTTCTACATTAAGAATTCTGTGATGATATTACATGATATTTTAGCTTGTAGCATTCTGAATGTTTAGATCGTGCTCATGAAAATTGAAGTATTTCATAGCTTCTGCTAGGGGATTCTTATTCCAGACTATCTGAGAAAATGTAGCCTATCCAGTTGTTTATAGTTCTCCTTCTAAAATACTAGCTTCTCCAACCTTCTTTTAAAATCTAGCAATGATTTATCAGATATGAAATCTCTAGCTCAAGATTGGTGGGGGGACATTGATGGGGGGGACGTTTTACGCCATGCAGTGCTGATTAGTTTGTAGCAATTAACACATGTGGAAAATACACCAGAAATTACCTCATAACCAAGAGCATAGTAAGCTGTATCATTTAGATCTAGCCTTAATGAAATTAAGGGAAGGTGAAGGAGTGAAGGGAAATGATACTTCATTAGGGTTTTTAATACATCATGCTTTTCTATCCCCCCAAAAATCAACCTTTCATAAATGAATATTTATAACAATATAACATATTTGAACACTGGCAAAAGTCTGTGCTGGCCAGGTGATGTTATCCGATTTGGCTCCCATTGACTCTACCAAGTCCTTCAAATTAATCCCCAGTATTGCTATATTTTCCCTCTCAGCCTTTTAAGGGATCTGTTCATTCTGTTCTGTGTTAGAGAAATGTTTGATTAACCACTTGATTAACCATTTGATTATTCACAACGGATGCTGTATTGTTCTCTTTGTCTTCTTCCCAAAATGCCAACAGAGCTTGATACCAACTGCATCCTTTAGGAATAGTCAGATGGCCTCTATATTATGGCTTGAAACATCTATTTTTCTTTCTCCTCCCTTTTGTTTTTAATATCCACTCAAAGTTTCAGATGGAAGATAGGTTGTGTCCTTTTGGTATAGGGGAAATTGAAACTATAGAACATGTTTTATTACATTGCCCCATTATCAAGAAATTCACATTAAGTTTATTTCCGCTGTAATCAATAGGCACCCTGGCAACTCAGAATTCGAGTATACCAGAATGCTGTTAATAGATGAAAACCTAAAGGTTACAGCATGTAGCATGAAGTTTTTCACAGCAGCTTACAAAATCTCTCTGTTAAGGAAGGTATAAAAATATGTGATGAAATGTTTTTTAATTTTGTGTAATAATTTTAGTAATATGGGAGTTAATAATTTATAACTTTGATCTCTTGAGAATAAGAATGCTATTATGTTTTATGCTGGTCTAGGTCCATTTTATTGCCCTGACCTGGGTAGCCCAGGTGAGCCTGATCTCATCAGATCTCAGAAGCTAAGCAGGGTTGGCCATGGTTAGTAATCAGATGGGAGACCTCCACCAAAGACCAGGGTTGCAGAGGCAGGCAATGGCAAACCACCTCTGTTAGTCTCCTGCCATGAAAACCCCGCCAGATGTCACCATACGTCAGCTATGACTTGAGGGCACTCTCCTCCACCAGGACCATTTTAATAAAGATTGATTGAATATGCCCTCTGATGAAGAGTTAAGGAGAACTCAAAAGTTTGCACACTATATTGTGGCATTTTGGCTGGTCATAAAATGTACTTTTTTTTTCTTCAGACCAACACTGCTGAACCAATACTGATACTTGTATATTCATTTTTAGGTGTATCTAAAAGCATAAAACATGTATGTGACATAAAGATGCATTTTGGTGAGGCTGAATTGGCTGCAGCTCCTTGTCAAGGTGTACTCAGTAACATACCTGGATTTAAAGTGAATAAATTATGTGTGAAGTGGTCTTTTGTAGGGGAATATTTTGTCAGGAATAGATGGTTAAATTAGAGAAAGGCAGACTTCATGACAGTTCTACTTCAGTTTTCTTCTGTTTCTTGATGCTTTTATCTATGATCTTACTCTTTTCTTTAAAGAGTACTGGAAGCATGATACCACTTTGTGGTGTAGGCTGTTCTTGTATACGTGATCCCAAAATAGCAGGTTTACTACTGTGCTGGTTACACAAAAATAGTTGCATTTGTATTTCTTTTCTTCTTCATTTTGTTTACCTTTGGTGCCTTTGAAAACATTCCATTCAAAAAAAATATGCTTTGTATAAATGATTAGGAACTAAAACTAGCCCTTCAGATCAAATCTCAGCAACCGCATTCCTTATTCACATTTGTCCTGATCACACATAAAGTAGAAGAGGCCTAATTTTAACATGAAAGAGGAGGTGGAGAAAAACCTAAACTGACCCACTTCCCCTTGTCTCACTTCCCTTCCCTCATATCACTTTCTCCCTGCATGGCTCTGATATTAGAAATAAGGAGGCTGGAAAAAGATACCTGAAGTAATAGAGTGTGGGGAAGTAAGGTGGGTCAGGGTTCAGATATCTTCCGCTGTGTACATTTGATATACAAATCAGAGTCCTTCAATCCTGTTTTATATGTTGGAGTTGGATATGCGGACAAATAAATGTGGCTGCTGCTGTCACTTGTAGCTGGGCCCCTGTACTCAGTGTGAATGAGAAAATGAACTACTAATAGACAACTTTCACATCTCCAAGGGAACATTTGGGGGAAAGGTATAGTCCATGTATTGTGGATTATCAACCTTTATCTGCGTTTATCTAGTAGTGTCTTCTCAACACAACAGGGATTTGTTGATTCTTTTGAAAACAGTTTCTCCTTTAAAAACACATTTTTTCCCCTCAGCTTAAGCAATTATCATCTTCTTCCCAGTGCTTCATGCCCTAGATATATAGGTTACCTTTGACAGATGTGGCTGCATTTGCCTCTGCAGTCTTATGTGCTTTCAATATTTGGAGGACAAAATAGCTCAGTATCTTTGATGTTGGGTCAATTAAGCAAAATGGCGCTTAAAAACTGCTGGAAAAAAATCACGTATAATTGAAATGTGAGCTTTGTATTTTTCCATGCTTTTAAAAAAACAAATTGTTTGATTACCTTAAACATAGGTTACTAGCAGTGCAATCCTAAACAGAATTACTCCATCCTAACCCCACTCATTTCAAATGGCATAACTCCTCTTAGGATTGCACTGTTGGTAGTTTAAGTTGGAATATTCCTGTATTTCTTTTTAACTTTTATCTAACTAGGACAATAATGAAAGATATGCAACAGTTTACAGTGATACAGTTTTGTATTTTTGCATTATGTTTCTGTAGAATAGAGTCTTCCATAAGTAGTTTTCTGGATTATATAGAAGTACAATTTGGAACAGAGTTGCATTTGTTAAATGTAATTTGAAAGCAAATGCATGATAATTTATAGATAAAATCAGATGTTTTGATAGGGAGGTAGAATACATTTTGCCATCAGAAATGAACCTGCATATTGTCTATTTTTAATAGTTCATAAGGGGTGGGACAAAGCAGATATTAGCAGGGCTTTTGTTTTAGTATTTAGAAAATTTTCACCTCTCAGAGACCTGCTCAAAACAGTTCACAAAGTAAAACAATATGGCATAAAAGAATAAAACAATTAAAATTAGCAGTATTAAAATCAACTATAAACCAGCTATTGCTTTGGTTTTTACCTAGTGTTGTACTTTTCTGAAAGCACATAATCTATTAGAGTTCATTTTTAAAGGACACCTGTAGAGATTGTTTATATCAGTATAGAAAGGAACAGATATTTCTACAAACTGAGGGATTTCCCCCCAGGTTTGCAAAAAATCTGAAAACTTAATAAAATAGAGGAGGGTTTAAATCCCCCCAAAACATAGGAGTTGCAGACTATGCACCTCCATCAGTCAGACCTCAGCCATTTTTCCTACCGTGACTGTTAGATATCACCACTGCTGTGGGCAGGTAGGCGGATCTGGATGGAGGAGGAGGAGGAGTGGGTACCATTGCAGCTCCTCCCACTTCCACAGAGGTTGCAGTAATACAGATGGGCAAGTGGGGGACACCATAAATTGGAGCTGTGTTGACCAGGCAAGTGGAGGAGGAGGAGGAGCCTGGAAGTGAGTGGAGGGATGAGCCACTGTGGACAGAGGATGGGATTCCCTTGCTTCTAAGTCTTGTGGCTCCTCCACTTGTCACTATATTGAATTTTCAGCATGACTCAACTGTAGATACTTAAATCCAGATATTGAAGCCATGAACAAACAAGACAGATCATTCTGTAAACTGGAGAAAAGCCTCAGAGTTGCAGAAAAATCTGAAATCTAAAAAAAAAAGATGTTAACCCTAACCAAATAAAAGAGAAGTGCCTGTACCTTTAAGAAAGGGATATCCTCTGAGATCTCAGCATCTTTTTTGGGGTTTCCTAGCCGACCACAACAATATTGCCAATTTTTAAATCTTTGTTCCCTTATGCACTTATGTTTTAAACCAACATTTATGAGCATTCGCCTTGATTGCTGTGGCTTCAGCATGGCACTCCCACATTCCACAGTGTCCAAGACAGTTTCAATTTGGCATCTTGTTTTTCATTTTAGATGGGCTTTGAAGCCTCGGTACAGTTTCAGGTTTTCAGGGCTTTGCAATTCACATCACACTTTTTTAACTTTGATCATGTGTGGTGATGTTGCAGTTTTGGAACCCATCTCCTCTCCCTCTGTATTTACTGAATGGGCTTTCCCCATGCCCACTGGAGAGGCAATTGGTGGCAGAGATCTGGGGAAAAACATGTACTTTTTGTGCTTGTTCCACTCATTTATTTTTTTAAGCCAAGCCAGGAAAGGGTTAAGATGCTGCTGCTTCATTCCCACTCAGCAGCTTCCCTGTCACTTTGTTTTACAAACAGCTATGGAAAACCCTTTTTTGTAACCTTTGGCATTAGCAGAAGACACCAGGAGGGAGGGAACAGCAGCCGTTTAACCCTTGTCTGGCTTTTAAAGCCAGGAGGAAAGGGCAGTAATCTTACAACACAGCAACTTTACAACTCATTCCTGGCTTTGAAAGAAAAAAAAAAGCAAGAGTCTTCACATACCCTTGAGGGAGGAGGGGGAAAGCAGCCATTCCTTGACCTTTAAAGCTAGCAGGGAATAAGCAGCAAAGTTAGGAATCATTCCTGGCTTTGAAAAAAAAATGAGTGCTTGCATACTCAAGAGGAAGGAAGCAAACAGAGAAGCAGCCTTATGACCCTTACCTTGCTTTACTGATAAAAATGGCAGAAAAGGAATTCAAAGAGCTGAGGACGGTGGAAGTGGTTAATTCAAACAGACCATTCAGCTCCCTGGGAAAATAAGAGGGGGGAGAAGAGAAGCAGAAAAGGAGTATAGAGTTTGCATTAATTGGGCCAGATGTGACTCAGCAGTGACTTCAAAATAAAATTGTGGCATGTCCGCCGGGGGGGGGGGGGGGATCGAGAATACCACAGACAAAAATTGGTTCTGCATCCCATAACTATCTTGCAAGTGTAGAACAAATACTGAAATGCTTTAAAATGACAGTGTGAAAAGCACCTTGTTTTTTGTCAATAAAAGTCAGAGGGAGGGCCCTAATCAGGACTATTTTAACCTCCTAGTCCACTTCTATTCTCCTCCCTCCTGTCTTGGAAGGAGAACTCCACAACCTGAAGAGTCCACAGCCAAGTCCACAAACAACCACCAGGCATCTTGTTAAAATGCTCTTTGTGCAAGTTACCCAGTTGTGTGGCTGTGACATGCTGCCACACAGCTCGCCTGAGCCCACTGATAGCTTCCACAAAATGTGCTGGCTCAGTAGTGACTAGTACACAACAACAACAACAACATTCGATTTATATACTGTCCTTCAGGATGACTTAACACCCACTTAGAGCAGTTTACAAAGTATGTTGTTATTATCCCCACAACAACAAACATCCTGTGAGGTGGGTGGAGCTGAGAGAGCTTCTAGAAGCTGTGATTGACCCAAGGTCATCCAGCTGGCTTCAAGTGGAGGAGTGGGGAATCAAACCTGGTTCTCCAGATTAGAGTCCTGCGCTCTTAACCACTACACCAAACAGTCAGCTGAAAGACTTGCTATCACACAATTTTTGCAACTTGGTCTGATTTTTTCCCAGGGACAGGCTGCCAGGGGGAGCAAAGAGGGAAAGTTGAAAGCCAGCATGGTGTAGAGGTTAGCTTGTCAGACTTGGACCTGGAAGACTCAGGTTCAAAACCCCAGTCTGCTGGATAAGCTTGGGTCAGTAATTCTCTGTCAGCTTAATCTACCTCACTGGGTTGTTGTGACGATAAAATGAAGGAGAGGTGAATGATATAAGCAGCTTTGGATCCTCAGTGGGGAGAAAGGTGGAGTTTAAATAAATCTAATAAAGCTGAAGATGGGGGTGGTCAGATGGTGACTGGGTAGAAGAGAAAGAAGCAGGGAGAAGATATGGGGGCTTCCAAGGGAAAAGAAAGAGAAAGGGGGATGAAGTGATCCTTGTAAGTTCTTTTATGTACCCAGTTTGTCATATATCTAATTCTAAGCCATGTCATAGAGGATATAATCAATAGATCCACAAATTTGAGCTAGGGAAAGATATAGAGGATTTCTCTACAAACCTGAAGTCAAAATCTTAAAATATACATTGTAGGATTAAAACTTTTCAAAATAATAGAAACAATGCCTGTAGCTTTAAGAAAAGCTTGCCTACTGAGCTCCTAGTGGTCATTTTGGGTGCTGCCAGGCAACCACAACAGTATTGCTGAGCCCTCTCTTATAAAGCAAAGTATGGGGGGAATACTTGGAAGTTCAAGACAGTCTTGGAATTGGTTCCATCGCCCTTCCCTGTCATGTTGCCTGCTGGAGGAGAACATGCTAGGGACAGACCTGGCAGCAAGCACCAAAGAATCACCACCAGCACAACTCAGCCCAACCCGAAGCTGGCAGCCACCCTGCATCTTGGCTAGACTTTTCCACAGAAAGACTGGTAGCAGGGTGGATTTGATTTAAATCAAACTGATTTAAATCACGATTTAAATCACGATTTAAATCACTAGTCATTAAGGCTTGATTTAAATCATAGTTTTCTACATAAAGACTAATTCTTGCTGGTATAACTTTAATATGCAAGTAGATGCCTGCCTTACCGATAGGTAAAGGAACTTCATTAAAGTATTCCCAAACTGGGTCTCTTTTACGGCTTGCTGCCATTATAGGTTTTTTCCTCCAAGGAAAGAATGTGATAAACCCTCAGGTCATACACACAAAAGATCCAAAGACTTGTGCAGTATTGTGCTCAAAAAGTTTCACTTTCATTTTGTACTGCTTGCCCCTCCCTCCTCACACTTAGTTTCTTCTTGTGCAAATCTATTCCACTCCAAACAATCAGAAAAATATTGTTTCTATTCACTGAACTTCTTGAAACTTAGCACTGGAGCGGTTGATTCTGTCTTCATGGGTTTGTAGAACAATAGGATTAAGGTCTTTTTCTCAACTCTGTTCATGTTATAACATTTTTGCTGTGAAGAAGAGGCATGTGATCTCTGCTGAGCTGACACAAATTCAGTTTTGAGAACTGCAAAACCAAGCATCTGTGATAATATTTTGTAGGCAGAGACACTGCCCAATAATCTTACAAAAACCTCTGGAAGAGCATGACATTGTGAATGGATTAATGGAATTTATTTACCAAAAAAATTAAACATATATAGCCTTATTCTACATAATTAAAAACTAATCTTTATTTCATGATGGAATAACCTTTGGATGGTAATATATTTTCCTCAAAAAGCATTTTATTTTTAAAAATCCAATTTTAATCAAAAAAATCCGATTTAAATCAAAAAAATCCGATTTTTTTGATTTTTTTAAAAAAATCATTGATTTTTATCCACCCTGACTGGTAGTGGGTGGAAAGAAGGGAAAACTGAATACAGGGTTGGGGATAAATGTAGGCTGGCTGGAGGGTGTGAAGGAAAAAAGGGAGCAGGCGAAATGGGAGAAGGAATGGAAAGAGAAAATAGGAGAGGAAATACAGGGGGAAATGAGATTCCCCCCTCTTCAAGCCTGCTTGAAATTACATGATACAGCCTGTGTCCAATGTAACAGTCACACATATGTTGCATGTTCTCATCAATTCTTACATACTCGGTGCCCTATTCAGATTGTGACTTTGGCATAGAGGTGTGCTATTGCTACTGCATTGCTCAAAAAGTGTGGTCACTGTGGGGAGCGAAGGCCTTGATTAATTAAACATTAAAACAACTGTTGCTTGAAAACAGTATTCCATAGATGCTTCATTAATTTCTTGCAGGTAAAACGGATTCTGTGTTGCAATTCTTGATTAAGAGTGGCAGCACAGAGATCACACAACCTGCTCCACAAGAAACTCATGGAACTCTCTTTGTCCGATAGATGACCTATGCTGGACAATGATACTGCTCTTGAGGCAAACCTTTTCTTGCCCACAGACAGCTCCCTAGCCTTAAACAACTCCATGCTCACAACAATATACTTCCCAACATGGACATGAACTCTGGGACCATGGCCTGCAATAAACCAAGATGCCAGTACTTCCCCTGTATTCACTCCAACAGCACAATTACTGGACCTAACAACACCAGCAATACTCTCTCAGGCTCATTTGTTACCCAAATAGGATGTCTCCTTAATTAGTTGGGGAAATTAGCATTGAGGGAAACAAGCGAGAGAGGGTAACTAGGAATCTCCACCAATGATTACCTTAGAGAATTCTCAAATAAATCAGGTAGATGTTCAACAGGAAAGGGTTTTTTTAAGGAAAAGAGAAATAAAAAAGGAAATAACATACACACAGCACACATACAAGGCTAACTAAGAAAAGCCGGGAGGAAAGGGAGAGGATGATAATTACCAGTATTGAAGATAGAGGTCCATGAAGACAGCAACAAAACGACAAGCATTTCACGGACAAGAGAAGAAGCCTAAACAAAATTGGGGGGTGTATGGCATGTCCCAACACACACTCAGAGCACATGGCTGGGAAGCCCAGTTATAGGGCAAAATGTTCCCTGGGGCAAAACTGATATTTCTTCATCAAAACAGTGGCTTAATAGCTGTCTCCAGAGGTGGGCAAAGGGGTTGGGAGAGGTTTGAATAGACTATCTGGGATAGATTATAGATGAAAATATTGCTTGATGACCTGGTAAGTACCGGATGGGAAAGCTACTAGGTTTACTGAATAGCTTTGATTAGGGAAATGGGTAAGGGGAGGTATAGAAAGGTGTTGATGAGCTTAGACAGGAGTTTTCTCACGAAGCCTTGTTATCTCTGTGTCTCTCCGGAGCATGGAGGGGCTGTCAGACAGCCAACTGTCTCTGACTCATGTTTTCCAGGCTCCTGTCTAGTTGGCACTCTGCCTTGGGCCGGACCATGCCATGGACTTATGGCATAGGAGGAAGGTATTTATGATATTCTATCAATAAACTGCTCCCTCAGTGTGAAGAGGGGGCAGGGCCGAATCTAGGGTTCCCGTCGCCCGGGACAACCCAAGTCTGGCTGCCTTCATGCACACAGTGCGTATGCGCTCCCAGCGCTGCGTGATGACGTCACTTCATGACAGCCCCTCCATGCGTGACTTCATCATGCAGGGTGGGCGTGCCGCCAGCAGAGTGGCAGCTGTGTCGGCGGCTGGGAGGTAGCCTGCGCCACTCTCCTTCCCCGCTGAGGGGGCAGCCAGCTTGCCACACGTTCCCTGTCCTGTGGGGCAGGCGAATGGTGCAGGCGGCCTCCCAGCCCTCCGTGCCACTCGCCCAGTAGGACAGGGAGCATGCGGCAAGCTGGCTGCCCCCTCAGCCAGGCAGGCGAATGGCATGGAGGGCTGGGAGGCCGCCCATGCCATTTGCCTTCCCCGCAGTACAGGGAGCGTGCGGCAAGCTGGCTGCCCCCTCAGCGGGGCAGGTGAGTGGCGCGGGCTGCCTCCCAGCTCTCCATGCCATTCACCTGCCCAGCTGAGGGGCGGCCAGCTTGCCGTGCGCTCCTTGTCCTGCTGGTCAGGTGAATGGCGCAGGTGGCCGCTCAGCTGCCCGCGCTGCTGCTGGCGCGCTCCCAGCAGCTGGCAGCTGCGCCCGGCGCCCCCTCTTTGGTGGCGCCGGGGGCAGACTACCCCCTGCCCCGCCTCGATCTGGCCCTGAGAGAGGGACTGACTTCATTCACTTGTTCATCTTCCAGTGTTATATATGCTATCAAGTGTCAGCAGGGCCCTTCAACTCTCTATATTGGGCAAACAGATCATCCCTACACGCAATAATAAATGGACATAAAATTGATATAAAAATCAAAACATTCAAAAATCATTGGTAGAACTTTTTAATCTGCCAGGTCGTTCCATTGTGGATCTAGGAGTAGCAATTCTCAAGCAGAGAACCTTCTCAGGAAAATTACAACATAAGATGGTTGAAATTGAATTTATTTGCAAATTTGGAACAATGATTCCCCCCTCCCATGGTTGAATCAGAACATTGTATTTTTCTCACACTACAAATAATAATTTTCTGCACTTTGCACCCATACTCTATCAAGCTAATTACCAACATGTATTATAGCTGGCTTCCTGACTCTCTAATTTGGAATTTCCCTCCCACCCTCAGCCTGGATTAAAAAGACTCCTACCCTTTTTAACCCCATCTGTCTGATGAAGGGAGCTTTGACTCTCAAAAGCTAATACCCTGGAAATCTAGCTGGTCTTTTAAAGTGCTGTTGGATCCAAATCTTGCTCATGGATGCTTAACCTTCAGTGCTCTTTAGTCTCTTCTCTGTTGGACACTTAGAGCCAAACTACCTGCTACTAACAAGAGACTATACAAACTCCCACTCCCAAGAAATCAACCAATTTGTAGGGGACCTTCATGTCCTCCGCAGTCTGCTAACAGAAGCAGTCATGGAGTGGTTGCATGAACTTGTTTTTAAAGTTGTAATGTGCTGTCTCTTATTTGGCAGTAGACAGTTTTACAGATTGTTTCGAGCAGTGGAGACAAGTTGTCCATCTATGGAATGGATGCCTTGTAGAATTTAAGAACAGGCCTTAAGAGAGGTCAGTTTTTACAGTTGCTGAAAAAGGCAGCTCCCATAAAAGATGTATTGTAAAAAACCTTGAAGGAACTCTAGAAAAGCAGTCAGGGAGCAAGTACTGAAAATCAGGGTTTAAAAAATAAATAAATTTAGGGATACCAAACCTTTAAAATAAGCTTTGGGGTAGTGGATGGAATGTTCCATCACAGCAGACTACACTACCACTTTGAAAACTGGGAGATTTCCACTCTACTTGCACAATCATATCCTAAATAGATCCTCTCCTATAACCTCTGCAGAAACCTATTTTTAACCATTCCCTCCAAGACATTCACAACACCTTATCTAAGAATAACTTTTATGGTTTGTAATTCTTTAAGAAAAAATTAATCCTGAAAGCATACATCAACTTTTTAAAAAATTAAATTGCATATTAGCAAATCCACAACAAACATCATTCCATCTCCTTTTTAAACCAGCCTTTGCAATGCTTTGTATTTTAAAACAAGTAATTAATTGGGGTATGATAAACTTGTCTGTATCCCTTTAATAAAAGTGAGGGAGTGAGAGAGGAAGATGCCTGACATTGTCCTTCCCTGGGCGGTATCACAAAATATAGAACATAATCCTCAGCCTTTTCATTCAACCTTCTGTCAGTTTGCAAGGAAGACTAAAGTGCTTGCTACAGAACCGTTGGGGCTGCTGGGGAATGGAACATGGGGTGGGGAGGAACTCGTGGGCATTGGCAGATGGCTAAGATGGAAATGAGTTATGGGTAATTGTAGTGGTAGTAGAATCATACTGGTTTGGGGAGATGACAGTAACGATAAATGGCAGATGGAAGCATAGCTGTGCTGCATTGTCTAATACTGATGACTGGATTCTCCAGAATCCTTGTGTGTTTCTGACATGGCAGATGATCTGCCATGTCAGAAACACACAAGGGTTCTAGAAATCTGAGATCATAGTGTTGCAGAGAATTTCGTAAGGTTTATGACATTTTTGGCTGGCCTGGTCACAACAATATCACGGCCCTATGGTTGGTTGTTGGCTTTCCAACTCATGCCAGTTAAATTCCTTCAGTCTAGTGTATTTGTTCCCTTGCCCTTAACTTTTCCTCGATACGATCTCTATCGCACGTCAGACAGTCCTCATATATTTGTCAGATACACCCCAGCATATCTGCCATGATTGTTTCTATGAATAATGTTCTGATCCTCTGAGAATGTGTAAAGAACTTAGTTGCTACTTGGCTGTTAACTGCTTATCTTGCAGGTGTTTTGCCTTCACTTTCCCGGCTGGCTTGAGAACATGGCCTTGGAGTGCCAGTGGAGCCAGTTCTCCCTGAGAACCGTGATGAACTCAGTCCTCCCTGTTCCCTTCTCTCCCAGGCCTGGACCCTTCGCGCCAAAACTCTAACGGTCTCCTTTTCCCAGGGACAGGAACATTCCCCTATAATTAACACTGCTCACCCACCTTGCGTCACTTCTGCCAATGATGCTGTCTGAGTACCTTGATACTGATATATCTCTTTAATAAAGTAACTTTAACTCTTACACCTGAGTGTCTGCAGTGAAGTGCTTGGAGGACTTTTCTGGCAAGACCTGACAATATTCTTATTTGCATCTTAGTTTGGGCTACATTTTGAACATTACTGGGGGGTTCTTCTGGGGACCATATTTTATGATGGCACTTGAGGGTAGGGGTCTCCTTTAGTGGTGGACGTCTTGAGTTGTTCCTTTTTTCTTTCTGCTAAAATGAACTCTTCATCTGTGGCATGATCACTTGCATTGAATAAAAAAGGGTAGTGAATTTTGTGGAGGGGGGAGGAGTGTAGCTAACTTAGATTTACAGAAAGGATTACCATTGAAGCTACATTCATTAGTGGAGTGAATGGTGTATGAAAGACTTGAAAGCATGACACAACTCCCCAACAGCTGGCATGTAGATTATTGAGGTCTCCTCTAGAAAAGTTTGCTCAGAAAAAAAAGTTTTGTAACGATGCACGTGTCTTTTAGAAAAAATCCCTGCATGCTCCAGTTGCAAGCACAATGCTGTTATGGACAGATTTCTTGGGTCTCTTGGTATGTCAAAAAACTTGATGATTTGTTTGTTGATGATTTGCAGGACATTTTGAATATTATAGAAGCATTGAATACATCATGGAGTATATATTTTTAATTTTTAATTTTATAAGAATAACATTCAATTTATTTACTGCCATTTTGGACAGGTTAATGCCCACTCAGAGCAGTTTACAAAGTATGTCATTATTATCCCCACAGCAATCACTGTGTGAAGTAGATGGGGCTGAAAGAGCTCTGAGAGAGCTGTGACTGACCCAAGGTCACCCAGCTGGCTTCAAGTGGAGAAGTGGGGAATCAAACCTGATTCTCCAGATTAGAGTCCAGCCGCTCTTAACCACTTCACCAAACTGAGCAAGGAGGCTCAGAAGGGATCACTCAAGTAATAAATACAGTAAAAACATGTTAGCATAAATTAATAATAATCATAATCATAATAATCATAATAATAAATTTATATACTGCAGGATGACTTAACACCCACTCAGAGCGGTTTACAAAGTATGTTATTATTATCCCCACAACACCCTGTGAGGTGGATGGAGCTGAGAGAGCTCTTAGAAGCTGTGATTGTCCCAAGGTCATCCAGCTGGCTTCAAGTGGAGGAGTGGGGAATCAAACCCAGTTCTCCATATTAGAGTCCTGCGCTCTTAACCACTACACCAAACTCCATCACTCACTGAAATCTATATAAAAAAGTCACGACCATATTGCACATACACCAGACATGGAACAAACCAGTAGGGCACACCCTGCCAGCTACCAGATGAAAATAGTTTGGGGGCAACATATCCCCCCTTGGCAAGAGGCCAGTTTTGGTGGTCCACCCACCTCAACGCCCACTGCCCGCCTTAATCCCCACTAAATGTAGTATTCCAAGTGTACCAAGGGAGGGTTTCCAGTGTGATCCCTAATTGAGGGAGTGGGATGTACAGATTATACAGAAGAGACAACTTTCCTATGAACCCAAATCAGTGAGATGAGTGGCTTGGTTAATGTTCCCTTATTAAAGTCTTGAGGTGTGGTGAATGGCTGTTGCAGTTAGTGGAACATGATTGACTGGCCACTGCTGCTTCTGTGGATGGTGAGTGGGAGGCAAATAGCTGCTTTTGCCTCCTATGATGTCTGCAACACTTGTACATCTTAGTTTGCTGGTGCTGTGAAGAAAAATGCCCTTAATTTTCATCTCTGCACCTGATTCATGCATTTTATCATGCATTCTCTTCATACTGAAGTTCTACCATCCCCTCTCTTTGCCATCTCCTGTCAAACCAAGGTTTGACTTTCTCAACCTTGGACACTTGATATAGTGGGTGAAAATGGCCAAGTGATAGATGCCTGAGCTGTATACTTCTTTGTTGTTGGAGAAAGAAAATTTTACATCTTAACTGTGAACGGTTGCCACAGACCGAATGAACATTTTGAGGTCACCTAATTTTTGTATACCTCCTATGTGAATGTGGAGATGAGGTTGAATAGAGTACAAACTGTTTGCCAGATTTAATCTCTGTACCTTTTTATTATACCTGGTGAAAATGTTTTTATGATACAAAACTGATTTAAACCCTTCAAATTACTGCATTACTTGTTATTTATTTCAGCGTTTGAGAGACTTAACAATTCAATCCATGCATCAGTGCATACGAGCAGTGTTGCAAGAATACATATGCTTATGCAGGAACCAGAATCCTTAGTTGTGTTGCTCAAGCCTATCTGTCTGTAAACAAAAAATCATGCTCTGTGCTAGAACAGGTTTCTGTGCAAATTAATTGGAAGATGCAGGCAAAAATAGGTGTTTTTTCAAATACTCTAGTACTGTACGATAGGGATAAGGAGTAGATCTGCTGCAGGCAGATTGTCAGGAACTGGACTCATTGGTTGTCTGGGTTCCTGGTTTATGCAGGGGTATTGGCTAGGGCACAGCCAGGTAGGGCTCCCCCCCCCCTTTTCCAATACATGAATATTATATATAGGGGGTACACGGACTTTGAGGGGATGGATTGGTTGATACAGCTGTGGGTGCAGGTCATGGCCCTTGCCAAGTCCAACCTCAGGAATAGGAGCGAGAGTGGTCATATGATTATTCTACCCTCTCAGGGTTCAGGTTCCCGCACTTCTGCGGGGCAGCAGGTTTAATTACGGCTGCTTTGTTGGGACTTCACGTCCGAGGAACTTTGCAACAAGAAAGTGGGCAAGTATATGCATGACTGCCCTGCATGCATGGGAACCCACCCATAATCTGCCTGCCCCAAAGGAAGACAGGGTGGGAAACGCTTTGGGGGCAGTGGTGGCCAACAAGAGCCTGGAAAAGGGGCCCAGCCCAGTAAAGCTGAGGGTACTTGAACGGTTTCTTCAGGTCTCCCCAAGGCGCAGGGATGCTGACTATTCATCCATTGTTTAGACGACTTTATGATGTCTGGGCCAGCTGGCTTGGGGCAGTGTGCCAGGCTTTTGGCAGGGTTCATGGAGTTTTCTGAGGAACTGGGGGTTCCTTTAACTCATGAGAAAACCGAGAGACCATTTGTTGTCATAACGTTCTTGGGAATAGAACTGGACACAGTACAACAGACCTTAAGGTTGCCCTTAGAGACGGTGGTAGATCTTGGGCTCGATTGGAGGGCTGCTTGAGTGGAGCCAAGATATCTCTCCTTGAGTTGCAGCAATTAGTTGGCCATTTAAACTTTGCCTGTAAGGCAGTTGTGCCTGGGAGGGCTTTCCTCAGGTGGCTGTGCGATGTTATGAGGGCCTTACGGTTGCCCCATCAGCGTTTAAGAATTAATAAGGGCACGCGGGATGACCTGTTGGTGGGGAAGGAATTCCTTGACACCTTTAATGGGGTGACTTTTTGGAGGGAGGAGCTTTTGCTAGAAGCCGAACTTCAAGTCACCCCTGATGCCTCCTGGTCTACAGGCTTTGGAGTCTTTTTTAGGGGGCATTAAAACGCCAAGTGACCCGAGGCAGCCCATCTCCCCGTCAGTGCTGAGGGGGCTGGTGACCGCGTGGGCAGAAGTCTGCTCATCCGTGTTTGAACGGAAGCTTTTTTACGCTGCTGCCTTAACGGCATTTTTTGGGGCCCTCCAAGTAAGTGAGCTGGTGGCCTCATCGCGTACAGACGCGTCTGGACGGGCCTTGAAGGCCCAGGACATTAAATTTGTGGGGGGGGTAGTCTCCATTGGGATTAGACGGTCCAAGACAGACCAGTGGCAGCAGGGGACCGCCTTGCTTTTGGGCCCCTGCTCTGAGCAGGAGCTGTGCCCTGTTAAGGCCCTCAGGGAATATGTCACGCTTCGTGGGGATGCCCAAGGGGTGTTATTCCACCACGAAGATCAGGCCCCAATGACTAATATCATTTTTGGGCGGTGACAGAGAGGGCATTTATGAAAATTGGCTTGTCGGGGGTCATATTCGGAACCCGGATTGGAGCAGCCTCCACAGCAGCTGCTATGGGATACCCTCAGCAGGTGATTCAGAGAGTGGGTAGGTGGCGGTCAAGGGCGTTTCGGTCCTATGTCCGGCCCCTACATCAGTGCTAAATGGCAAACTCCTTGTTCTTTCCTCAGGTGCCGTGTCGGGCCAGGAGAGGAAAAGAATCCTGATTTGTGGCCACAGCATGGTGTTCTGGGCGGCCAATCAAGCCAAGAGAACACAGTTTGGATCCCAGTTGGGCCTGAGCGCTGTGGCCATGGTGGATTGGCAGGGCAGGCGTGGTCTCAGATGGCCCGGGCTGCTGCCTCTCCTGTTTAGGGGACGGAAAGGTCCTCCCCCATACATAGTGGTCATTAACCTGGGTGGTAATGACCTTGGGCTGGTACAGGGCAAGGCCCTGTCGATGCAGGTAGCTGAGGACCTTGAATACATAAGCAGCCGATGGCCGGGTGTGCTAATCGTATGGTCAGAGATGCTACAACGACGGGTATGGCGGGAGGCCTTTGACACCAGGGCATTAGAGAGGGCCCGACGCAAGGCTAACCACGCCATTAAGAGGTCTTTGGGGCAAGGCTTGGATATTTATTGCCACACCCCAAGATTAGGGCCGAATTTGCCCAGCTCTACAGAGGAGATGGTGTCCATCTGTCACCTGAGGGCAATGATATATTCCTAGATGACCTACGGCAAGGGCTTCGGGTGGCTCTAGGCCACCTGTGGGGTGCGAGGGTCTAAGCAGAGGCTTGACCCTTGCGGTGGCAGGAGATTTTGGGAATAGAGTGCGGGCCGGTGAGCCCCTGTGGCATTCCCCAAGGTTGGGGAACAGGGTCTGTCATTAGGGCGGTATGCTTGGGCGGCTACCGTCAGGGAGGGCAGACGCCTGAGTGGATCCCCGGGAACAAGGCCTAATCTCATGCTTGGGCGGCTGGGGCGCAACACGACCTACGGCAAGGGCTTCGGGTGGCTCTAGGCCACCTGTGGGGCGCGAGGGTCTAAGCAGAGGCTTGACCCTTGCGGTGGCAGGAGATTTTGGGAATAGGGTGCGGGCCGGTGAGCCCCTGTGGCATTCCCCAAGGTTGGGGAACAGGGTCTGTCATTAGGGCGGTATGCTTGGGCGGCTACCGTCAGGGAGGGCAGACGCCTGAGTGGATCCCCGGGAACAAGGCCTAATCTCATGCTTGGGCGGCTGGGGCGCAACAGGTGCTTGAGTGGGGATCCTATGGCCTAGCTGGCCGGGTTGCAGCCATTCCTGAGATGGCCTACACCCGGGGCATTGGGGCTTGCCCAGACAGGCAAGGCGGTGGTCAGTGTGCCCAGGGCTTGACCTGTACCGCTTAGTTAGCTCTTGCCGTGCATTACCTTTATGGTCATTTTAATAAACGGCCCTTTATTCCAAACCTGTGTCTGTCTCTTCCTTCCGGCTGGGGTTGCAATACATATGCTTATGCAGGAACCAGAATCCTTAGTTGTGTTGCTCACGCCTATCTGTCTGTAAACAAAAAATCATGCTCTGTGCTAGAACAGGTTTCTGTGCAAATTAATTGGAAGATGCAGGCAAAAATAGGTGTTTTTTCAAATACTCTAGTACTGTTTTTGTTGAACAGATACTTCAGGAAAGAGTTTGAACAGATGAAATCTATATTCTATTGTAAAAGTCTTTGCTTTCTTTTTGAGCTTAGAAACTTTGTTAGTTTGATGCTTTTTAAAAACTAATCCAGACGGTCCATCATTATTCTTCTCTTGCTTCCATCTCTCTGGCAACACTAGTACTGGGAGTCTTACTCCAACTGTTTAAGAGAGGGGTATTGCACTCATTCCCTCTTTATGTAAATAATTTTGACTTTTCCCTTAAATATTTTGTTGAATGTATTTATACTAATTTGTCACACCAGCTGTCTGCACTGTATATGATAGTGATCTTGCTTGCTGTTAATACTGGGACATATTTTAGGGTTAATTCACAGGCAGACTTCTCAATAACAGACTCCCACAGAAATCTGGAGGAACTGGCCTGTGAAGTTGCTTGAATAAACACAGCAAAAAAGTCAAGTTTGGATTTAAAGTGTTGTCCAGAAAACAAAAAACACAAAACTGCCCTTCCTTCAGCATGAATTATTTCTTTGCATTATGTTGCTGATGCCTTGTGTGATTTTGCTTTGAACACATTATTATGCATACTGCAGTTATGCAAACTGTGGTTTGACCACTTCTCACCAGCCGTTTCTCTCATAACAGAAGTTGTTTCCTGGTTTGGCACCACATCAGAACAAAATGGCTTAGTGCAAGTGGGTTTGGGGGAAGGGAACACTCCTATTCTTCTAGCCTCTCATGTATTTGAACCCCCTGATCTCCAGCTTTATATGATTCAACTAGTAATTCAGTTCTGAGATATAAAATTACTGTATTGACTCAAAATCTGTTTTGGAGGTGGGGTGTAAAACGAGCAAAAATTCAAGCATTATAAATATCAAACAGTTGGTCATATCTTGTCATTTCTCCTGTGCATTCTGTGATTTGCTTAAACTTGGATGTAGTGCAGTACAACTCTAATTCATTAGCAATGTTAGCTAGTACTACGAATCTATAATGAAAAGCATGGAGCAAGTCAAACAGGACTTTTGTAGTTTACTATACAGGTACAGCCCATACAGGTACAGGCATTGGTGCATGTAAAAACTGGCAATGTTTTGCAGGGTTTTTTCCCTTGTGAACACCTATGCCTGAAGAAAACAGTTCAAAGACTTACATACTGTGCTATAGCTAGTTGGTATGTTTCCAGCTTTGTGGTACCAACACAGCTAGTAATAGCCTTTATTTAGTGGTAGGTTACTTTCCAGTCATAGCCAGATTCATTATCCACTTCGATCAGGAACAAAGAGCTGAAAAAATCAGAGAGGTGCCCTTGGCCCTGCTCCTGAGATATATAACAAGATCTATTCACAAACTGTTTTGAAATACCCTCCTGTCTCCACTAGAGGGGAGATCCTTCCAGGCAAGGTTGTAAACTCTTAAGAAAAGCAGTTTTTGCAATCCTTGCACAATGCTGTAACTTTGCTTAAGTTACAAGCAGACATTGTGACGTTGTGAGGAAGAAATTAAATTGTGTAAAAGATACTGTATGTGTTATTGGGGAAGGGATGAGCGAGGGAATTCTTTCATATTAATGAAGGAAGAAAGTATTTTATTTGACTGGCCTTGACATGAAAATGAAATATTGTATCACAGAACTGAATCTAAGCACTTGACAGTGACTCTTTGATTTCTTCCAGAGAAGTAGAATTGACATTAGCAATGCGTTCAGCTCAGTTTTTGTAATTAGAACTTCCATCTACTTTGATAATGTCGAACTGAGTTTCTCAGATAAATGTGCAAGCATTAAAAAGAAATATTTTCCATTGTGAAAGAGAGCATGTAGACAGTAGATAGACTATACCCTGGTTTTTGATGCTACAGTTCCTTGTTTCTCTTGGTTATTTGCTCTGACAGGAGAAATCTAATATTTTTTAAATTAATTGTTCTTATGTCATATATATGATATTCTGAAATACAGCGTCAAGTATGGTATTGAGCTCCTCCTCTGCCAAGTTAGTTGATTGCCAACTAGAGCTCTGATTACAGGCAGTATTATCAATACACCCCTGTTTGCCCTCAAGAGATATAATGCTTTATTTAATTTAATACATAAAGCATAATACTTAATCCTAATTTTGTCTGTAATATGCTTTTTTAAAGACTTCAGTAGTTTGGGCATGGTTCAGACACTGTAGTATTAAAAAAAGGCCTGGGAACCTTTGGGCTTGAATGCTCCTTCCTCGTATTCCTGCTCCATCCCTCCCTTGTATACAGCCAGGGAATGAGTTATTTTTGCTTTTGTAGTGTACCACAGTTTGCCATTATATCCAAAGTGGCAAACTATGGCTTGCAGTTTCCCCACAAATCAGAATTCCACAGAGTTCCAGTCTGGATTTATTGAGTGGAAATAACTCATTAGCTGTCTACACATGAGGGAATGAAGGAGTAAATGACCTTGAGGATTCAGCAGGCACATTCAGGTAGTCGCAAACAGAGCTTGCTGTTAGGACTAAACCATGCTATAACTTTCTCCATGTAGTTATTTTCCAGAGTACAATATGCTAGTATTTTGTGTAGGAAAATATTTTTGCCAGGAGCTTAAAAAATTAAATGCACCCAATAGTAATTTAGCAATTTTTAAAAAAAAGTTCAACCTGATCTGTTTTATTTTTGAGCCCCGTTTCACAGATGTGGCCTGCCACTGCTCTCCTTTCTAATAACACCTCCACAACTCATTTACAAAAGAAAGGCTCTCTGAAAAGCTATGACCTCTCCAAAGCACAGGATCAGGTCCCTGTGGTGGGTTGGGGGGAACACTTAGAGAAACAGTTTTTGGCAAGGAAAGAATACAAGATACCACTTAATAGCACATTAATAGAAGAAGGTACAGCTCACCGTTTGCCATCAGCAGCAAAATAAAAGAAAGAGGCAGGAGTGGAACCCATACTTATATGCTGTAGAGCATACCTCTAACCACATACCCAGCTGGGTACATAGAAAAAAGACACAGGCAGATACAAAACTCACACTGCCATGCAATAGAACAATCCCCAAAACTCTTCTCAACACAGGTGAAAAAGGGGGTGCTTTTTCATCTTCTAGTAGCAGAAAAGAGCCTGCGTTTATGCAGGCTAGACAGCAAGAGAATCTAGTTCCCTCTGATGAGAATTCAAATCCCTCAAAAGAATAATATTTTTGCATGGAAACATCTGGAACACAAAGTGTAAAAGAATGGCATTCCAGTCACAGGGTCACCTCTTCACAGTACAGCGGATGCTTCCCTCTGCATGCTAAGGGGTCAGTTCCCACTGTAGACATGCTGAAGCTTCATGAAGAAAATCCCTCCCCAAGAGGTAGCAATCTATTATAAGCAAACATTTTCCTACAGAGAGAGCCAGGAGGTAACAGTGTGAAGGAATAGGAGAGCCAGGTTCAAGTACCAGCCTATACAGGTTTAAAACACATCATGCCCAGTGAGGCAATCTTTTGGATGCTGGCCATGCAAACAGGGAGGCATGAGGGAAAAGACAGGCAGGGCCAGTTTCAAGCCCTCACCTTGCAGACTACATACTTGCCTCTAACCATACTGTCACAGATCACAAAGGATGAGATGGGACTGGATCAGAACATACTCTTCCCAAGCACACTTGAGAACATCCCAGAGAGAGCACACTGTACCAAGGAGGGAGAGTGTGGAGCTATAGCCTAGGCAAAACAACCACAAAGTATACAGAAAGTCCCATGTTTGAGCCATGTCTAGTAGCCTCCATGTGGCAGTTCAGGAGGTCAGGCTTCAAGGCAGTGATCAATACACAGCCCCATCTACTCAACAATTTGCAATAACTCCTGCCAGGCTGGCAGAGTGTCCTGACTCACTCAAATGCAGAATGGCTGGCCAGCACAATTGAATGCCACTTGTTTAAGCACCACTATTTCGATAGGGAAACTAACAGAAGATTAAAATACACCCTTTTCATTTGCCATGAGGTGACAGTAGTATGCAGGAACCCAGGGCATCCTGAAAAATATCAAATGTTGCCATTGCCATACCATAATAAGATTGTACATGGAACTCATGGGATTGAAGCATCTACTGATAACCTTACAGTGTAGCTGGATAAGCTCCCACAGAAGGGTGTTTCCCCCTTCCTGATGCTGCTGCAAACTATCCTTCTCTGAATGGAAATCAGTAGAAGCTGCTGTTTGGAGAAACTAGGTTCCTAAAGAGGCCAAAACACCTGGTTCACCTGGTTCACTCCTGCCACCCTTCCCTTTCTTGACAGGCAAGCCATGTGATGACACAAAACCTGGAAGTGGTTAGCTGTTAGCTGTATTTGCAGTACCGTTCGACATGACTTGCACTTATCTGCTGGGCTCCAGCTGGCTTTATGAATGCTGGGAAGGTGCACCAGCAGAACCCAACCCCACCCCAGCTGCAACAATTATTCTATGGCAAGTTGTCACATCCCTCCTAAGAAGGGTGAACCCTGTGTGCACAAATTATTTAGTGAGGGAGGCAGTGGTGCTTGCAGGATGGGGTAGATTGGACAAGGCCATGTTGCACCTGACCATTATGTGCCCCTCGCCCGGTTAGCCCGCAGCTTTGGGCTGGGTTGTCACCAGTATGCGGATGACACTCAGCTCTATCTGCGCTGATGGACGGACAGTCTGATCTCGCTCTGGATTCCTTGCCCAAGGGTCTTGAGGCTGTGATGGTATGGTTACATCAGAGTCACCTGAAATTGAATCCCCTGAAGACGGAGGTTCTGTGTCTGGGTTGTGGAGCAATCGAGCTGGGGACCCAGCTCCCAGCCCTCAACGGGGTACAATTGAAACCTTCGCCGACGGTGAGGAGCCTGGGTGTGACCTTGGATGGCACACTTTCAATGGAGGCCCAGGTCACAACCATTGCCAGGTCTGCCTTTTTTCATCTTCGACAGGCCAGGCAACTGGCGCCCTATCTTTCGCCCCGGGACCTGGCCACAGTAATCCATGCAATAGTCACCTCCAGGCTGGACTACTGCAACTCACTCTACGCTGGGCAGCTCTTGAGGCTGACCCAGAAGTTACAGCTGGTCCAGAATGCAGCGGCACGCATCCATACTGGAACGCCAATCCGAGCGTACATTCATCCTGTGCTGTGCCAGCTGCACTGGCTCCCAGTGGAGTTCTGGATTCGATTCAATGTGTTAACCTTGGTGTTTAAAGCCCTTCACAGACTAGGACCTGCATACCTGCGGGACCGCCTCTTCCATTATGTCCCCTGCAGGGTGTTGTGCTCTGCAGACACGCAACTCCTGGTGGTCCCCAGCCCAAAGGACATATGTCTGGCCTCAACCAGGGCCAGGGTTTTTTCTCCCCTGGCCCCGGCCTGGTGGAACGCTCCTCCACTGGAGATCCGGGCCCTGCGGGACCTGTTACAGTTCCGCAGGACCTGTAAAATGGAGATGTTCTGCCGGACCTGTGGCTAAGTGCCAGCAGGTGTCCTCCTTCTTCCATCTAAGACCACCACTTTTTCTGGGGCTGCCCTCGGCCATCTGCTATGCCCATATACGAACTCCCAATATTTGTTTAAATAGCCTGCTCCTGGACTATTTTAATGACTTTTAAAAAAATTATTATTGATTTTATGGATTTGTGACTTTAATGTATTTTTTTAATGTTGTTAGCCACCCTAAGCCCATCTGTGGGGAGGGCAGGGTATAAATCAAATAAAATAAATAAATGTCTTGCTGCTTCTCTCTGCAGCCAGCATCACAGGCATAGGCTGCATGACCTTCTGCAGTAGTTGCTGTGTGGGCAGGCAAGTGTGGAAGCACAACTCAAGCATACTGTGAAGTGCCTTTGGGAGTGGAGGCCTCAGCAAAACATCCTCTGAGAGCTACTGTCACCAGCTGTGGGGATGCCTGGCCAGAGGCTGAATAGTGTCCTGGCTATGGTTGTATTGAACTGGATGTCTCCTGCCCCAGTTTGTGACCCTGGGCTCTTTAGCCATCTGTTCCCCCCTTGTTTCTGTGTCCCTGTCATGACCCCCATTTACCATCAACTGCTGTCCCCATGCATCTTGTAAATAGCGCTGTAAATAGTAGTTTTGAATCTACAGAAGAATTAGTTTTGACCTGAGCAACTTACTTCTAGAGTGTTCTTTGGGGAACCCAATAATAGCCACTGGGTTTGTTTGTCTGTGTTGGTGTGTGGCCTGTTTTTCTCAGGAGTTGGTGGAATCTGTAGTTGGTGGAACATGTTTACTGTCCCGCATATCTCTTTCTCCAGAGTTCTCAAGGGCAGCATCCCCCTGCAGGACCATTGTGGGGGCATAGAGAAGTAGCCTCATGCTATCTACACTGTAAATCATGTGAGATATGAGTGCCATGTAGGGATGTGCACCCAAAAAATATTTGGGTTTCCAGCTCCAGGTTTATCCAAAGGGGGAAAACAATTCGGGTGTTTAAATGCTTCGGAACACCAAAGCTCAAAACAACCCCTTTCTTGCCTCTTAGCAAAAAAAAGGGTGGCTTTCAGTTCCACACGCGCACCGCTTCCTTCACCCGATGGGAGAGGGAGCTTCCTCCGCCTCCCATCAGGTGAAGGAAGCAGCAAGGAGTTTGAAAGCCACCCTTTTCGCACCGTTTGCAAGCGGAACAAAAAGTGCTGCTTGCTTGCAAACTTCCCGCCCTGCCGCTTTTTCCCTGATGGGAGGGGGAGGAGGGAACCCTCCTCCCCCTCCCATCGAAGAAAAATGGCAGTGGGGCGGGAAGTTTGAAAGTAAGCAGCACTTTTTTTGCTGTTTGCAATGCAAACAGCTAGAAAAGTGCAGCGGGCACAGCTGCTGCCACTTTGCCCAAAGCTGGGGCCAATTCAGGAAACCCGAATCTTTCCAAATCGGGCCCGATTTGAATTAAAAACCGAAATCAGAAACCCGAAACACATATACCTAGTGCCATGGTCAGAGGTTTTTATAGTGCTTAGATATAATATGACTGGCTATTGTTTTATTGACTCCCACTGAGTTTAAAAACATATGCTAGGGTGGAATAATGATTGAGGGGGATTAGAATACTAATTAACCCCAACTTTGCACTTGGTGCTGCTTGTTTTTGACCCCCGTGGCACACCTGCCCCAGCACTGGGTTTATATTGAACATGGCATTGGTGGGCATTTCTCTCAGCTCAACATCATTCACTATTTTTTTTCTAGTTTGCAGTCTCTTGACTATCCTAGACTAACTAGTGCTCATTGTACTTATACTGTATGTGTGTACATGCATATTAGTAAGTCTTGCTTCTGTGTAACTTGACTTCATTTTACATTGACTATCAAGATATAAAATATCTTGTTATGTATTATTTTACTAATCATATTTTTAAATATATCAAGAAGAAAAGTGTAGTTTTGAAATCCCTCCAGAGGTTTCCTATAATGCTCCCTGTTGAGCCTGCCCTTATGGTGTGCTTAGCCCAGGGCTTTCTCCTCATCCAGAAGGTGTACTTTGCCTTCTTTGGGCAAATTATTGGATTAATAGAATTTAGTTCTTGTACAATACATTGTGAAAATAATATTTTCTTGTGCTGCTTTCTGTCATCCTATGGGAATGCAAACTTTTGTACCTCACCTGGGGAAAAAGAAGCGTATTGACTCTTGCTGAGAGTATATTTAGTTCATAGCTTGATATTGTCTATTCTGTATCTGGACTTATTGTGTTATCAGATCACACAGTGTATTCTATTATTGGATATGTTTTCTCTAAGGATTCTGGTGTTGTGGTCAGGAGATCTTTTAAGTGACTTCCTTTGAAATGATATTTCTCCTTATAATTTCAGGTTGAAGTCTTGGCCTCGGAAGATGCTTCATTTGGACTCAAGGTCTGTAGTTGATGACGTTTTGATTTCCTAGGTGCCATCAGTTTAGAATGGCTAATTTGATTTTACATAAGTTGTTATTATTATTATTATTATTATTATTATTATTATTATTATTATTATTATTATTATTTTAACCTGAACATTATATGGATCTTTGGTTCATGTCTGCCAGTTGGCTTAAAACTCTGGAGATGACATTTCATATAGTTTGGAATTATTGCTGCATTTTCTTAGTAAAACTTTGTTTGGGGGAGTCAGGCTGAAAAAGCAGAATGCTAAAGGAACAGAAGGATAGCAGGTTTTAACGTGGTATTTCATGGAGTGTTGGTTTTGTTCTGGATTCTGTTAATGTGAATCTTGCAAATTATGTGCTGATTGCCATTGCTAGTTTCGAGGGGGCTGATTTTTGATCAGTTTTGTAATTCTTATTCTCACTTTGCTGACCTTAGATTATTTTAGAGATCTTGTTGATGCTCTAGGTTATACAAATTTTAATGCTGACTGAATTGATTTGTGAAACCATGGCTAATACACATTATGATATTGTTCTCATTTCTTAAGCATAGCTAGTAGCAGATGATCCTAGGCTAGGCAGATGGTGTGTAGGCTATATAGCAAGCCAGTGAGAAGAGAATGGCTAAGGGGAGGGGACTAGGAATCTGGGAACATGAGGCTAAATCATTAGTTTCCCGCAGTTGAATATCCATATGGTATGATTCCTCTGAAAGGCATAGCAGTGGTATAATCACCAAAGGTGGAACAATCAGTAGGAAAATAATTCTCAAAATATAAAAGAAAAACTATGCTTAGAATTAACTCTAGAGGGAAAAAACAACATCCAAATTAACACTTTAAAAGTTACTAAATATTTATGACAGCATGATTTATTGTTGTTCCCTTATTATGTTATAATACCTGATAAACTGATTTAAAATAAATTATTAAAAATAAATAGAGCTCCAAGTGTTATTTGAAGAATTTAACATATGGTATTCTTCAGCATTTTTCATTTTTTATTTAATACACAGCATGCATACAGAACATTTACTAAATATTTAATAAACCTGGAGGGTCAGCTCTCACGAACTCATCTCCATAATCCTTCATGCTAGCTGAGTAAACAGAAGTATTACTGAAGATAGTTATAGCCAATAGCTCTCACTGCCTGACCCATTCTGGTAAAGGCTTAGCCATTATTTTATGGCAATGTTGCAGTTTGGCAACAGGAGTATTACTGATTTAAGCAGGACACAGACCATGGGGTAGACACTGATAAACTTTTTGTTTGTCCCACACCATATTTAAATGCAGTCAGAATATATGTTGGGTCATTCACATTTAGCATTCTATCTATGCGCCTGTGTGTTGTAAATATATGTGTGAGTGCTAGGCACTCTTGGAGTGCTTACGTAGGTTTATCCAGGGCCTGTGTCATGTATAAAGCGCATTTTAGAATCAGTTTTTTGTATATTACAATCCAACATTTCTTAATTCTGCTTCTTTTTGACTTCACTATTTCCAGTGGCATAACATGGGTTGGAAGCGCTCGGGGCAACTCCCGGGAACCACACACATGAGTGCGAAATGTGCACATTCTCCCAGGACTGTGCAATGACGTCACTTCCAGGAAGTGATGTCATCGTGCTTGGCGCAGCTGCCTCCCTGAGGGTGCTCCCACAATTCGGGCTGCTCGCCTCCCTGCCCCTTACCAGGCAGCCCTCTGCGGCAGCCGCCTGCACCACCACCTCCAGCTTGGCACACTCCTCGGCTGCAGGATGGCCAGCTCAGTAGCCAGTGAACTGGCTGCCCTGTTGGCACGGAGGTGGCCAGGGCACCGCAGGGGGCTTCTTGTAGATGGAGCACAGGCTCTCCACGGCGCAGCACCATGCCCCCTAAAAATTATGCGCCTGGGGCGACCACCCCCCTTGCCCTCCCATGCTACGCTATTGACTATTTCAAACCCATATGGCCACAAGCCTTTGATTTTTAAATGAAGTTTTACAACAAAAGCCTTATGCTTTTTGTGCCCCATGTAATATTGGTTGTATATACCTGCATTTCTCAGTCTTTTTTCAGACTAATCCCAATTTGTGGGCTGGCCAGAGCAAAGTTGTCTGTACTGATACTGAGGAAAGAGGAAGAGTGGAAATGTACCACAGCACTTTCTGGGTTACGGTCAACATTGTTCTCTCCCCTCCCCCCATTTTAGAGCTATTACTGGACCCAGCTTCTTTGCCAATTGCACTTTTCTTTCTTTCCCCATTGCACGTCGCTTCTGCCCACCTGCCAACTCCACTTCATCACCCCCTTGCTCAATTTTTATGTTCCATCCCCCAGTTACTCTTCCTGGACTACTTCATCTCCAACTGGAGATAACTAGCCATAACATATTCAAAGGCTTGTGACTGCATGGTCCCTTCAGTAACTCCATTTGTTATCAGACTTTGAGAAACTTTATCTTGACTGATCATAGGTGTATTATTATCATTGAAGCATGCAGAATTCCTTGCCATGCCTTCTTTGAAAAACTCCATCATGTTGAAAAAATTATACTCAATAAGTACCCTAGATTTTGGAGGTCCAATATGTATGTCACTCATCATCCCTGTTTCTTCAATCTTGACAACTGCATATTTTATTCCTCTAAATTAAGTGTCTTAATTTTACCTTCTGCTTCCCTAGAAGAGAAAGAAAAATGCAAGCAGACTAATGTTACTGAATGTCACATTAAGAAACCTGTGTCTACAGCCATGATAAATATATATAAATGCATATGTGGGACGGAGGAGCAATTTCAGTTATGAAATTCCTAGTGTTGATTATAAAAAGCAACTGACTATGCATAATGTGAAAACTATAAAAAATAGTTTACAGAAATGACCACAAACTTATAGGAATAGAAACATAGATTCAAGGTATAAATCAATGAGTTTTCACTTGAGAGTGATTTTCACTTTACCCTGATCACTTCAGGGTGATTTTCCTTTTTTTATTGTGAAATATCAGGTCCATTTTAAACCATCATTTGGAGTAAATTTTCTATCAGTAAAGCAATAACTGGTTCTGCCCAAAATATCCTACATAACAGTGAAGTGAAAAAGAAAAGGCTTGTATAGATAGCGTGTTTATAGTTGAGTACGATAACCCCTCCTAGGGTGTCCTGCACTCTGCAGACTGGCTGGGTCTGGGCTCCTCTGGCTGGCTAGACTTGGGAGCATAGACTGGAGCCTGGAGCTGAAAATAGGGAGCTTGGAGTTGGGGCTGGGGCACGGGGCTTGTGCCTAGTGGATGTGCTGATCTAGCAATGCAGCCTTCTCAAGCCTCAACCCAAATAAGCTGGAACTTAATCTGGCTAAGATGAATTTGCTGGCAGGTGTTGAGGTTCCTGAGACTGAGCTGAGCCTTGGCCAGGATTGTGCAAAGCAGCACTACTCTCAGAGCCCCATTCTGGATCCAGGCTGAGATTGGGTGATCACACTGTCTGGCGCTTCATCTCATTTGTTCTAGCTCACCTTCCTCCAATGCCACTCTTGTGGAGTGGGAGCAGTTCCTGAGGCTACAGGCCCAGGTTCATGTTCTGGCTGGCATAGGCTTAGTGGTTATCTTTGAGGCTGGTAACAAGGTCTTCCTGGCAGAGTGGCATGTGGTGCTGCTATAACGTGGTCAGCAGGAGCCACTGCAGCATCACACGCTTCCTGGTCCTTCTTGTCCTCCTGGTTCCCAGGCCTTGGTTCCTCGGGCTCTTCCTCTGAGCCCCCCAGGTCAGAGTCACTGGGCTGATTAGAGGGAGTCATGACTAGAAATGGGCACGAACAGCAATACGAACAAAAAAAAGCCACGAACAGCCCAATCTGCTGTTCACAAACAAGCTGTTCGTGAGACCCCATTCTAAAAGAACAGATGGTCGTTGCAAGCCTCGTTCATTGCTGTTCGTCTTGCTGTTCATCAAACCAGACAGTCAGGCACCTGCAATCAATTCCCTTGGCAACTTAGGCAGGGATAGTCTTAACTCTGTCAGAACTCCTGCTATTGCCCTGGAAACCCCAATCTAAGCCCAATTTCGCTTGATAGGCAGGTCTTCCTTTCAAGTGTGGAGCTCCAAATTTGTTACAAGGGAGCAAAGAGCAGGGGGGAGGGGGGCTCCCAGCTCTGGCTAGTCTTTGCAGACAGTGGAGAGGGAGAGAGACATCTGCTGTTGGCATTTTGATAGAGAGACAGGGAGAGTGCATTGGAGCTTGAATTTTCTTTGTGTGTGGTGGGATATGGATCTACCCCTTTAGGTTCCAGGGCTGCTGCCAGGCTCTGGGGCCAAGTTATTATTTACTATTGGTACCTTTCCTTCTGCCTGCTCAGGTAAGGTTTCTGGGAGTGGTGTGGTAGAGATCTACCCCTTCAAGTTCCAGGGCTGCTGCCGGGCCCTGGGGCCAAGCTATTATTTATTATTGGTACCTTTCCTGGTGCCTGCTCAGGTCAGATTTCTGGGAGTGGTACAGTAGGGATCTTGACCAAATTTGGCTGATGGCTGGAGGAGAGCCTGCTGGCCCCCATGAACATCCAACCATGAACATGTTCGTGAACAGGTCATGCTCGTAAGTGTTCGTGAGTCCCTGTTTGTGGATGGCAACAAACAACAAACATCATGTTCGGGTTTTTTTCTGTTCATGCCCATCTCTAGTTATGACACAGACTATTTTATTCTGTGGCATCCATGTTGGGATAATGGGCCTTTATATCTGCATAAAAGATATGGAACAAAGCTCATGTGAAGCTCCATGAGTGCCCTGGAACCCAATGGATTTTGAATTGGGGCTTTAAATTTAATTCAGATGATTTACTGCTATATGTGTGAGCCTTTGGGTCCTGGGGCTTACATGCTTTCCCCCACAAGCCCAGGAATAGCTAATTATCCCATTGTGTATCACACAGAAGGGATGAGTGTGTGAGTCCCAGGCTTGTTTGCATAGCCATAAAATATGTTTTGCTGTTAAGCCTGATTTCTATATTGGCAGGAGAGAGAGGTTTTAGAATATGATTTTATTATAAATATTCATATTATGTTATAATTACCACTAATTTCATTTTAAATTCTAACATTAATATAAATGTTAAAGGAGCTAGAAGTAAAAAAAACCTCCTACAAGTGTGAAGAGTATGGTATAACTTCAGTATTTATACATTTGAAAGTCTCTGTATTTCAAGGGTGAGATTTTTTATTAAATCTTCAAGAAAGGGAAGCCAAACAGCAAAGTTAGCCATCATATTTCTTTTCTTACAGCTATCCATTCCTTTGTCATCAAACTATACTACACTTAAATAATTAATGTTCACAGAAGTCAGTTTTGAAAATCATAACATAAATCTTTAGTTTCTGTACAGAAGTGAATTTGTAGCTTTGATTTTTTTAGTTGTTCAGTCTTCACTGACATAACTGGGCATATCCTGCTATAAATTGCATATACTTGTAATAATTGTTAGATGTACAAGAAAATAAGATATTTCTCCTTCCCCTAATATAAAAGTCGAAAAGGTTAAAAAGATTTCCTAGTGCATGTTTTATTCTAGAAAAAGGTTGATATCAGCAACATCATCTTTCTACCCAAGTACAAACCATAAGATATAATACCAAATGTGCTAAAAGTAAACAACAATCCACTACAATCTATAAACTGTGGCGTGATATTGTGATGTATGCTCTCAAAAAACCTGAAGAACCATCTGATCAGTAAGCAGGATATAATTTAAAAAGATTTCTGAAAAATGGAGTATTACATAAAGAGTCAACCTTTCACACACAAGTTTGCACTTGCAGGTCTTTCAAAACAAGGCATGCTGTCACACTCCCTTTGATTCTCTAAGGAAAAGAACACAAAGCCAAGCAGCAAGCAACAAGCAGCCATGACTCTTAATTCACATAGTAGTAAATCTATCCCGACTCACAGGGAGGCAAGCAGAAGAAACAATTCTGTTTCAGGGACTCAATTCTGTCCCACTGCATCCCACACATGAGATAGGTCTTCTGTGACCTGAAGGCGTATTTCCACCACTCTGGTTGAAGGAATGCTTCTCCCACACCACTGAATACTACACCCAAATACTCTCAAATGCTTTCAACCTCTGAGAAAAAAATGCTATTACTTACCTTGGAATATTGATTCCAAGGAATGTTAAGGGCATGATTTTCAGCCCAATCCGAACCCCCCAGGCAGCGTTGTCGCTCATGCACCGGTGTAAATGGGGTGCCACTGCATGGCTCCCTATGGAATTTTGCAGGATAGTCCCGCCAGCACCCGAGCATGGCAAGGAGAGATGCGGCGGCCCCTGGGAGGGCCCGCCCACTATTCCCCTGACAACTCTGCTCACAGCAGCCAATGGCCGCACCCCTCCCCTGACATTCAGGTGAGGGGCAACCAGTGGTGCAGCCAATGGGGAGGGCCAAGCTGGTGGCTGCAGCTTGGTGTGCCTGCAAATACCTGCCGCCGCTGCCACCACCAAAAGAAAAAGGTCCTCCCTCCCTGAAAAGTAGGGCCAGATAGTAGGGAGCTGATCTCTGTTGCCTGGAGGTCAGTTGTAATTCTGGTCGATCTCCATCTACCACCTGGAGACTGGCAACCCTAAGTAGTCCCCAGGTTCCAGAGAAGCAGGTGCGGGGGAGATGGGGCCGTCAATGAGTGACAGGAATGGCCATTGGGAACCACGTGGGAGCCCAGGAGGCCGTTTGGAAACGAGGAGAATGAAAGGCACGCTCAGACTTGCTTCTGCACAACTTGATCACTGCATCTCTACAAAGCGAGAATGGGGGCTGGACCTTGACAGCCATGTCCCAGTACTGGGGAGATGCCCCCCCCAAGTGAACTGACAGACCCTCCCCACGCCAAGTCCATCCCTGCTTCCACAAACACATCCCCCACCCCCTGGCAGCAGCTTTCCACCTGCAGCGACCATCTTCCTGGCTTATCAGATGCCAGCAGCTCAGACTATCAGAGAATGAAAGTCCTCAGTGCCTCCCCCCCTCCCCGCAGACATTCATGGGCCACAGTTCAATTCTCACCCCTCTGCCTGAAGTTACATTGAGGGGAGGAAGGGGGTAGGGAGGCTGGATGGGGTTCTGTTTTATACATTTGTGGGGATGTGTGAGTGGACATGTGTGACAGGGTGTTGAGAGAGGGACTAATGACAATGTCAGGCAGGCATGCAAACACAAAAGTTTGTTGTTTTTCAACATGTTTTATTAAACTGGAAAAAGTGTCACTGTCCCTCGGTCGCCAACGCATTTTGAGCAGCCCTCATTCTGCGCTCCCAGGGGTGGGGCGGAGATGCTGACTGCCTTGAGATATTGCTTCCTGGGCTGGATCTGAATGACACTCACAGAGGATTGGGGGGCGGGGCTTGAAGCAGACATGCTTGGTTGTCTCACCTTGACCGCTAGCTGCCCAGGCCCTGGAGAGGGCTGCCTTGAAACCTACTGAATCAACTTGGATCCAACACCTATCTTATCAGTCAATGGCTTGTTCGGATCCATCTCGGGGCTGACCTCGACTCCAAGGATCAAAGTCACAGAGTCTTTCAGAGGCAGCTCGGATCAACACTCCTGTCAAGTTACCGGCAGTGTCAGATCCTTTGGGATCAAGCGCCCCTAAAAAAAAGAGAGACTGTTAGACTTGGTTCATGGGGAACCTTGAGAGACTCCAATGTCAGTTGCTTTGGAGCCAAGAAAACCTGGCTCCAGTAGTTCAGACCTGAAGAGAGTGGACCCGATGAAGTTGGACCTGAAGAGGTTGGATCCAAAGAGGTCAGATCCAAGGAGCTCGGATCCAAAGTGACCAGATCCAAAGGAGTCAGATCAGAAAGAGTCTACTCGCCTTTCGGAGCCACCTTGAGCTCTACATAAGAAGGCTAAGTGTTAGGGGTGTGCAGTTCGGGTTTTGGAAACCCGAAAAAAACCCGAATCACCCCAATTCGGGTTGATTCGGGGAAACCCGAATCGATTCGGGAAACCCGAATCGATTAGGGTTTTCCGAATCGCCATAACCCGAATCGATTCGGGTTGATTTGGATTTTTCAATGGGAAAATGCCTCCATCTTCCCGGACACCTGGGGGAGGCATTTTCCCACCGAATCAAGCCAAAATTGGTGGGGACCTTCCTCTAACTCCTCTCTAACAACCCCCCAAGTTTCAGACCGATTGGACTTTGGGGGGCTATGTTATGGGCCCCCCAAACCAGGTCCCCCCATCCTCGCCTAAGAAAGGGGAAAGTGAGCGTCTTTTTAGCTTGCTGCTGCTAATCTTCTTCATTATTTCCTATGGGGAAAAATGAAGAGGCAGGCTTCCTTTGCCAGGGGTGGCATTTTGCATGCAAAATGCCACCCAACCCTCAGGGGCCCTTCTCCCACCTTTCCTCCCACCCCCCACCAAGGCTCAGCCTGCTCCCACTTGTACTAGACAAAATAATACAACCCACTTCATCGTTTTTGACAGCAATTGTGTTTTGGTGATTCTCTGATGTGAAGTGAGTTGTGTTATTTTTGTGTAGTACACTGCTTTCATGCCCTGTTGTGCCTTCCTACTGTGTAACCTAAAGCAGTTAAAGAAATAAAGTGCTTTTGACAGCAATTTTTTGGGGTGATTCTTTAATGTGAAGTGAGTTGTGTTATTTTTGTGTAAGATATTGCTGCCATGCCCTTTGGTGTGCCCCCCTGCTGTGTAACCTAAAGCTGTTCAAGAAATAAAGTGTTTTTGACAGGAATTGTGCTTTGTGATTCTCTGATGTTAAGTGAGTTGTGTTATTTTTGTGAGGTGGAATGCTGGAATGCCCTTTGGTGTGCCCCCCTGCTGTGTAACCTAAAGCTGTTCAAGAAATAAAGTGTTTTTGACAGGAATTGTGCTTTTGTGATTCTCTGATGTTAAGTGAGAGTTGTGTTATTTTTCTGTGTGGGGGACTGCTGGTGTAATGTGTCATAATGCTTTGCCTACTTGTACTTTGAAAGGGAGAAAATAATTTTTAAAAAACTTTATTTTGTGTTGTTCGTGTTTTATTCTTTGTTGTGCAGTTGGTTCCCATCATAGGGAACAATGGGGCTGGCTGGCCAGCCATCTCTGTAGGTGGTGGGGGAATTTGAGGGAGGGTGTCTGTGGTTCAGGTGCTCTTTCACAGGGACCAGCTGGCACTCAGAAGTGTGCCCACCATTGTGTCACCCCTGGGCTGTGCAGAATTGCCCAGGGAAAGAGAGTTTAGAAGTTCCCAGCATAGGGAACAAAGGGAGAGGGCTAGCCTTTGCCAGCCTGTTCCTGGGGTTATGGGTGTGGGGCTGCTGGGGGTGGATTTGGGTCTGTGAGGGGCTAATGTGGGGATTTGGGTCTGTGTGTGGCAGCTGGGGGGGAATTGGGTTTGTGTGGGGCTGTAAGGGGTGGACTTTGGGGGCTGAGAGCACCTACTTGGGGAGGCCATGAAATGCCCCCCCCAAGTGGGAGCAGGCTGAGCCTTGGTGGGGGGTGGGAGGAAAGGTGGGAAAAGGGCCCCTGAGGGTAGGGGGGCATTTTGCATGCAAAATGCCACCCCTGGCAAGACAAGCCTCCCCCAGCTGTAGTAGAGAAAAGAGCACCTACTTGGGGACACCTTCTCTACACTCAGGTTCACCATCATACCATTTCTCAGCTCAGGAAGGTGAGCTCCAAGAGGAATTTCGGTCGGATGAACCTTGGCACTCCAAACATGAGTATTGACAGCATTATTCTTCAAAATTGGAGTGACCTTGCCCAAGACCATCTCAGAATGGCCTGAACTTAGGAGAGTCCTACCATACACAATTGATAACCTCCGGGTTTGAGACTTTTAAGGAATGCAGAGGCTTCAGGTCCCCCTACAGGATCCCTGATTCTGCTATGTTCTATCAGCTATCAGACAGAAGTAGAAAACAGAGCCCCAGCCCGGTGTCTGACCCCTCTCCTGAGGAGATCATCATTGGATCCCGCCAAGTCTTTCCCAATGAGGACTGCCACCTTAATACTGAGCAACTCCTATGGATGGCCCATTTGCTGGAGATTGAGGTGGTTGCAGTAGATCCCAAACCTGATAAAATCCTGCAGTACATTTACTTGGGGAAACCCTTCCACACTGGCGTTCCCAACTTTGAGGGGTTCATTGACATCAGTGCCATCTGCGAGAAACCTGCTTCTACTCAGCCGACCTCTAAAAGGTCCAAGGGCCTGTACAAGACTAGGGAGGATATTTGTGCTTTTTGTTTCAACATCCTCCCTCGTCCTCACTTGTGACAGAGGAGATGCAAACGTGCCAACGACAGAGCCCCCACCGTACCCTGTCTGACAAGGAGAGCCGAAAGCTTGATGCTTTGGGAAAGAAGTTGTATTCTTCTGCTGCTCTGAATGTGAAGATTGTGAATTACACTGCAGTCATGGGGACTTACCAAATCTTTCTGTGGAGCCATCTGACCTCTTTCATCGACAAGCTTTCCCAAGTCCAAAAGGTCTTAGCTAAGATAATTCAGGAGGAGGTGCTAAAGCTCTCAAAACAACAAATCAATGTGGTGCGCAACATGGCTGATACCTCTGCAAGAGCACTGCCTTCGTCAGTAGTTCTCCATCACCACACCTGGCTTTGTACCACTACTTTGCCCCTGGAAACAAGAGGCAAAATTGAAGACCCCCCCCATTCGCAGGAGCTACGCTGTTCTCATCAAAGATAGATGATTACTTCTCACAAAAGAGGAAGGACAACTTGATAGCGTGCTTCTACGTAGTACTCCCTAAATACCCATATCCATACCGCCAACAATGTTCTCAACACCAGTCTTAACAGGGAAGATGTTTCAGATACCAACTGTATCCTCAATATGCTTATCAGCAGCAGCAGCCCCAGCAGGGACATTTCCAGAGAAGACAGTCCAACAACCGCAACCAGCAAAGTCAGCAGCCCCCCTCCAATAAGGAGGTGGCCAGATAGAAGCAATTCTGACTAGGGCCAAAACAGCCAATCGTTTTTGGGGACAGATTAGCTAACTTTCTCCTCACATGGGAGGAAATAACCTCTGACAGATGGGTTTTGCAAATAATTCAGTTTAGTTATAAAATTGAGTTCAAATGTTACCCGACTCAGACTCTCCCTAAATTTGCGTCACATCCCTCTTTGGAAGGTTTGCAAACAGAGATAGGAGAGCTTCTGGCCAAGGGAGCGATACAACAGGTCCCCTCAGAGGAGCCACAGTCGGGCTTATATTTGAGCATGTTTTTGGTTGAGAAAAAGGATGGAGGTGTGAGACCGATTCTGGATCTCAGACAGCTTAACAAACACATACAACAGAAAAGGTTTAAGATGGTGACACTGAACATGATGTTACAGTTGCTACCACAGGATGCTTGGTTTGCCGTGTTAGACTTGAAAGACACCTATTTCCACATCACAATACACCCTTCACATAGGCGATTTTTACATTTCATATGCAATGGCAATTTATCAGTATCAGGTCTTACCCTTCGGCCTTTCCACGGCCCCTAGTGTCATTACTAAATGTATGGCTGTAGTAGTTGCCCAGGAAGCAGAGTTGCTTTCTGTACCCTTATCTAGATGAAGCAGGCTTGCTTTTTGTACCCTTATCTAGATGATTGGCTTCTAACCACCTCATCTGGTGAGACTCTACAAAAGCACATAGAATTAGTACTTGATAGAGGATTCCTACCAGTAGACAGGGCAAGGCGTATCTGCTGCATGGTAAAGCATTTTCAACAGTGCAGGTTCCAATCCGCCTTGAATATCCAAACGTTACTGGGGTTGATGGTGGCCACCACCTTTGTCACTCCCTGGGCAAGGCTGTACATTCGTGATCTTCAGTTGTGGTTTCTACCTGTACATAACTTTGAGACTCAGGATTTGAGCAAAAGGTACTCTAATCCTAGGAGTTTCATGATCTACCCAGATTGAGATTAACAGTGTGGCTCATAAGGGGACTGGAACCCTTTCTGGTAGGGTAGAGGAAGTTGTACTTAATGCCAGAAGACTGAACACGAGGCAGCCTTATGAGTTTAAGTGGGAAAGATTTGTTTTGCAGAGAAAGTTAGAACCATTTAACTGCCAAATTTCAGATATTTTAGAATTTTTGTTGTCACTCAAGGATGAAGGTCTTTCTAATTCCTCCATAAAAATTTATCCTGCTGCTGTTTTCGCTTTTCACCCCAGGGTTGATGGGAGGACAGTTTTTTCCCGCAGCATGTCAAAATCGTTCCTCAAAGCTCTTCAGAATTTGTTTCCTCAAGGAAATAGTACCTCACTGGTCGCTTCAGTTGGTGTTTTCACAGTTGGTGTGACCTCCCTTTGAACCCTTAGCCACTTGTGACCTTGCAGTTCTATCTCAGAAGGTCACATTTTTAGTAGCCATTACTTCTAGCAAGAGGGTAAGCGAGCAGCAGCTCTATGCTCAGACCCCTCCCCCTTTTTGTAAAATACATAGTGGTAACCTGACCTCAAATTCAGACCTAAGGTCTCAAATCAATTTCATTTGGCTCAGAACATTGTCCTACCTGTTTTTTTCCTGAATCCAGTCTCAGCATCTGAGCGCACTCTTCATTTCTTAGCTGTATGGAGGGCAGTGCTTTTCTACTTGCATTGTACTGCTGAATTTTGGAAGGACAAGCATTTATTTATCTGTTATACTGGTCCTAAGAAGGGAGACAGGGCTACTGCTCAATCAATTTCACGTTGGGTCACTTCGACTATTAGGTAATATCACCGTAGGCTAACCTACCTTGTCCCCTGGAAGTCTGAGCTCACTCCACAAGGGCCCAAGCTTCTTTCACCGCATTTCTGAAGAGTGTTCCACTACCTGATAACTGCAGCACTGTGACGTGGTCTTCGCCAGAGACGTTCATGAAACATACACTGGATGTGATGGAGAGCAGCAAATCAGCAATGGGACAAGTTGTGCTCCATTCTCTGTTTCAATGAAGATCACTCCCACCTCCAGGTAAGAAGCGTTTGAGTCTCCCGTGTGGGACTGCACAGAAGATGGACAATGAAAACAGAGTTACACTTACTGTAACTGCTGTTCATTGACGTCTGCTGTGCAGGCACACATACTCTCTCAACTACTCTTCTGTGTTCTTCATTACTTACCAGCAGCTCAGGAGAACTGGAGGGTGCCGTTTCAGCAGGAAAGCTCATTGTCAGGTCTGTTACCCACAGTTCTTCCATATTACTTGCCTAATGTATTTTTCCAGTACCATTTATGTTCACAGGAGCAGCTCAGTTCCCGAGACAGCCTTATCTGAGATGGCTGACTACAGCGACCTTGAGACAACTCCTTTCGTTTTCCCACCTTCTGTACTAACTGGGTAGACACCAAGGGTGGGGGCTGGCCTACAGGGTTTGATATACTGTAGCAAGCATTTAACACGTCATTCTCAACAAGAGATCTGTGTACAGCCAAAGCTTATTCTAGCCTTTGGATTAACTATGGACACTTGTACTTTCTAAGCATATATCTTCTCTCAATAAACAACCTTTGACTCAAGAGTCCTTGGATTTCTTGCTGCAAGGGGTGGGAGATGAAATCAGAGTATCCTGCTATCCATAGACTGACACTCGTTCATGCGAGCGCCCCCTAGTGGACTTAGCTAGAAAAATTTACCGATCAGCAGGCCTATGCATGCACAGTCCAATGTGTTCCTGCACAGAAGACGTCAATAAATAGCAGTTACGGTAAATGCAACTCTGTTTTCTTTGATCTTGTATTCACTTGTGTTCTACATAGTGATTTTACATATCTTCTGCTGCCTTTGCATTGCTTGAGGTTTGGTTTGTTGAAATTATTTTCTTTCTCTCTGTTTTTAGGGCATATATGCATCTGACAAAATGAGCTTAGGGTTTAAGTATCATGACTGCTGTTCTATGATTTGATAACAACAACAACAACAACATTCGATTTATATACCACCCTTCAGGACAAGCCCACTCAGAGCAGTTTACAAAGTTTGTCATTATTATCCCCAGAACAACATTCACTCTGTGAGATAGGTGGGGCTGAGAGAGTTCACAGCTCAGAGAGAGCTGTGACTGGCCCAAGGTCATCCAGCTGGCTTCAAACGGAGTGGAGAATCAAACCCAGCTCTCCAGATTAGACTACCACACTTTTAACCACTACACCAGACTGAATACTTAATCTTAACCGTTTATGCATGGGATCGCCAGCCTTTCTAATGTCAGGAAAAATATTCATGCTTTTCTGTTTGACTTTTTTACAAGGGGGCCAAAATTATCCTCTAAGCAATGTTTTTTGTGCTGGTTTAAATACCTTCCTTCTCTTTTTGCCATCCTGCAAATATGTCACTGTAGTATCTCAGCCCATCCTGATTATTAATCTTCCAGAGTGCATTATCATGATGTCTAATGTGAGAACAATTTTGTTAAGATGGGTATAAATCCAAAGTGAAGCTTATTTGGTCCTTTTGGGATGAATAATGGCATGTGGATTATGGAGCTGTATCATACTGAATGGAAAAGTCTTGATCAGAGCAAGGGGAAAATTGCCAAAATCTCCTGTGAAATAAAGCTGTAAATTTTCAGTAGGTTAGTGGGGAAACGTAACTGTTTTTGCAGAAAGCAAAGCAGGCAAAAGAAAAATAACTGTTAAATATTGCCGTTAAAATCAGCTTGCTTCCTTGGGGAACACTCAAAGCAGCCTCTGCTTCTGCCATCTGCTGGCTACGAATTCCATTTACACACTGAGAAGATAGTGAAATATTATTGAAACCAATTAACTTTTCTCAGATTGAGTGTTTTAAGTATTGACTCCATTGATTTGTTGATTAGTACATTTAAATGTATATCTCTTCTAAATTATGCCTTTGCAGTAACCTTGCATGTAACCGTTGCTGACTTGAAGAATTACACAGGTGTGAGAATAGATTACTAATTATTAATCAGTATCTTTATTTAATGTACTCAGCCTTGGAAACATAAATTCTTAGTTATAATTTTAATATGCTTAATACATATATGCAGCATAGATTGGTTTCTAGTAGAAAGGTTCAGTTTATGCCATAGACAGTGATGTGGGTTTCCTGGGGAAATTTGAACGGGAAAAACTTCCAATTCTAATTTAAATAAATAATTTAAATATTTATAATAATATTTGAATAATAATAATAATAATAATAATAATATTTAAATATGTAAATATTATTTACAACATTTAAATAATGTTAGCAAAGAGAGGCAAATGTACCATGTACAAGCCTGGACCATATACAAGCACTGGGTTTGTCCATGCTTCATATCCTACATTTAGCCTATCTTACATGATTGAATTACGGTGCAACAGCTATAGATACAGGTAACTATAGATAAACAAGGTGTGTTTACATATGTAGGGCAGAAGATTTTCAATGGAAGACCATAGATATGAACAAAAAAGAAATAATATTCATCCATTTTTCTTTTTCAAGCAATATTTGTATATTGTCATTAGTAGCAGAATGTACGTTTTAGAATGCCAATTGGAATATCTAGATGGAGGATGAATAAGTCCTCGGTTGCTGTTTGTTAACCATAGCCTCTTACAACAGTGTAAACCACAAGCTCGTCAGTGGTTCAACACAGGGTTAATGTAGTCAGTCAGGGAGGCTAGTTTTCGCTGGCCACCCAAAAAGCCTTGTGGGGAGGGGAAAAGAAAGCTTTAAAAGCGGACTTCTTTCTCCTCCTGTTTCCTCTCTCTGCCTCCCTCCATTTTTAAATCAAACACATACAGTACCTGCCAACTATCCAAACAAGAGTGAATCGCTCTTATGCTGATGGGTTGATCAGCCAGTTATTTCCCACAACTGTAGGTGCAAATTTTACTGCATTTTAGAAGGAAAGAGTTAATGCAAAGTGAAGCTGCGCGGACCCTATCCCCAAATCTTTGCACATTCTGGCAAGTCTGTTACGCAGGAGTCCAAGGGGACACCTCACAGTGGAACAAGTAGACTAGCCACATTATTGGACAATATAATGGTTTATCCTTTCCCTATGCTGAAGAGTTCCTTCATGCTGCATGTGGCATTGCAGCATAATTAACATATGGGTAAGAGAATGTTGTTTCTCTGCAGCCTTGCAATGTGGGGAGGAAACCCGGACAAAGATTGGTATGCATCTGGCTCAAGAGAGTGCAAAGAAAGTAAACTCATGAGGAGATTCCATTCATCCTATCTTTGCAAGACAACAGGCAGGCAGGCAGCCTGTGTCAGTCATTACACAGAACAAATATTTCTCAGAAGGGGCTGGTGCACGTGGAAAAAAATCACCCATGACCATTTCAATCCACCCATAAGGGGTTGGATGGATATGAATAGTGAGCTTCATACAAAGGTTTCAAGGCATGCAACCTACCTACTTTGCCTTTGAGATCACTTGACATAGGTAAGGCCAAGACTCCAGTTTTCACCCATGGTTAATGTCTTGGGAGACGGTGTTGACCAGCAACTTCTACTGCCTGCAGTACTGTAAAGGTAGAAATAAATAAGGGAAAAGAGAAGAGATGTCTTTTCTCTCTCATTCACCATTGGCAGCAGCAGTTGGAAAGTGGCAGTGCCAGTGAAGAAAAGAACATTATACCCCCCCTACCCAACCCTCACCTGTCCGCTAAAGTCACCTCTGATATGCTAGTCGATGGGCCAGCCCCCTTCCCCAATAAGAAGCTGAGTTTAGTTAACTGTTTTGGGATGGCAAAACTTCTGTGCTGGGCCACCAGATCCATCCGTCAACTGTTGTGGCTGGGGACCCTTTCTGTGGGCCTTCACAGCATCTCTGTGCACCATGGGAGGGGTCTCTCCTCCTTGAAAAACAGCAGGGGGTCATGTTATATGAATGAGGGTAAATTTGGAAAGGAATGACTGGTTTTTATAATGGAGCCAACCACAGTGATGGTCTGAAGCATTGGACTAAGTATGCCATTCAGTCGCCTTCCACTGGTGTGCTTGCTTGGGATTTTTCCAATTGCCAAATGTGACTGTAGAAGCCCTGCAAAAGAAAGCTGGAGGAACATCAAGAGGTGCTCTGTATCCATGTAATCCTAACCCTAGTACTTTGCTTATCAGATGTCCCACTGTATTGATTATACCAACTTAAACTCTGTAATTGACTTTGAGTGAGAAAAGCGGACTTTATAAATAAAGTTTAAAGGAGGAATTTGAAAGGAGAGAGAGAGAGTGGTTTGGAGAGGGAGAGGGCTTAAAGAACAGTTTTATGTGGGTGGAACTTTTATGGAGATTAGGAACTCTGATGGTGGTAGGGTTGCAGGTGTGAAAGTTATAGGCAGTGAAGCAATGGGATTTGAAAGTAGAGAAAAAAGATACGGAGTTATTTCTGTACATAATGGTTATTTTGTTGTTGTTGTTACTTTTCAGATTATTTTGTATGATTTTACTAAATTCCTAGGACCATGAATGCCACAAAGATAACCTATTGGTTACCATACTTCCAAACTCGCTCAGAACAGTTGAGGCAGCATACATAGCAGTAGCTAAGTAGTAATGTTTTCCCACAAGCATAATACCCCACTACTTTACCCAGCTGACCAGAGCTATATCGCTACACCAAAATGACAATAGCCCTGCAGAGAAGATTAGCGCATCAAGCACCAATCCATATGCAAAAGAACCTCCTCAGGATACAGTGAAGCCTCCCGCCATTAGCATTCCACACCCTGGGAAACTCTTACAGGATGACTCAGCTCAACCTCACCCCTCCTGAGTAGATATAAATGACCTGCCAACACCTTTTCCACACTGTGACACTGAGAGATCTCTGTCTTTTGGTGCTACACCTCTGAAGATGCCAGCCACAGCTGCTGGCGAAACGTCAGGAACTACAATGCCAAGACCACGGCAATACAGCCCGGAAAACCCACAACAACCATCGTTCTCCAGCCGTGAAAGCCTTTGACAATACATTGAATATATTTTATTTCCTGTACACCTAAAGCTCAAGATTCATGTGTGCATGAATGCATTTCCCTGCCTCCCTTAACATTAAAAAAAGTTCCTGGCTTTGAATGCAGGTGAACGACTGTTTTCCTCTTTGAGCTGTAACTGCTCCTGTTCACTGGAGAATCTGTTTGACCTCTAAGGCAAGCAGTATCTACTATGCAGCAGGAAAACCAAAAGAGATGGAGGTCAGGAAGGAGAAGCATGAGTGACTAGGACTTGGGTTGCAGAAAGCTGTGTTTATGGAAAATGTCAGCATTTTACATACTAAATTCCAAAGAGCCATTGCCTTCAGAATGCATATGGCACCTGCAATAATATGAGGTAAGGAAGAAGCACAATGACGCTGCATGACAGATTGACTTAAAGGCATTTTGGGAAGACTAGTTGCTGTGTTCATAGTTCTTGTCTAGTACAGCTGCTCATTGCAGGATTATATAAATACCTGCACCTAATTACACAGGATGAATCATAGCAGTGATTCAGTGATGCAGTCAGGGAATCTCATTCAGTAGCAGGGGTGCTCTGTCTCCTCTAGAAATAGTACCCTGAATGGATTCTAGGTAATTGCAGCAAAGTCTTTCATGAATTAGGGCTTATTCTGGAGTTCTTGTCTTTAACAGTGCAATAAAAATGAGGTTTAAGTCAACAATGCAGAGCTGTCTCTTGACTTCTTACTTTAATGAGGGCATTGCCTCCTGCGCTTTGGAATTAATCCACCAAGTTATTTTATGTAGGCTTTCCACAGCCACAGATTTGTTTCCATGTTACACCTCTTATCATGATTTTAGTACCCTAGTCACTGTCGTGTTACTGTCATTTGTCCCTGTAACAGTTTTGGGAGAGTGGATGGCTTTCTGTTCTCATTTTACCAAACTAGTTGCTCACATGTTAGTCTTTTAATAGGGTTTCTATTTCTAGCTAGTCTGTTAAGACATCAACAGTGTTATGTACCTATGATACTATGAGTCATTTATACTTCAGTGTGATACATTTGATTTGCATTGTGGGTTTGGGAGTAATTTATGCTGTCATATTTATAGAAGAGAGCTATTACAGTTAAGAGTATACTGTTTGTTTTTTCAATTCCAGTACATAATATTCAGACCAGGTGAACTCTTGGTTTGAAATTGAACATCAAACACAATATTTACATAGCAGATATCTGACACTTCCTTGGTCCAAAACTAGTGACATTCAGTAGATAATTCTGGGTAAATTACATTCTACTGTAGTTTCCATTCACATCTTATTCACATCCATGATATGACCCCTAGTCATATCATGTCTTTTTTTTAACTACCAAGAAACTGGGTTTTATTCCTATTTGATATGGAATGTGCAGAAAATTGATAACATATTTCTCAAATTAGTAGGTTGGGGTTGGGATTATTTGGCTTTTTCATAAATACTAAAATCAGGTACCAAGTAGTGAGCACTCTATGTCCATATTCAGATGAACACTGTTTAAGAAATCCTTCATTAGCACCACTTGTCACTAATGGAGGAACAGGATTACAGATAGGGTTGCTAGGTCCCAATACCCTCTTAGCAGGAGGGGGGACCTGGCACTTGCTTTGTGTTTGTTGTGCACTCCATCTTTGCTCCAGCGCTTGTGTGATGATGTCACTTCCAGAAGTGACATCATCGTAGTGGCCGTGGGAGTGCTCCCTTGCTCTGTGCAGGGCCAATTTGGCCCATTTGGGGCCAAAATCAATTTGGCCCATTTGCCCCCCCCCTCCAGGAGCATTCACACTGTGTGTTCCCATGGTGCCTGCCAATGGCAGGCAACCTCCAGAGGGCTTGCCACCTCCCGTTGATTGCTGGAGGATCAGCAGGGTCCAGAGTGTTTGCCCTCCATCGGCAGGCACCTGGGAACCCTAATTACGGGCTATATCAACAGTTTGTTTGTGTGAAGTTTACCAGAGTGGGAGCCATTCATTCTCTTCCTGGGGTGTCTCTGTTCATTAAAGAGAGTGACATTTTTCCCCTTAGAATGTAAAATAAAAAAAGCACTAGGATATTTGGATGTAACTTTATATATCAGGATCAAAAAAATAAAATAGGAGAACTGCTGCATGTAAGCTTGTATAGAATTTTAACAAGCCCTACTGGTTTATCCAGAGGTGTTTGCCTTTGTTCATATGAACATAATCTAGGGATCCCCAACCGTTTTGAGCCTGCAGGCACTTTGAAATTCTGATACAGGGTGGTGGGCTCCACTACAAAATTGCTGCCTCAGGGGGTGGAGCCAACCGCAAAATGGCCACGAGGCAGTGTCAACCACAAGTTTAAACTACTGTGTAAAAAGGTGCCTTTTAAAATGAACACAGTTTAAAAATATTTTCTTGCATACACACAGCTTACTTTCAGGTACACAGGGAAGATCCTTGTGCTGTGGTAGCAGCTGCTGCCAAAACAACTTCTAAAAAATCTGCACAGCCAGTCAGAGCTCTAGTTGCCAAGCAGAAGCCATGCTGGGCAAAAGCCCCACCTGGCCCTGTCCACTTTTAAAAACACTTCGCAGGCTTGGGAAAGGTATCAGTGGGGACTCCTGAGTCCTGATATATGGCATAAAATAAGTGAAATGTTAATAACATACCAGAGTGGAACAGGAATTATTATTAAAGGGGTATTCAAACCCTTTAAAAATATAAGGTTTAGGAATGTGTGTATACATGTGTATGTGTGTATGGTAAGTGCTGTCAAGTTGCAGCTGACTTACAGAAACTTCTGCTGGGGTTTTCAAAGCAAGAAACTAATAGAAGTGGTTTGCCATTTGCCTGCCTCTGATTGGTGACCCTGCTGTTCCTTGGTGATCTCCTATCCAAGTACTAACCAGCACCGATCTTACCTGCCTTCTCAGATATGATGACATCAGGCTAGCCTGGGCCATCAAGGAATATCTGAAAAATAGAAAATGCTACCAAAAGTAGGAATTTTCCCTATCCCAACCCCACAAGTTAACGATGATGGTAATAACATCTATGGATATATCGTCTGGATACTGTAGAACAATTAATTAGGCAACATCTCTGCTCACAGGCTAGAATATAAGTAGGCATGATATAGAGAATAAGTGACATAGGACAAGGAGGTCAAAATAGGATATTAAATGAAAATCAAAGATGATCAGTCCATATGGTACAGGTCTTAAATTTATCCCCATTTGAATGCTGTAAACTACACATGAGTTGCCAGCTCTGTGTAGCATATTCTTGGAGATTTGCGAGTTGAAGCCTGGAGAAGGTGGGAGAGTCCTCAACAGGGTATAATATAGAGTCCACCCTCCAAAACAACTGTCTGGGGGAACTGATCTCTGGTCTAAAGATGAGTTGTAATAGAGATCTCCAGACTACACCTGGAGGTTGGCAAGCCTATCTTAGCCTCAGATCAACTCATTTTGATGTCACTGTTTGCTGACCAGCTTCATATCAAGTTGAGCAGGTTTGCAGCTGCACAGTAGACTTTGCAGATAGAGTTCTTGCTTGTGTTTTGCAGCAAACAAACACTTTTGCACCTACACAGTAGAGGAAAGTCAGTCTTCTCTTCTAGAATGATCATTAAAGATACATGTTTTCTCAGTGCAGATCATTCATTTCCCCCATTGTTGCACATGAGCAGCAGGCTATTCAAACAACTCCCGAGAGTCAAGGAAAGCAGAATTTATATCCAGTTGGGACAACTAGGGTGCATTTACTTTTGTTGGCAATGTGGGATCCACATGGAAGGCATCTCCTCCCCCTACCTTTAGTTAAAAGCCTTTTTAAAGAAAACTGGTGTAAGAAAATAAACTTCCATGAAGCTGTGTGAGAATGTGCATGCATGAACTACTCTGTATCATGACAATTCGGAAGTTACGTTAAGCAGTCAGACTCTGACTCAGAAGAACATCCAAGTAGTGTGTGTAAAAAGTTTTCTTCCCATTAAATTGTTTATAATTATTTAAATCATTCCCTGCTGATGAGGTTTGAGCTGTTCTCTTGAAAATTGAATAGTCTGCCGAACGTTCATCTCCTGTGATCATAACACAGGGTCACACTATAAGAGAAACTATCAGATGCTCAAATGTGTGTAAATCGTTTTAAGCAGAGGTTCTCTAGGTATGTCTTAGCAAGAAGGTTCATAGTTTGTAAATATGAATTTCTGATACTGAATGTCAGCATGGAAATGCACTATGCTGGCTATTGTGTTGATTATCCTTGTGTTGCTTAATTCCTTGTGTTATTGTTGAGGTATCAATGGAGCGATCATCTTTTGTTGTTGTTTTGTAAACTATGTAATGCTTTTATTTCTCCAATTGGGATTTTAAAGCATGTTGTTTCATGTGATTTTTTCACCTTTCCCTTTTACTAACTTTAGCTTCAGGTTGAGAACAAGAGAGTGCCCTGTGTCATGCCTTGGCATAATTGCCCCAGGAGGCCCCTCAGTTTTCAGTTGTCCCATAATTTAGGACATGTTCAAATTCAGCCCCTCCACTGTGTAAGTGGGCATGTGTCTGGGGTTCATGGGCTCTCTCTCCTCTCTCCTTATAAATAGAATGCCTTACCTGAATTGGGAGGTACTATTTTTTATTTCAACATAGGATCTCTATGACCACAAAATTCAGACCCATTAAATCACAGGATCAGGGCACTGCTATGTTTAAATAAACTTAGTATCTCTCAGTTTAGATGTTAATTTCTACATGCTTTCAAGGAAGGAAGCAGGGAGAGGACATGTGTGAAACCACTGCCAATTCTCTCAGGTGTAAATTCCAGAGTGTGGGAATATTGTCTGAGAAGGACAGCAGTTACTATATATATATATATTCTTTGCTAAAATACACATTTATGTTAGTGTTGGTCTCACGTGTTGGGCAATTAAACAAAATAATTTTGCCTTCATAACACTTACTGGATGAGCCCCGTGGCGCAGAGTGGTAAGCTGCAGTACTGCAGCCCAAGCTCTGCTCATAACCTGAGTTTGATCCTGGCGGAAGCTGGGTTCACATAGCTGGCTCAAGGTTGATTCAGCCTTCCATCCTTCCGAGGTCTGTAAAATGAGTACCCAGTTTCCTGGGGGTAAAGTGTAGATGACTGGGGAAGGCAATGGCAAACCACCCCGTAAAATGTCTGCCAAGAAAACATCGTGATGCGATGTCCCCCCATGGGTCAGTAATGACTCGGTGCTTGCAGAGGGGACTACCTTTACCTTTTTAACACTTACTGGAGAGAAGGAAGTAGTGATGTGATGAATGAAACAATTGAGATCATAAATAAATTCATTTTTAAAAACATGGTTTACTCAACTAAAAATAGTTTTTTAAAAAAGGAGATATAATATTTCGTAGCCAGCATTTTCAAATTATATTAAAGAATGTATTTCTGTTTTATGACACAATGTGCCCAATTTTAGCTTGGAAGGGATATTTCAGCATTATTTATTAAAATTTCAGAATAGTTTATCTGGAAAAAGGTTAACTTCTCCCTTCTCTTTCCCTTTCCCGTCTCATTTCATGTAGTGTGAATACACTATTATGTTTGATACTGTTGGATAGTTTGATTAGCGTAAAAGAGTGGTTGGCTGAAGATGCATTTTTCCAGGACCTTAAGTTGTAAAGTGTTTTTCAGCTGTTAACAGTAATAATAAAAAGGCTTGTATATTCCTGTGATGTGTTTGATTCTACCCTGCAGTGACTCATTGTGGATCTTTCACAGCTAAGTGCTCGCTCCTTGTGATCATAGGAAATGCTACATACCTTCAGCTACTTGCCTATTAAATTCAAGATTCTACAGTAGGCAGTTTTGGATAACTATCTTTGGATTAAGAAGCATGTTGAGCTCAGGAGCTGAGCTACAATTGTAAAAAGTCACTTGGCTTCTCTTTGGGCATACAGTGAGTTATAAAATATATTTTGTTTCTTACTAACCACTCCTAAACCGCCACATTTTAATTTTCTTCCTCAGAGTTTTCATTGTCTGCTGTACCCTTGAAACACTTGCCTTTTTTCCCCTAGTGGAACTCAACTAGTGGCCCTGAGATCAAATTAGGAAGATTATCAGGTCCTGTCATGGAAGTGTAAAAGTAAGATGCTAAATGCAGTTGTTATAAAAATATTATAGTGCATTTCTAAATGCCTATAAGGCATTGTTTCAAAGCTTCTTCTGATAGTACTTTCTGCATACATCTTTGTTAATATATGAGTTTGTGTCATCTGTTTCTTAAGATGTATGCAGACATCATATGTTGATGTTTGAACCTGCAATAGTACTGCTTATGAAGCAAAGGCCCTCATTGTAAAAACATCCATATCTAGTTTCTCTATTCAGCCTTTTCTCTGAATAAACAAGGATGAGAAGAAAAAAACTGTTTCGCTGTTTTAATAATAACCCAGCAGCCGCTAGAAAAAATAATTCAGAAAAAAACCCCAACTATTTGCACTGGAAGAATAGGGATCTTCATGTTACCACATTCTTATTTCACTGTTCCTCAATCTGTAATGGTGCTTCCAGGTTCCAAAGCAACAGTCCAGGAATCAGAACTTCAGGAACTTACCATGCCATAATAAGCAGGTCTACTCAGAATCCTACTTGGGTCTATTCAGCAGGGTTAGTCCCTCCAAAGTGTTCTTAGAACTACACTATTGAGTGAGTACATCACTCCCTGGTGATTGCTACATTAGGATTCACCACTAGAAAGGACCCCAGTTTGTAGGAGCATTAATATTAGGGGGGGGGGTTGTGCTCATCTGGTAGGTCTGGTTATAATTCAGACTGTTCCATTTCAATTTTAAATGAAAAATATTTCAAAGTGTATTTGTTTCAACTCAGAGCTTATACAGAGTATTGTTCTGCTGCATTTATCTAGTAGGATGGATGTAGGGTTGCCAGTCTCCTGGTGGTGGCTGGAGATCTCCCGGAATTACAAGTGGTCTCCAGGTGACAAAAATCAGTTCCCCTGGAGAAAATGTCTGACTTGGAAGGTGGATTATATGGTATTATATCCAGCTGTGGTCCCTTCCCTCCCCAAACCCCGCCCTCCCCAGGCTCCACCCTTCAGATCTCCAGGAATTTCTCAACATGGACCTGGCAACCCTAGACGGATACAAGCAGACTGTAATAGAAGAGTACTTGGCAGAATTGTCTCCCTGCCTCATCTAGAGATGGGCACGAACAGAAAAAAACCAAACATGATGGCTCCAATGCACTCTCCCTGGCTCCAATGCATTCTCCCTGTCTCTCTATCAAAATGCCAACAGCAGCTGTCTCTCTCCCTCTCCACTGTCTACAAAGACTAGCCAGAGCTGGGAGTCCCCCCCCCCATGGTCTTTGCTTTCCTGTAACAAATTTGGAGCTCCACACTTGAAAGCAAGACCCACCTATCAAGGTAATTGGGCTTAGATTGGGGTTTCCAGGGCAACAGCAGGAGTTCAGAGAGAGTTCAGACAATCCCTGCCTAAGTTGCCAAGGGAATTGATTGCAGGTGCCAGACTGTCTGGCTTGACGAACAGCAACAAACGCAGCTTGCAACAACCACCTGTTCGTTTAGAATGGGGCCTCACAAACAGCTTGTTCACGAACAGCAGATTGGGCTGTTTATGGCTTTTTTTTGTTCGTATTGCTGTTCGTGCCTATCTCTTGCCTCATCTCCTTCCGTTCCTATTTCTTAGCTTTTTTTCCCTCGTCAGCTATGCTGCAAACTCACCATTGCTTTGCGTCAGCAGTTTATGTTCTGCATGTTTAATGAAGTCCACCGCTCAGCTCAGCACTGTCTTTCCCTTACACTAACAGAATTTTGATCAGTGAGGTTTCCTCAAGAGGAGATTTCAGAATAGGTGTTGACTGAATGAGTCTGGGCAAGTACAGTGGTGTGCATATTACAGCTACCTTATCAAGGGGAAAAAATGAAGCTGTTCCTTGCTGTCTTAAGTGCCCATTGTCATAAGCTAGATGCCTTTTTTGTTTCTTGCAACTGGGCACAAAATACAATGTTAGCAACAAAATGTGCCGGTTGCTAGCAGTTTAAATCAAGAATACTTCATATAGCCACATAGCCTTTTATATGTTACAGTTGAAAATCTCATTCAGTGTTTTGGGAGCTTGTTATAGATTGTTCAAAGAACTTCTAATTGCTGAGGCTTCTTCTTTTTCTTTTAATTAATTAAAAACACAAAAAAGTTTTCTTTTCTAATGTACAAGTGAAAAAGTGGAGCCTCTCTTGGAGAAGTCTTTCCCTTCCCTTATAATTCTGTATGAGTCACTGTCTATGGCTTGTTGTCTTGAAGCATGCATGTCCTAGAATAGAAATTCAAAGAGGGATACAACACCAAGCTTCCTGCAAGTGTGGAGATTCTGTTGCATGTCTGTATTGGGAGTGCACTTCATTCAAAGTCAAGGCGAAATAAGATGCCTACAGCCCTAATCTGCGTAATCTGAGGATACTTGGAGCTAACTGAATCCTTCAATTATTTAATTTTCTTTTTCATGGCACCCCGCACTTTACTCATAGCATACTGGTATGCCCCTGCACCCAGTTGAGAAATTGCTGATATAGACTATTGGAGTGATTTCCTGGAATGATTTAAAGAATTGAGAGAAGAAATAATTAATGTCCACTAAATCTGTAGTTTAATAATATGAGAAACTTCACAGGTGGAAGTAAAACTACCAGATGTGCCCCAAAACATGCACATAGATGATGTATTAATAGAGCTGAAACCTGTCCCGTTTCATACACCTATTAGATTTCTATAACTCTTGTTTAAATCAAGATCCTGACATTACTGTCAGTTGTATTCTGAAATTTATATGGAAGTCATACAGTAGGATTTGCTTCCAAGTAAATTATTAGAAATTACTCTATCACTGTAATTAGTTTTAGACAGGTAGCCATGTTGGTCTATGGTAGAACAGCAGAATTTGAGTCCAGTGGCACCTTAGAGACCAAAATTTTCAGGGTATAAGCTATCAAGAGTCAGATCTCCCTTCTTCAGATACCTTGTATATACCTTGAAAATCTTATTGGTCTCTAAGGTGCCACTGGACTCAAATCCTGCTACAATTAGCTTGTTTGGCAACTAAACTCAGATTAATAGAGTGGTAGACCATTATATAATGTCTATAATTTGCCAGAATATATGTTTATCACCACAGCAGTTTTACATAGGTATCTGTTTATTTGTGACAGGGCTCAAAGACTGCGTGCTTATAATAATTTTATAGATATAAGCAGCAGATATCCATTTCTAAAAGCTCAAACTTTAGACCCATAGCAAGACAAGGTAAAGATGGTGTTAATGGGAAAAATAATGTGTATGAATATTAGAATATTAGACTATTGTTTAAGTGATAAGAGGCCAAAATGAATATTTAGAACTTAAAATTTAAAAAGTTAATTGAATTTTGGGAAAGGAATCTATGAGTCAACTAGCTGAATCTCCTCCAAAAAGATGGATTTCAGTACAACCAAAATATTTGAATTGGATATTCCATTAGAGTACCCTTGACCACATACAGTTCACAAACCATGAACCAGCCTGGTTCATCACGAACTTTGGTTCGTGTTTCGGTTCATGCCCATCTCTACTCATGAGTTAGTGTTGTGGGAGAGGTTGTGTCAGTATTGAGTGGGACCCCTCCCCTTTCTCGTTTTGTTGTTGTTTCTCTTAAACAGAATAATAGTGGAATGATTATTCCAATCTGCTATAGTGATTATAATCTAGTAATTTAATTCAGAGTAGCAATTCTTGACATTTTCTAAACCATCTCTGTGATGGACTTCTCATCTTTTGCATCAAGCCAACACATTTTTGGGGAATTAATTTTTGAATTAATCAGACAAACTACATGAAGTAGCAGGGGAATGAGTAAAGACTAATTTTGAAAGAATGGGCAAATACTATTTTTATTTTAAGGCTTGGTAAATTACCCTGAGAACCTGCTGTAATTTTTGCCCTCTAGTAGCAATTGTGATAAAAGAACAAGTGGAGCTCAGCATACCCTAAATTATTAATATGTTAGATCTACAGTCCACTGATACCATTTATCCCAAAAGACACTTTCCTTAGTAAGAAATTATATGCTTTGAAGCATTAACATAGTACACCCAAATAGTTCATGATGTTCACTTTTCTACACCTCAAAGTAGCAGTAGTCCCATCTTCAATATAATTCTTCAGCATTATAATGCTGCCCCATTGGCAGCATTATAGTTACTCAGCCAAAAAAAATGCAAAAAAAACCCCAGAATGGAAAATTAGTGGGAGGTGTAGCAGACAGGGAGCAGAGTCCCAGCTTTGGGCCATAAAATGCAGGAAACCCTCAAAGAACAGCAATCCTCAATCCAGAAGGTCCTCAAGAAGGCCCAGGGATGAAGGACAGGAAGGAAGCACTGGGTGGAGTAGGTATGGAGCCCTCTTACGGGCTGTAACGCAGCAGCATCCAATAAAGAAAGACCATTTGTGATCTAGGGGCTTTGGGGGAACCAAGATGGACAAGCAGTATGATGTCCCCTTGCCCCCTTAAACCCCCACAGACATCAACTTTTATTCAGTCATTATTAACCAACAAGAACCACTATATTGTAAAGCATCTACTAGCTTCTGGGTGACCTGGTTCAAATCTCTAATGAAACTCTGAGTGATCATCATGAACCTGTTGCTCCCTCATCCTGTTGCTATGAGATTAAAATGTGGGATGCGGGGGGGGGGGGTCTCCATGTATGCCACCATGAGGAAAGGCAGGATAAAAATGTAATTGAATGAGAAACAGTTGAAAATACCTATTCAGTTTACATTAGCACAAACATTTTAAACTGTTCATGTGTACAATGGTAATAATATGATAGTCTTTGCAGTAGACCCTAAAGAAGTTCTCAACCTATCAAGCTTCAGAGCAATAGAATTTAAGCATCAAAATACATATTATTTTCCATTTGAATCTGCTGTGTCTTCTTGAGATATTTATCTCAAAGAGTAAGTTTTAAAAGCAAGAAGAGAAATTGAGACCTGCCAAGCTTGTTGGCTAGAGTCATGGACAAGAGCAAGGCCTGTCTGAACTGCCACTCAGTTTTTATTCTGCGACTTTGCAGGGTTGGTGATTAGAGTGGCTTTCGCCCAATTATGCTGTGATTATTCCACTGCACTGTAATTGACTGGGGAGATATGCTAATACCTGTCATTTGGGATGATAAAAGATGAGCAGAGGACGCAATGCATTATTTAGCTGGCTGTGTGATAGATGAGGGATGCGCAGAGTGCTTTAATTGCTGAGAAGAGAGGTTAAGCTGAACGAACGGATGAATTAGAAATGAGTTTTTTTATGGGCTGTGGAAAAGTGAAATAAAGGGAAATGTGCTTTAAAACTGAAGCAGCAGATAGAAGCAAGCAGAACAAGGCTAGACCTTTTAGGCAGTTTATTAATTTAAATGTATAAGAAAAATGTCACCGCATTCAGTAAATACTAATATGCAGATTCAGTAGATTCACATACTCTACAAGGAAAAATCTTTGTGAAAGGACTGGTTATTTCAGGTGATGTTGTGATGGGATGGATTTTTTTCGTTATATTTGATGTGTGCAGAATCTCTCTTATATTGTGTCATATACAGATTTTTAAAAATAAATGATCACTGCATATGAAAGACCACAGGAATGAATATGCATAGATACTGAATAAGTCTAAAATACAGTTCACAGGAATATACACTCACGGTGACAAAAATCTTACACTCTGAATAGGAAGCTTAGTTTTCTAAAGTACCAAGGATTACAGAGATGTCAGTGCAGGGAAGTCTTCTAATAAGGACATATTCACGAGATGTGTTTATACATTATGTTTCCATGTTTATTTGTTTAAAATATTTATATATCTTCTTAAACAGTACACATTTTCTAGGCAGTTTACAAACAGATAAAATTACATAAAGATATCGTTAAATACAAAGTAGTGCTGTTCATATTTATTATTTAACAACATATCCGTCTTACCCTTTAAACAGTTAGCTAATTCCTCTGAGCTAAATATAATCCAATGTAAGATTTCTGGAAGTTTCCGAGTGTTTTGGTTGTAATGTAGGATATCAGAGTTGTGTACTGAAACAGTTGTTGAGGAATTCAAAAGCCTGGGTGGACATAAGGACCTATTTTGTTACAAATTGAGAGAAATTGCCCTTTCATGTTCTCTAGTCTTTCATAGGTAGTTCAGCTGCTATGATACTGTTATTTGTCCAGTGTTGTGCATTTTATTAACCACTGGTTTAAAAAACCTATTTTCAAATACTTAATGGGTAAGTCTGGAGGGGGAAAGGTGGTTGAAATAGATGCCAGGTTTCATTGAGAAACCCACTCACTGTTAAGGCCAATTGTTTAGACCATGTATAATTGACACCTTATTTTCACAAAGAAATGAAATTTCCTTATGTTTTGCTTTTCATCTTCTTACTCAGCTATTTGCAGTGCATTTTAAAGCTGTGCAGTCTTTTGTTAACATTAAATTTGGGGGTGGTGGGCGAGTTGCTTTTAAGAGTAATTTGTAAGGCCATTTGTTTCTTTTATAATGCAGTTTATATTGTTATGTATTGGTTAATATAATTTTTGTCAAATACTAGTATTTCTGGTTGCACCTTGGCATATTTCCATGTCTTGGCAAGACACAGCTTGTAAGCCAAATATAGCCTGTCAAACCAGGAATATTCTAATAGGAGAATTATATTGAAAATCTAATTTTAGTTCTCATATGCTTAGCAGATTTTTTTTTTACAATTACATGTCCTGATTTTGGAGATTTTATAGTTATGAGCATATACTGTACTATTTGATGCAGATGGAACATTTCATGGTGGAAGACCACACCTGATTATTACTTTGCATATATTGCTTAAATGGGGTCATTTCTGGGACACAGGGCAGTAGTAGTCCAGCAAGCAACTGCCAGCAAAATATGAGGAATCAGGCCAGTTCCTATTGAGCGGTATTATACTGTTGATTCCCACCTACTTATCTGTTTTGGTAGTTGGGTCTATCTTTTCATAGGCCAAAATATTCTAATGTAACTGTGGTCAAGTACTGTTTACCTGCAACCAGTGGTTTCTTATTGATTAAAGGCAGTGGCAGACAAGACTCCATTACACCGGGATCCGTGTTTAACTGGGCCTAACCATGACAGCTACGATCCCTAGTCAGCTTTGGAAGTTCTTGGGTCTCCTCATAGGGAAAAATCTATAAATCCCACTATCTACACTACTCTGGAGTTAGAAAAACAAGAATCAGTGATCTGTTCTGCTTCTTTCATTGTGCCTTAACACACAAAGCAGCTATTTTAGATTGCAGAGTTGGAAAGCATTGATATGACCTAATACAATCTCAGCTGTCACTGTAAAGACACTGTACCAGAGCCAAAACTAATCACTACCAATTACATTATTCATGCTGCAACACGTATTACTTACATTGAGTTTGAAAAACAGAAGACACAGGGCCCTGCTTTTCTTCCTCTCCTCTTCATGAAGGATTTGAATGGAGTTTATCTTTCAAAATTTCAAACAAACATTAGAAAATTAGTTGTTTCCTCTCTCAGACTACTGTGGCTGTAAATAAAGGAATCACCTCAACTGGACTAATGATATACTGATATAAACACCAGTGTAAGATTTAAGAGTCTTGGGCTTTGTAACCAATGTGCAGTCAAGGTTCTCTTCATCTACGCTGTAACCTGTATAGCTTTGGACAAGTTATCATTGCCTGGATATGATGAGGATAAAATACAAGATCAATATATTATAACCTGCCATTAGCAAGTTATAAGTAAGTAACCAAAAAATGACAATCTAGATAGATTAGCTGGTTTGGACAATTAAATATTGTTAACTCTTAAAGCCATAATATTAGGGCTGCTATATTTAATGAAGTGGTTAAAGGAATTGATTAAAAACTTTTCATCAAGTAAAAGCATGACCCCAGTAATTGGGAACCAGATTTATTTTGATGGAAGTATCTACAATCATGGATGGCAGCTATCATCTCAGAAGAGGCAGTTCGTCTTATGTGTGAGAGTGGAGGAAGGATGATACTTATAAGATGGTGCCTGCTATGCCATGTGCACTTTTTTTCTTTTGAATTATTGTTTGTTCATATGCAAATGTATATATTTTAATTAATCTGGGGACAACCCTTGGACAGCCTCAATCTAGTCAATCACATGCATAATAACTGTACACAGAGGAACTGCTGTAAGGCATAATGGAACCCTTTCCCCTCTTCCTCCTTTAATCCATGACCCTGCACAGCCATTAATAGGAGCCAGGTTCTCACCCAGCTTGACCCTTCCAATCAGTCAAAAAAATTGATCTCCAGATTGCATATGGGAGCCATCCACAAGTTTCCCTTTAGCTGCAACCATCTGAACATTCCTTGTGTACATGTCAGGGTAAAAGATTGGGGGTATCGGGCTCTCTCATGGGGATCTCTTCAGACACAGGTGCTGCATGCATGGATTACATTAAGTGAATTGAATTTATTTAAATACTAAATATGTTAGATTGTTTATTTCTCTAATATAAGATTCTGCATTTTTCAACGCAGTCCACCTTTTAAATTGAAAAAAAAAACACCCATAGGTTTTGTGAATCATTATTTTGCCTTGTAGTTAATCTCTTTTATAGTAGTAAATCTTGGTGATATGAGAATTTTGATATGTAAGTAGAAAGAAAGATAAGCTATGGCATACTTTCTTGTTGGAGTCAGACATAAAATAAGCCAATGCTGTTTTATGTCAATTAGGTTTTATTTCATTGTATATTTAATATGTGTAAGTTAATTGAAAAATTTGAACTAAACAGTCTCAATTGCTGTTTGACTTGAAATATGTGCATGTTTTAAAAGTGATTTACAATAAGCAAGTAAATGCAAAGATTGACACATTTTTTTTTCCATTTCAAACAAATGGAAGAGTTTTGACTGACAGTATGGGAAATAAGTGATAAGAATTGTTAACGGATCTATCAATCATAACAGTGGTTTTATTTCTTGTATTATTAGCTCCTGAGGCTTTGCTGAAGCTTGTGAGAGGTAATTTTGTACTGTAGGCTTTTCTTACTGTGCTCTTGATGTACTTCTGGGGTAGGCCGCAAAAACTGTACGTTTTATTTTTGTTTTCAGTGTTTCAGTCATAAGGTTTTGATGATCTCAGCTTGTTCTTTCAGTAGTTATATCTGGCTATGATCTGAGGAATCTTTGTAGCCCGCTGGGGTAATAAAAAACAGACTCTGTGGTAGATCGAATGAATTTTATAAGCTTGAAAAAGTGCCCCAAAAAACAGCCTCAGAAAAACCTGCAGATATAACAATGTTTATATATATATATATTAAAATTACAATTTATAAAAATATTTTCATTTGTATAGCATTAGACACATTATATATTTAAATATGCATGTAAACACACACCAATATGTGTATACATTCATTTTATGAAATAAATAAGCTTGACTTTTACAGAATGATTTATAAACCTTTTTAGTTTGTATTGTTTGTAGTCTCTGGATGAGTCCACTGTTAATTAATGAAAATATTTTGTAACACTACTTAGGAGTGGTAGAAACTCTGACATAGTTAGATTGTGGTGTTTGTTTTTGATACCAAAGTTAGGAACAAGCATTTGCTGCTTTGCTTCTGCTACCTTCATTAACTTAGGTGATGCTCACATGGTAATTCATGCTTTATAAATTTAATATGCACATGTAAATATTATGTAGTAGTCAAAACAAACATTTGAGAAAGATTATTACAACTTTCCCTTCAGGCTTACCTAGTGCCTATAACCCTGTAGCATCTTGCTGTCCTATAGACTGATGGGAAAGCATTTCTTTATAGCCAGAGTTTCAACTGAGGGGTTTCATCTTTTTCAGGTCACTTGTAAACAGTTACTAGCCTGCATTTAGCTGGAGAACTGTTTATAGATATGTTTCTAGGCTTCTGTTTTTATACCTTGGATTGTTTTTAATGGCTGTTTTAATTTTGATAATTCTTGTGTTTTTTAATTATTTTATTGTATTGTTTTTATGTTGTGAGATGCTTCAATCATCTTTCAAGAGGTGACATATACATTCACTAAATAAGCAAAGCACATACTACAAACACAAAGTCATTTTAAAATAAAGTTCACAAATTTCCAGTCATTTTTATTTTTATTGTTATTAATTATTTTAAAATTAATTTCTACTTTGATTCTTCAGCATAAGTGGTAAGAGTGGTTTCCCTTGTTGGTTATTGTGTGGCTTTCACTTCAGCGGTTTATACTTTGGAATCCTTGAGCTACAAGTACTGTAACTGTATCTTTCCTTTTCACAGAACAGCTTTTTGTGATATTCAAAAAAGAACTGACTGGTAACATCATGGACAAAAGGTTGCCAGGTTCTTGCGGGAGGTAGAGGAAGAGCTGCTTTCAGAAGCACCTGGTGCTTGTATTTCATAGGATCTAATTCCATGAATATGTTTAATCCTCTGAGAAAATCACCTGAGGCATTTGGATAGATCCAGCACAAAATTTCTGCTTGTGCTAGAGCTCCTCTGCAAGCAGATACCAAGGGGAAAAACCATGGTAACCCTTTAATTCAAACATATTGTATCTCTACTTGCACAGTTGATCTTATGCAACCAATTTCTGGCCCCTATAATATATAGGAGGGAGGGAAAGCAGCATGGTATAGCTCAGTGTCATCATACCTCAGAAGCTAAGCAGGGAGAGCACCAAATAAGGCTCTTGTGACAGACTGCACACATTTTTAAAAAACCTGGAACAACTGTACACAAAGTTGCAGGACTGTTAAGAGTTAATCCCTCACAGAATTAGAGAGCTTTGAGTGACAGGCTACTCCAAGAGATCTGATTGCGTAGCATGAGCTGGGAAGAGGAGGGTCCATTTTCAGTCCTAGCAGATCGGAATCGAGTATGAAGAGTTGAGAGATGGAGTCCTAATGGAGAGTAGTTTTAATACCAGCAGAGGAACTGGGGGAAATTGGCATGGAGGTTTGGAAAGTAGATGCATACTCCCAAAGGGGCTAAAGAAAGGAAATAGATCTTCTGAGGAGAGGATATTTTCCCTACCCAGTCAAACAGGGAGGTAGCTCTGGAGAGTGAAGAGATCCCTGGTCAGGTGTGGTTGGAAACTGCCTGTGGAGACCTCCAGATTCAATTAACAACTGAAGGAAAGCACTGGTGCGTGAATAGAAGGGGATTGGGATGCTAGAAAGTGGGTACCGACATTCCTAACTCTAAAAGAGAAAGAGAATACTAAGAGAAAGTATACTAGAGTGCTTTGGGGGGAAACAAGGATACCAAAGCCTCAAAACAGAAGACTTTAAGTATCTGTGAAGAGCATAAGAACTGAAGTCTGTGCTTGTTCTGTATATGTTGAATTACTTCAGAAATTTTCAACCCCTGATTTCACCTGACCTACCTTTAAAGTAAATAAACTAATTAGATATTGTTAGAGTTTTGAAAATGCCTCTGGTGCCATTTCTGTTGTTTAAGGATGAGGAAACGTCATAGTAGAAGGCAGAGGAAGGCAATGGCAAACCACTTTTGCATTTTACTTGCCTTGAAAACCCCCTTGCTGGGGCTGCCTTAAGTTTTGTGCAACTTGAAGGTACTTTAGACACACACACATAGGAAAGAATGTGCTAGGTGTTGTACTAGACATCACACAAGTGGAAATGCACCATATTTCCTATTGCACATTTTTGGATCCAAGCCATTGACTGTCATCACATCTTGTGCCAAAAAATCCCATTATTATGAACTTCAGATACCTTACACTTTGAATTCAAGCCAGTTTTGAGATCGCCACTATTACACTAGCTGATTATTAATTAGCGCAGTGACGGGGAAATGGCGTGTTGCAGGCAACTGTGTTAAAAAGTAGCATGCATATCACTGCCATTCTGCAGTCACTCCGTTGGCTGTTCATCAGTTATCGGGCTCAATTCAAGATCATGACTATTACATTCAAAGCCCTTCATGGCCTTAGCTCCTCATATCTATGCAACTGCCTCTCTCCCTGTGTTCTGCTACACCAGCTTTGCTCATCTGAACAGAGCCTTCTGCAGATACCACCCTGCAGTTGGACAAAATCAACAGCGCCCATAGAAGTGCTTCTTCTATGGTATCCCCCACCTTATGGAATGGCCTGCTGAGGAGGTAAAGAAAACTTCCACCTTCCTGGCTTTCCACAAACTAAATTATTTAGGAGGGCTTTCTACTCAGATTTAGAGATGGGCATGAACCGCATTACGAACTTCAAAAACCCATGAAATTGGCGACCGCGCGATCGTGATCCAACGGTTCGTGATTGTCCACGGCCATCAAACCAGCGTTGGGGGGGGGCCTAGTTCGGTGCGTTCAGCCACGGTTCAGGAAGGCAGACAGTCAGGCGCCAGCAATCAATTCCCCTGGCAACGGAGCCGGGGGAATGCCTGAACTCTGTCTACACTCCTTCTGTCGCCCTGGAAACCCAAATGGAAGCCCAGCTTACCTTGATCGGCAGGTCTTCCTTTCAACCACGGAGCTGCAAAGCGGTTACAAGTTGGGAGAAGACACCCAGAGGAGGGAGGGGGAAGGGTGTGTTCTGTAGCCATGGGCACTCCAATCTGATCCCTGCAAACCCTGATAGGCAGCTCTGATGGCCAAACACAGACCTCCTGCGTTGCTTAGTGGGACCTGTGCTTATAAATAGCCATGGGCTCCCAGGCTGGATTTCACTTTCAGCGAGCAGTGGAGTGGGACAGAGCTCTTGCTTGCCACTTGCTAGCCTATGGGGAGAGAGACTGAGAATATAATTGAGCTTGGATTTTTGTGGGAGTTTCCTGGGAGCCTTGGATTGGAGAGGGTATAACTCCAAGATCCCTTTTGCAATCTTGTCCAAACATGGGTGATGGCTGTAGGAGAGCCTGCAAAAGACTCCCCAGGAATATGGGCTCTCTAAGTGCCACGGGGGCTGTTCCACGCCCAACGAACCGCAAACTGGTTCGGCAACGGAAAATGTTTGTTGCGGTTCACGACTTCAGGATCGTCGTCGGCACTAAACCATGAACCACTGGTTTGTTAAATTTTTTTGGTTCGTGCCCATGTCTACTCAAATTATAGGGTTGTGTCATAAGAAATAGCGCAAAGAGATACCTTGGTAAGGGACAGGGACTATAGACTGTGCTATTGAACACTGCCTGCTGATGTAGATATGTTCCTACCGGGTAGTTTCCATGTTGTTAAAGATGTGATATTAATTAGTTATGATTGTTTCAGAAAGATTTCATCTGTGTTCGGATTTATGCTTGTTTTCAAATTTTCTGCATCTATACCCTATTGTATCTGTTCATTGAATGTTCTAACTGTTGATCATGTTGTATTTTGCTCAGTGAATATTCTAGCTGCTAATTATATTGTACTCACTTGCACTATGTAATCCACCTTGGGTCTCAGTGAGAAAGGAAGACCATACAATACATACATAAAATTATTGTAAATGAATTTAACAAACATCAACTCCAAGATACGAAGTGCTTAGAACAGAGTGTTTGTTTTTAAAGATTCTTCACTACTAATAAGAGCCATAACTTGAAGAAAAATACAGTAGCAGTTTAGCAAATTAGAGCCAATGTGACATAAAAACTAGAGTATCAAACTAGGATCTTGGACCGAGGTGTTCTGGATGGTTCTGATCAGGCCTAATTCTGATATAGGTGTACATTTAAGAAGCCCTGAGCATCTATTTAGCTTTCCTATATCAAATCATTTAACTCCTGGCAAGAGGTACACCTCGGTAACGTTCTACGTTCATCACCAGGTACAGTACACAAGAATACAACTACAGAATCTCTGCTTCCTTTCTAAGCATTTATTAAAACATGATTATTTAGCATTCTTAATGTTAGCTCAATCAACAGAAAATCATACCATCTATTATAACTATATAGTTCATCAAAGAGCAGCTACACAAACAAAATATCTTACCCCAATTACAGGGAGATTACTGGCAAGGAGCCCATACTAAGAAGAAGCTCCTGATCAATTCAGCTTCACATAATTTATAGGGGTTCAGAATAATCTCCTAACATTAACTAACTGTCCCACTTGATAAGGGTTCACATTCTTGGCTAACTAATTATCTTTTAATTTCAAACACCACACAGGTTATCTCTATTTGAAACATCTTCTTAAAGTATGTAAAATTGTTAGTTCATTCTTGCTACTTTTTATCTTAACAGAGTCTATGCAGTGATTATGAGTTTCTCATAAATCTAAATATCTTTTAGCCCTCAACCAGTACACCCATCCTTGAATAATATCTTCTGTGAAGTTAGATATTCTCTCAGATGCTCTCTGCATCTGGGCCTCAACACATAGTATCTATTGATATGGATTAAATGGCACTTTTCTGAATCACGCTTGAAAGACGCTATACTTCCGGGTGTTTAGCGAACATTTAGTGCAACACTGGGACGCGCTGAGGTAATGTTGATTCAGCCCTAATCTACAGAAGGCCATACAATTGTGTTATTCCTTTCTTCATGCCCTTCTCCAAGGTTGTTCTGTTAGTGGCATGTCCCTTCCAACTCCATGATTCTATGTTTAGCTGTGGGTCTAGGCTTGCCCTTTTTCTGTGTGCATTCACATCCTCTTTGATATTGATGAAATCTAGCACCAGTTCTCTTATGTGTCTGGCTATATTTGTGACACAGGTACAATCCCTGCTCTGCCATGGAAGTTTTCTGGGTGACCTTGGGCTGGTCATACACTCTCAGCCTAATCAGACTCAAAAGGTTGTTGTGAGGATAAATTGAACAATGTAAGCAGCCTTGATCCCACTAGGGAGAAAGGTGGGATATCGATAAACTAATTAAATAAATAATAAAGATACAGATGATTCTTCAAACTTGAAATTGCATATAAATATATTAAAATTACTTTTCAGTGAAATTTTTATGATGCTAGATTTTGAATACTTTGGTAATCTCTGCCCAGTTATGGTCTTGGCTGTATGCTTTTTATTTTTAGTTATCTTGCATCAAGGATGTATTAAAATATATAAAAGAAGTATTATTAGATTTGTAATTGGTAACATTCTGAATCACTGACAAGACAATCAGAATTTTGAAAGAAAAGATTAAAAAGAAATATTAATGAGTTTACTTTTAGTGATATTTGGGCACTGGTGAAGGAGGAAATCTGTTTCTGTTGCTGTTGCCTAATAAACATCTACTCTGCCACTTCACATCAGCTTCTGTCCTATCCAAGTAAATTAGTTCTTTGGGCAGCATGTCAAGAGGAAGTGTATTGTTCTTGGCAGGGCACTTGAATTTCTAATTACCAGATTCCTTCCTTAATTGCAATTACCTGGACACCCAGGCAGGGTGAACTTTTGGAAAAGAATGTAATTAGTGCAAAAGAAATGTTGCTGCCAACTGCTTGTCTGGATACCTACAGTAAGGAGACCCCTAATAAGTTCAAATCTCTAAAGATAGATTGTCAGTCTATACAAAAGAGGCTGAAAGTTTGTGCATGGTCCCATGTAAACACATTATCCTTGTTCTTGTGAAAATAAAAGACGCCCTCCTCAGAATTGCCTGGCCATTTCAAGGGAATATTTCATAGGAAGCGCATGAAAGATTCATACAAAATAATGGATGCTTCTTAGAGTTCATCAGCTCCACTCTGAAAAACTATTTCCACAGTTCCAGTGTCCTTTATCTAATATGCAGTTTCTCTTTAAGAGGAAAAAGCACTTCTTAACATAAAAGCTAAGTCACGCTAGGGAACGCATGTAGAACATAGTGTGGGAAGAGCATTTATCAGGGTCACCACGTGAATACCCTAGTGAAGAGGTATTTTGTGGTCTTCATTTTATATTTAGTGTTTTTTGAACATGCACATTAATCTCCATGTTGGAAAAAGTTGCAGGAGCTGTGGATGTGTGAAAGTACCAGTTAGTAGTAGTAATGACACAAAGACCATAGCCGTTCTTGACATATTTCATAGTGATTGCTTCTACAGTACTAGCTTTTATTCAACTGTATTAAAATTCTATGCTTGTTTTGCCAAGCTAGTGTTGCAAAAAACCTACAAAACAATATGAAAAACTAAGAAAATAGAGTGAATGCATTTATTAACAGTTCTTTTCTGGTATCACCTATATCATGTATTATGGGAAATTCTGCAGCATGGAAAAACACCACACTTCTCCTCATTGGCCCTCGATTAGACAAGTTGTGCATACTCCAAAGGCCACCTAACTTCTCATGAAGGTCTCTCATCTTGTGAGAGTCTGAGAGCTGCTGTAGCTTAGTGGTTAAGTGGTTGTGCTATATCAGCACTCTGCTGGTTCAAATCCCTCTACTGGCATGAGCTCAGCAGGTGGCCTTGGATAAGCCACTCCTCTCAGCCCCAGCTCCCCATCTGCATTGTAAGGATAATAATAACATTGATTTTGTTCACCTCTCTGAGTGAGCACCAGTCTGTCCAGAACAGCTGTGTACAAGTGAACTGTTGTTGTTGTTGTTACAGACTGGGAGCTGTGCTACCTCATCACCCAATCTCAAACGTGCCTCCCTCAGAGCTGCTCCAAGAAATCACCAATCAGCTGTGAAGGCAGCTTCCTTTAAAGACAGTCAGTTGCATGGTGGCCACCCATAGAGGTGGCAACCTCTACCGCCACCTAGTATCCTTCTAGTAGGTTTGGGGATTACCTCGGTTGCCAGACAGATGATTTACACCTGAATACAGGGGTGTGCGCTGAACTGATTATTATTTTACTTTGGAACCAATGTATAAGATGACTGTTTCGTGAAACTAGATTGTATTAATTCCGGAATTTGAGCAGTATTTGTTGAAATGCAATTGCTGTTAACAAAGAAACAGAAATTGTTTCCATCTTTGTTCTTGGTGTTACTAACCCTGCAACTGTATAGTTAATTATGTCTATTTAATTTTCTTGGCAAAATTGTGTTATTAGGTGCATTGTTCATATTGAAAGAAGTAGCATTTGATGTAAAAAGCTTTAAAAAAAAAAAAAAGACCAAATATGGAATTCTCAACTCCTCCCCTCAAAATGAGCTAGGAGCAAATGACATGACAGATTCTCAGGATGCTGAATAGACAGCCTTTGGGCACAATCCACCAAATAGTGCTTCTGCGCAGCCTTGTTTAATTTAATTACAGTTTGTGCGGAGCCCCTATTAACATGAACAGCAGCTGCACAGCAGTACTGTTTGGTGGATTGCTCCTTTTTTTCTCCATGGTGACAGTGAATTGCAGAATATTTGTGCCTCTTATTGATGGGCTGAAAATAAGAGAAGCTATCAGATAAAAGTGCTTTCTGTTTTATAGACAAATGTATAAAACTGCTTTGTTCTTTCGAAAACCCAGTTAAGAGCACTTCAAACAAAGTGCCCAAGTGATAGGCTCCCCAAGCACACATAATGGCAAAATGGAAGTGTTGTGATGTGAAGGGTGTCGTAATAAATTGTTCCCACTGCTTGTAAACAACGAAGGGTAGAGAAATCTGCAAACAAAGCTGATGTAGCAAAATGCATCTGCAGGTGAAAGTATCCGGGGGGGGGGGGGGGAGGGTCAATTAAATTATGCAGTTTTCCTCAACAGTATGTTTATTTTTCCTTTTGTCATAAAACTTTTCTCATCATAGAAAAGGGTGATCTGGCTTAGAACTGCACTCTTAAAAATGCTTCTACACAGCTAAAATAGGATCCAAAACAGTGCAATATTGGTCCTGATCAGACTCGTTTTGTGCTTTGAGCTTTCAATAAACATTTAGCAATGTTTTGCAAGTTAGTTTATCTGCCTTCCTTGAATGTGCATATAGCTGCCTAAGCTAATTCAGCTTCTGAATTATGTCATCCACTTTTCCAGTTTTCCTCTATTTAACACAAAAGAGTAAAGAAAAATAAAGACTCCATCAGATATTCTGCTGGCATTTAAAATCTCAGGAATTCTGGCACTCCTCAGTGCTGCTGAGTATCCACATATTTTGGTGGTGATTTTCAATTTTTCCCTGTCAAGTCTTTCAAAATTTAAACATCATAAGCTTGTTCCTATCTTCCGCTATAAGATGCCAGAACAAACCAACTGTTTCAGTGTTTGCTATACTAGTACAAGCAGTCATCTTCCAGTCCTTTTTCTTCCTTTTCTAAAGTCAGCCATATTCTCAGCACTCAGAAGAGAAGCAGCCATCCACCATTCTTAAGAGAGAAGCGCTACATGTAAAATCAGTTTTGGGATGGGGAGATGCTAGGAAAGAGATGGAAAGAAAAAAGCAGAGAAGGGTCACCTGTCACTCCTAGAGCTGTATCTTGGCAGAGTCCTCACCACTTAACACCATTAAACAGCTACACTGGCAAAGAAAGTGTTAAGGCATTAGAGGGATAATAAGGAGCAAGTGGAGCAGGGCTGGGCGATTATTACATGGGGTCCCTTATACTGGGTGGCCCTGCAGTTGTTGGAGCTCAAGATCTGTGGAATAGTTTAATCTGCAAGGTCAAGAATGCAGTTCAGCAATTCATATGTAATGGCCAGAAGTGTAATCCAAAGAGGGTGAGGTTAATTTCCAAGAAGTCAGGATGGGATGGACAAAGCTCAGTCTATGACAGGTCTTCACTTGCTGATACTGTCAAGAATAAGAAGTTCACTTGTAGGCCTGAAACTTCGTGATTGGCTCCTTGGATCCCAGGCCCAGAAGAAAATCGCAATCCAGAAGCAACGCTGTATGGAGGCTGCAGCAGGTAGCCCAGTGACAGTGTTGCTGGGACTGGACTGTTAGGGATCCTTTTCTGCATCCCACCCTAGTATCTTAAAGCATTTTTCTTGTACAGCAACAATTACAGTGATAGGTACAGTTAGACTGCATCTTATATATTTGTGTTTTCCATGACTATTTATTACATTGCCCCTGTAAACTTAATTCTGAAGAAAGCTTCGAGTTAATTTGTTTCTTGTACATTATCATCACTCTATAAAACTCCTAGGTAACAAGATTCTGAGTGACACATGCCTGTGGTACAATGATGCCTTGCCCTGTCTTTTTGCTGTGAAGCATTAAAAACAACTGCTGCTTGGGAAAGTAGCCTTGAGGCTGTGATGGTATGGTTACATCAGAGTTGCCTGAAATTGAATCCCCTGAAGACGGAGGTTCTGTGTCTGGGTCGTGGGGCGATCGAGCTGGGGACCTGGCTCCCAGCCCTCGATGGGGTACAATTGAAACCTTCGCCGACAGTGAGGAGCCTGGGTGTGACCTTGGATGCCACACTTTCAATGGAGGCCCAGATCACGACCGTTGCCAGGTCTGCCTTTTTTCATCTTTGACAGGCCAGGCAACTGGCGCCCTATCTTTCGCCCTGGAACCTGGCCACAGTAAGCCATGCAATGGTCACCTCCAGGCTAGACTACTGCAACTCTCTCTACTCTGGGCTGCCCTTGGGCCTGACTCGGAAGTTACAGCTGGTCCAGAATGCAGCGGCACGCATCCTTACCGGAATGCCAATCCGAGCACACATTCATCCTGTGCTTTGCCAGCTGCCCAGGCTCCCAGTGGTTCAAGGTGTTAACCTTGGTGTTTAAAGCCCTTCACATACCTGCAGGACTGCCTCTTCCATTACGTCCCCTGCAGGGTGTTGCGCTCTGCAGACAAGCAACTCCTGGTGGTCCCTGGCCCGAAGGACATCCGTCTGGCCTCAACCAGGGCCAGGGCCTTTTCTGCCCTGGCCCCGGCCTGGTGGAACGCTCTCCCACTGGAGATCCGGGCCCTGCGGGACCTGTTACAGTTCCGCAGGGCCTATAAAACGGAGATGTTCCGCCAGGCCTTCAGCTGAGTGCTGGCAGGTGTCCTCCTTCTTCCATCTAAGATCACCACTTCTTCTGGGGCTGCTCTCGACCATCTGCTATGTCTGTATACGGACTCCCAATATTTGTCTAAATAGCCTGCTCCTGGACTGTTTTATTGATTTTTAAAAAAAATATTATTGATTTTATGTTTTTGTGATTTTAATGTATTTTTTAATATTGTTAGCCTCCCTGAGCCCATCTGTGGGGAGGGTGGGGTATAAATCGAAATAAATATAAATAAATAAATAAATAAATAAATAAATAAATAAATAAATAAATGAATGAATGAATGAATGAATGAATGAATGAATGAATGAATAAATAAGGAACCTCTGGAGCATTTTGTGGGTTTGAAGCCATACAACTGGGATCACATTGATCTGAAGTTGAGTTTCAAGATGGCAAGTTTCAGGATGGTGAAACACAGATGGTTTAAAATGAATTCTCAGCTGCCATGTGTAGTGATGTGCCATAACATGTGAGATGAAAATCTAGCCGGAGCAGGTTTTTTAGGAGTGGGTAGGAACAAAGAGAAGTCATGAGCCCCTTGATAAGAGTGAAGGGTACAGTTTGAGTGTGGGAGGTAACTAGCCCTAGATGAGAACTGGAGAAATAGGAAAAGATGGAAGCAGCCAGCATCTCTTTGAAAGCAACAAGTACAGGCTGGTAAGAAAGAAGAGCAAAAAGACAATCCTGGTGATCAAGGATTGCCTTGTCATTGAGTTGAGGGGACAAGCATGAAAGGCGAATTCATATATTTGTAAATCCATTTTCTTCTTTGTTAATCAGATTTTTATACTTTTAAAATTGTGCTTTCAGGGTCAGAAAGAATGTGCTATTCATTTAAATTTAGAACTGATTGTAGTGCTTTCTGAGAGCTAGAAATCATTAAAACACACCAAGATGAGCCTGCAAAAACTGAAGCATCCAATATTTCTAAAGTCACTTCTGAAAAGTAGACTGGAAAGAGCTATATGGAACAGACAAACGTTAACATCCTTTTGCCCTGAGGTTACCTTATGTAGCTAAATCAGGGGCAAAAGAGATCTTATACTTGGGCTGATTCCACACACATTGGATAATGCACTTTATCAATCATTTGAGGTGGATTTTTTGTTCTGCACACACAAAAAATCTGTTCCAAATGATCTATAAAGAGGATTGGAAGTGCATTATCCAACGTGTGCGGAATCACTCTTGGTATCAGTAAGTTTTGCTCACCCTTGTAAAACTTGGATTGATTCCACATGGAGGTTTTTCTCAATTTCAGCAATTCTTGCTGTGCCCCCCTGACATTATTCTCCATTCCTATACAAATTATGAACAAATCATTTTTGGTGATAAAAGCTGTGCTTTTTTAACATGAAAAAAATACACTCTTTCCCAATATGGTATTGTTGGAATTATCTTTTTCACACGTCCAGAACAGAAAGTTCATCTTGTGTTTGAATGAAAGGAAACACCCCCTTCCCCGCTCCTGTGCATTTTCATAGTGAACTACCTTGGTGTTGTTGCTAATACCAACAAACTTGGAGATTTTTTTAAAAATGTTTTGGAATCAGCATTTTTCTCTGCTGTCTCAATTAGCATTTGAAAATTTTATGAACTAGTCTCTCCCCTTCCTCCAAGCAGTAGAAGGCCAGTTAGTTTTTTCAATGTAAATTAACACAGTGGGACACCCAGTACCTTCCAACAATCAGCAACCAAAGTATTATTGTGTTATTCTGGAGCAGTGCTGAACAAGTGTGCAGTTTTTTTAAAATGTAGTATTGTGCTGTTCTTGAGTAGCACTGCACAGGCACCAAAAAATTAAAAAATGAATATAGAATCATGACAGTGACAGGACAATAGTGGGAGGGAGGGAAACAATCCACATCTGATATGAAAAAGAAATCACAGCTAATGAATGAAAAAAATTGATTACCCTTTGCCATGTGGAATCTCTGATGAAAGTGCAAATTGGGCAACAATCACACCAGCAACATGACCACCACTGAAAAAGTGGCCAAAAGTGGAATCAGCCTTGATTTTGCAGTTGAAACAGTAAACCGTGCAATTGCCTTCAATCTTCTTGGTTGTGTTGGTCTTTGATTCCTAACTAGTAAATGAACCCTGCAGGGAAATCACTAGAGAATAGGAAGAGTTGTGTGGTGGGAAAATGAAAAGAAAAGGTGAAACCGTTACTTCCACTTGGGACCACCTTCTTGAAATGAGCTTACTGTTCATCTAAAAACGGGTCTAGTAGCAGGGAGGGTTGTCATATTGATGTCTGTGTAGGTCACTAGACAGTTGCACTACTTTAATTTGAGTCTAAACTTATCCAAAGCAAGTTAAGTCTTGCTCAGCTATTTATTGATCAGATAAATAAAGTTAGCTGAAATCTTGCAAGTATAAATCGTTTTAACACTAAGACTTTATTCCTAAACACACCTATGTGGAAATAATTTCCAGTTCCACTGGGACTGAATTTTCTTGTAAGCATGTTCTATGAAAAGGGTATAGGTGTTGCCACATTTAGATCAAGTAACTTTCAGTCTTTGAAATTGATTTTGTTTACTTTTATTTTTACAAACCTTCATTTTTGTATTCCATCTCATTGAAATATACTGAAGAATGAGTTTTATATATATTGGTAATAATCTTTTGAATGAGGAAAATGCAGATCCACAAGACACTCTATCATAATTTCACTTCAGTTTGTTTCTGTGAGTTTAAGATAGGGTTTCAGTATAATTTAAACAGAAAGTATTCCCTTCTCTCCTGCCCTACAGATCTGGCTTGGGTAGACTTTACCAAATTTTAATTGTTTTCCTAACAGATTTACTCAGAATGGAAGACAAAAAAAATGTTTTGAAGTTGTAAAAAAAAAATCACTTAAGTATTCTATCTTTCTGGGGTGGGTTGGCAACATGTATTTCATATATAAACATACATATTTTCATGCAGTGGTACATATGAAGGCACATGCTCTGTGAGTGGGAAGCCCTTTGCTAGAGTATGGTAACTATTTCAGAGCCTGGACACTCTTGAAAATTTTGGTTTGAATCCTAATCTTCAATCTGGAGATTGTTCACAGCAGTGATTTTTCAGTGCCTACCCTTTTCTACTGCATTGTGCTGGAAAAATATCTCAGGGGTTGAGTCTGGCTTCTGCAGAAATTTCCCTTTCCCTTACACAAGATCTTTTATGACTTATGTAAGAGACTATGGTGTGTTTGGCAGGAAGGGGAGAGATTTCCACTTCAATAAGGCCTGGATCCACCAGAGCATTTCCACTGGTGGAAAAATGTCCAACTGCAGAGTGCAACTTTCTCCCTTCCCACTGCAGCTTCAGATATCCCATAAATGTTGCTTCTGGGGGACAGAGAACCTCCAGGAATAGCACTGGATGGAAATTTTGGAAGGAACGTAATGAAAAAGTTGCACTGCATGGGAGGAAATGAGAAAGTTGCCCACCAAATCCTTCTGTCTAAAAAAACGCTCTGGTGTATCCAACCCTAAGGCTGCAGTTCTCCAACCCTAAGGCTGTAAGCTCCATTAACCTCGGTGAGGATGTGTCATGCAGCACTTGGAGAATTGCACAATTAAATAAAACTACATATTGGTGAATATAGATATGATAAAAGTCCAAATTGCAGCCAATAACATTAACACACTCTCATCAGCATTGGCATCTCTTATTTGATTGATTGTATATGTATTGATTGATTGTATATGTATTTGATTGATTGTATATGTATTGATTGTATATGTATACTCATACAAAGCTATGAACTTCCTATCTACAGATACCAAATTGTATTTAAAACTCCTCATATCAGAACAAGATAAGACAGAACAAACATAAGCAAATATGTTGAAGAAAGTTATCTGAATGCAAAGTTTTGACTACAGAAGTCCTGGCTAGAATTCTAGTGATTGTGCTTGTTTTAATCACATGAAATATTAGATTGGTTCTGTGGCAAAGTGACAGGCTGCTATATCAGAAAGTGCTATACATCTAAAAGGGCAAATTAAAGGGAGAACCCTCTTTATTCTGTTGAGCTTCTGGTATTTCGCATTCAGAAATGCTTATTTGCCAGAGACAACAAATCAAAAAACATCAACAGCTCGGAAACTATTTATCATATTCCAACTGCATAGGGACCCAGGATTTGATGAGAACTGTGCTTGATCACAGATGGTTTGCTTCATGCCTTATGATTTCACAAAACAGGCTGTCTTCACAATTTGGTTCTCTTATATCTTACTCTTGGGAATCTTATGGGATACACAACATATATGGCTAGGGCTCTGTTCCCTAACAATTGAATATTATTTTTGTAGCTTATGAATCCATTTAACAATAGTTTATATATAACAGTAAAGTATCATTATAGCGTTGAGATGTGTCAGCAGCCAGGGAAGAGATGAAGTGTATTTTGCTAAGTTTTCCTGTGTATTATGTAGGGTAAGGAGTCTAATAACCATCTCTTGTGCTCCCTAAACACTAAGATGGTGTTGGAATCAATTGTTGATTGCTCTAGCATATGGCTCCCTGCTAGGGATCCCAGATCCCTACAGACTGGCAGGGGGGTAAAGAAAGGGGAATGCCTGGGTGCACTCCCAGGGTGACACAACGACGTCACTCCTGGGAGTATTCCCATGCCTTGCACTGGGCCGATTTGGGTCCCAAATGGCCCGAATCCGGCTGATTTGGGCACAGGTCAACCCTCTGTGAAGTGTGCGCTCCCAGCCCCTGCACAAGGATGTCATTTTCCCTGGGAATGCAAAAGCGTGAAGTCATTGAAGAGGGTGAATGACAGGTCCCCAACCCCCCCCCCCCAATGCAAGGATGGTAAAGGGACCTGATAACACAACTTCTTGCCCAGACTGAGCAAAGTTTCATTATCTCAATATAAAATCCATGTACATCAGTTGTACTTATTGTCCTAATAGAAAGGCTCAAATAGAAAGTACTCAATAAGTACAAACAGTAAAATGAGGCCAACAGTTCAGAGATGATGAGCATTCTTAAGAAGATGGCATCATTCATAATGTTAGACTTCATTATGGGGAACGGCAAGATTTACACTAGACAATAAGTGTCCACAATGTATAATTTTCAGGCCTGTTCTGTTTTTAAGGCACCTTTGTTCTGCCCATAGGATCCTGTTGCATTTATGGAGATAATTGTGCACATTTTCCTGTTCATATCTAAAACACAAACTCTAAGGCACATTGTATGGGAACAGAAATTATGCAAGAAATAAACAGGTGGAAATTGTAATGCGGCAATCCTTGGTTTTGCTAGAGGTGACAGCTGGTTCTCAAATCACATTTGGTTTTAGTGGATGCATATATAATATCAAATGTGACATGTCCAGTAGTTGTAGCTTTGTTTCAGTATTAATACAAATAGTATTCTAATTATGGGAATCATGTATAGGTGCAGTACACTGTGATGGACACCCCCCCCTTCACTCTTCCACTCTGAGGCAGAATTTTCTGCCAAAATCCAAGTTTGCTTGCTTTGGCTGAGCAGTCCCAAGTAGCATGTGTTATTTGTGTTTTGAAAGTTTATTTTGTATCCCACTCTGATAAACAGTTATAATTTTGGCTTTTTAGCCCAGCCCAGAAACTTGATGGGGGAAAAGCAGGAGCCCCTCTTCCTCTGTGTTTGAAATGGCACTGGAAACTGTATAACATTCAAAAGAAGTAACAACTTTATTGAACAGGCAGGGATGGAATAACAGCAGTCAGGGAAGGAAAGTGCTGAGGTAAAAATTGTTGGTAGAACAGAATACTCTTTAAGTCATAGGCAAAATAGTTTTCTTGAAGCTTAGTTTCTGTGTTCTTAATCCTTAACAGTGAGAGATATTTTGTTTAATACTTCGGTTACAACAGTGTTTCTTCACAGAGTTCTCTTTTAAAACTCAGGTTTTCTGACATTAGTTCAAAACTGTTTTCCCTTTACAACAGTCCTGGAGTTCTCCTCAGAGCCAAACCCTCTTTTACACAATGAGCAGGAATTAATCTTCTTCACCTAAGAATATATAACCCTTCTTCACGTGGCTTGAATGGGAGTCTCCACTTCCTACTTGATCACTCTTTGCCAGTAACACCCCCCCTCCTAGTTCTATCGTGGCTGTGTAAACAGGTTTCAGCTCTTCCTGTCTTTTATTCTTGGAATTCTTAACTAGAATTCTTCCTCAAGACAATGATGCTATGGTTAGGGTGAAAGATTTCTTTCCCCTCACTTCAGAGGGGATCCTGTCTGACCTTCTCTGTCAACCTCTCACACACGTTCCTTAAAAATCATGTCAGCAACCAACTGTTATCCTGAAGGCTAGTTCTGACTGGCCAATCAGAGAGGAGGGAGCAGCCTGTTAATCAGGCTCTCATTACAGGCAATTGTTAACTCCTTCCCTTCCAGCTCTCTTGAGTGCTGCATTTAAGAAACCTTCTTTAAAGTGCGTTCCATCGCATACACATACTAGTTACAACATCCCAGTGCTCATTATTTTCCAGTACAATTATCAGAAGAATAAGTTGCCTACTGCTGCTCTGCACATGATGGACTTAACTTGTCAATAACAGGGAAGAATGTGTTTGGAAAGGACCTGGTTAGATATATCAGGAGGGCTTTAAACTGACGTTGCAGGAGAAAGGAGATGACTGACATAGATATTTTAGGGAAGAAGGAGAGAAAATAGTAAAGTCCTATCTGGGAAGGCCTGGTCAAAGGGGGGGAATGTTGCAAGGCTCCTGGTGCCTATACCAATGCCCAAAGCTTAGGCAATAAGGAGAAGGAACTTGATCTACTAATGCAGACAGAAAGATAAGACAATAGGCATTACAGAGACTTGGTGGGATGATTCGCATGACTGGAAGGCAGTAGTGGATGGGTATGAGTTATTCCTGAAGGAAGTGGAGTGGTGCTGTATGTGAGGAAAGCAGGGCTTTTTTCAGCTGGAACATGGTGGAACGCGGTGGAACGGAGTTCCGGCACCTCTTGAAAATGGTCACATGGCCGGTGACCCAGCCCCCTGATCTCCAGACATTGGGGAGTTTAGAGTGCCCTCTGCGCCACTGGAGTGGTGCGGAGGGCAATCTAAACTCCCCTCTGTCTGGCGATCAGGGGGTGGGGCCACCGACCATGTGACCATTTTCTCTGATGGCGATTTACGCTTTAAAAAAACTCCCCCCTTGTTCCAGCTGACCCAAAGTGATGTCATTGTGCCATCCTTGGAGCTGAGTTCCACCACCTCTTTTCCCAGAAAAAAAGCCCTGGAGGAAAGGGTCTGATTGTCCAGAAATACTAGAAGAAGAGAGTGACGGCCCAGTGGAATGTGTCTGGGTGAAGATAAGAGAGGGAAGGACAAACAGTATTGTGACTGAGGTCTGCAACAGACTGCCTGACCAAGGAGATGAGGTGGATTCTGCTCTCCCTTCCCTGATGGATGCTGGGAGATCAAATCAGCAACGTGTTCAGGGTCACACAACTTCCTAACCTGCCTACCTGACCTGCCTCGCCAACAACTTGCTTTCTTAAATGGTGGAGGAAGCAATGAGGAACTTATCCATACTGACTTGATATTAACCAAAAAGAAAGAGTTGATTGTTGGAGTAAGGGTGGTGGGAACCTTAGGGAAAAGTGATCATGTCCTCCTAGTATTCCTTTTGCTTTAGGATAGCAAGAGAATTTGTGTCCAGCCTCACATTTTAGATATTAGTAGGGCAAACTTTAATAAACAGAGAGATATGGTGAGAGTTATTCCATGGACATGAATGCTGGAAGGGAAAGGAGCAAGTGAAGGGTGAGCTCTTGCAGGCTCATTCCATCACCATTCTAGTAAGACAGAAATGTAGTAGAGGATCTGTGAAGTCAATGTGGATGAACAGAGAGCTAAGGAAGAAAAAGGAGATGTTCCAGAAATTGAGGGAAGGAAATACATCTAAAGTAGAGTATCTAGTGGTAGCTAAGCACTGTAGGGCAGCCATCAGAGGCCAAAGCTCAGAATGAGCTGAGACTGGTCGGGGGGTGGGACTAGTTGCAACAAAAAGGCATTCTTCAGATATGTGAGGAGCAAACTGAAGGGGGCAAAACCTCCCCATTGCTAGGTGAAAATAAAGACACTCTAGCAGAAATTCAGAGAGAAGCAGAAAGGCTCAGTGCCTATTTTGCCTCAGTTTTCACTCTGAAAAAGTTAGTAGGCAAGGCATGGCATCAAGGCTGCTGGTTGACATGGGCAGAGAAGTTGTTGAGAAACACCTGGCTGCACTGGACCAGGTGATGAGCACCCGAGAGTGCTTAAAGAACTTTCAAAATAGCTTGCAGACCTTTTGTCAATCACCTTCCAGGCCTCTTGGAGGACAGCTGATGTGCCAGAAGACTGTAAGAGGGCAAATGTCATCCCAATCTTCAAGAAAGGGAAAAAGGACAATCCAGGAAACTATAAGCCAGTCAGCCTGACCTCTGTCCCAGGGAATATATTGGAGCAGATATTAAAGGTGTCAATCTGCAAACATCTGAGAGACAACATGGTGATTCGGGGAAGTAAGCATGGATTTGTCCCCATCAAATCCTTCCAGAACAACTTCATCTCCTTCTATGACTGAGTGACAAGTTTACTGGATTATGGGAATACTGTCAATGTAGTTATCTGGATTTCAATAAAGCTTTTGACAAGGTTCCTCATGATGTTCTGATGGGTAAACTGGAGGACTGTGGACTGGACTAGGGTGCTTAGATGGATAGGGAACTCATTAGATGGCTAGGGAACCGCACCTGAAGAGTAGTTGTGAATGGCATCACGTCTGATTGGAGGGAGGTGTCCAGTGGAGTGCCATAGGGCTCTGTTCTGGGCCCAGTACATTTCAATATTTTTATAAATGATCTGGATGAGGGAGTGAAGGGATTACTCATTAAATTTGCAGACGACACCAAACTGGGAAAAGCAGCAAACACCCTTGAAGATATAAAATTCAACAAAATCTGAACACATTGGAAAAGTGGGCAGAATCAAATAAGATGTGATTTAAAAATGATAAGTGCAGGGTTCTGCATCTGGGTAAAAAAAATGCAAAGCATGGTGGATGGGGATACATTTCTGGGTAGCAGTGTGTGTGACCAAGATCTTGGAGTATGGGTGGACGGGAAGCTAAATATTAGCAGTCAATGTGATACAGCAGCAAAAATGGCAAATGCAGTGCTGGGGTGTATCAACAAAGGCATAACATCTAAATCATAGGATGTCATTGTCTCACTATATATCTCAGCCCCACCTGGAGTATTGTGTGCAGTTCTGGAGGCCTCATTGCAAAAAGGGCGTGGACAAATTGGAATGGGTACAGAGGAGTGCAACCAGGATGATCAGAGGCCTGGAGACCAAACCCTACGAGGAAAGACTGAGGGACTTGGGAATGTTCAGTTTGGAAAAGAGGAAGCTGAAGGGAGACATGTTGCCTCTCTTTAAGTATTTAAAAGGCTGTCACTTAGAGAAGGAAAGGGAGATGTCCCTGTTGACAACAGAGGACTTTCAATAATGGGTTTAAACTACAGGAGGAAAGGTACCAGCTGGATATTAGGCAAAACTTCTTCATGTTAAGAGTAGTTCAACAGTGGAATCAACTACCTAGGGCTGTGGTGGATTCGTTTTCATTGATAGTCTTCAAGGAGTGGTGGGACAAATACTTGTTGGGGGTGCTTTAGGCTGTTCCTGCATTGGGCATGGGGTTGGACTAGATGTTCTGTAGGACCCCTTCCAACTCTGTGATTCTGTACTTCAGTTATTGTCTAGTTTATACACAGCCTAGACCAGTGATGGCGAACCTATGGCATGAGTGCCACAGCTGGCATGCAGAGCCCTTTCTGTGGGCACATGAGCCAAGTCCAGGGCTCATTTGGAGAGGGAACACCTGCAATGGCGTTCTGAGCAGAGATCACATGGGTTTTGGCCCTGCCCATGTGATTCCTTTCCCTCAACGCTGCCTCCCTGCTGCCCGTCTCTTTAGCAGCAAGAAGCGGAGGCAGCAGCCGGGCTGCCTTTCTAAAGAAGAGTGAGCTGCTTTGATTTAACTTGCTTTACTTTCAGTCGTGGCTCTTGAGTGAGTGAGTGAGAGAGAGAGGGAGAGAGAGTGCTTGTAAGCAGGGCTGCTGGTCTAAAGAAGGGCAAACTGCTTTGATTTAACTTGCTTTACTTTCAGTCGTGGCTCTTGAGTGAGTGACAGAGGGAGAGCGAGTGCTTGCAAGCTGCTGGTCTAAAAAAGGGCAAACTGTTTTGATTTAACTTGCTTTACTTTCAGTCGTGGCTCTTGAGTGAGTGACAGAGGGAGAGCGAGTGCTTGCAAGCTGCTGGTCTAAAAAAGGGCAAACTGTTTTGATTTAACTTGCTTTACTTTCAGTCGTGGCTCTTGAGTGAGTGAGAGAGAGAGAGAGGGAGGGAGGGAGAGAGAGTGCTTGTAAGCAGGGCTGCTGGTCTAAAGAAGGGCAAACTGCTTTGATTTAACTTGCTTTACTTTCAGTCGTGGCTCTTGAGTGAGTGAGAGAGGGAGAGCGAGTGCTTGCAAGCTGCTGGTCTAAAGAAGGGTAAACTGCTTTGATTTAACTTGCTTTACTTTCAGTCGTGGCTCTTACGTGAGAGAGTGCTTGCAAGCAGGGCTGCTGGTCTAAAGAAGGGCAAACTGCTTTCAATCAAACCCAGGATGAATCAAACAACCAAGGAAAAACAGTCTCCTACAGGAAAAGTGTTTTTGCCATATATCGAAGGAATTACTGATCAGATGGGAAAGCTTATGAAAAAGCATAACCTTCAAGCAGTATTCAGACCCACCCGAAAAATACAACCGATGCTACGATCAGCAAAAGACAGTAGAGACCCCCTCACCTCTGCAGGAGTATACCGTATACCCTGCAGCTGTGGACAAGTGTACATCGGGACCACAAAGCGTAGCATCCAGACAAGAATAAAAGAACATGAAAAACACTGCAGACTTGGACAACCTGAAAAATCAGCAGTGGCTGAACATAGCCTAACTCAAACAGGGTACAGTATCTTATTCCAGGACACCAAAATACTGGACAACACTTCCAACTACTTTGTCAGACTGCACAGGGAAGCCATTGAAATTCACAAGCATAAGCAAAACTTCAACAGGAAAGAAGAAACCTTAAGAATGAACAGAGCATGGTTTCCAGTTCTGAAAAACACCAGGCTAACAAAACACTCTATCCCCGACAATAGCCCTGCAGAGAAGATTAGCACATCAAGCACCAATCCATATGCAAAAGAACCTCCTCAGGAAACAGTGAAGCCTCCCGCCATTAGCATTCCACACCCTGGGAAACTCTTACAGGATGACTCAGCTCAACCCCACCCCTCCTGAGTAGATACAAATGACCTACATCTTTTCCACACTGTGACACTGAGAGATCTCTGTCTTTTGGTGCTACACCTCTGAAGATGCCAGCCACAGCTGCTGGCGAAACGTCAGGAACTACAATGCCAAGACCACGGCAATACAGCCCGGAAAACCCACAACAACCATTGCTTTGATTTAACTTGCTTTACTTTCAGTCGTGGCTCTTGAGTGAGTGAGAGAGAGAGAGAGAGTGCTTGCAAGCTGCTGGTCTAAAGAAGGGCAAACTGCTTTGATTTAACTTGCTTTACTTTCAGTCGTGGCTCTTGAGTGAGTGAGAGAGAGAGAGAGAGTGCTTGCAAGCTGCTGGTCTAAAGAAGGGTAAACTGCTTTGATTTGATTTACTTTCAGTCGTGGCTCTTGAGTGAGTGAGAGAGAGAGATAGAGTGCTTGCAAGCTGCTGGTCTAAAGAAGGGTAAACTGCTTTGATTTGATTTACTTTCAGTCGTGGCTCTTGAGTGAGTGAGTGAGAGAGAGAGAGAGAGAGAGTGCTTGCAAGCTGCTGGTCTAAAGAGGGGCAAACTGCTTTGATTTAACTTGTTTTACTTTCAGTTGTGGCTCTTGAGTGAGTGTGTGTGTGTGTGTGTGTGTGTGTGTGTGTGTGTGTGTGTGTGAGAGAGAGAGAGAGAGAGAGAGAGAGAGATGTTAATTAGTTGGGACAACTGTATGAGTTGTTTTTTCTTAACTAAAACCTCAGTATTCAGGTTTAATTGCAGTGCTGGCACTTTGAAATAAATAAGTGGATTTTGTGTTGCAGTTTGGGCGCTCGAGCTCAAAAAGGTTCGCCATCACTGGCCTAGACGTAGATTTCAACAAAAATTGAGGGAGTTTGTTAAAATTAAGGTTGTGATGTGAGTTTCTCCTTGTTAAGAAGTACACATTTTGTACTACTGCTTCATAAAGAAATCTGCTCCTATAACTCCTCAGTCTGCTTGTGAACTGAACAGCCTGTGATTACTGAAAATACAGCTTACCTTGGTAGTAACCAATGTCCAACGTCTGCACCTTGTTTCAAGATATCATCTACTGTGCAGAACCCATTTTTCTGCCTTTGGAAGTGTCCTTACTTACAGACAATCTTGTTCTGAATTCTGAGACTGTATAAACCAATTTGGTCACTCTTTAAAATAAATACAGAGAATCTTCACTTGGAAGATGCAGCTCCATCTACTGACGCTGAAAATGATGAGTGGTGTGTAATAAAAGGCTGCAGAGTCAAAAGAAGCAATTATTTGAATGCTGCTCCTGTTGTTACACATCACACTGGTAGCAGCATACCTTCCTTGACTGGAAGATAGTTAAGACTGCAGGGGTGGGGGGGGGAATTGTACTTAGAGACTGCAGGGAGGGGGTTGTATTTAGGCTTGTTACAATATTTGGATTTTTTGGGATTTCCCCCCCTCTTCTTAAGTAATGGTTTGAAAAGCTGACTGCTAAAATGTGGTTCAAACCATACAGTTCAAACTTCCTTGATGAGCATCAGAAGAGAATCCAAAATTATCTCAAGGGCCAATGTTACCATATAAAATGATATTATAAAATCATGCAGTGAAAGGATCTTTGCTAGGAGAATATTTCAGATTATTAGTTACCAATGGCTGTAAACCTAACTACTCTTTCCTGGAAGATAGCTCCATTAAATTAAATGGGACCTACTTCTCAACAGGCTAGTTCAGGGTTTCTCTCAACATCACCTAGGATTTTTTCTAGCCTTGTTAATGAATGAGAATTCAAACTTCACCAGGCAGTGTGTGGTCACACACACATACACACACACACACACACACACACACACACACACACACACACACACACATAGTGGGTTGGGGGGGGGAGAATATATGGGAAGATGGTTGGGGAGGGAGAATAACGTTTCCACCGCATATATTCTGCTTTGTCCCATCACTCACATCTCTGTTCCTTAAAATAACCGCTGTACACATGAAACAAAAAGAGCTACCTTTATGGCCGACTGATGGTTTCTGTGGTGGGATTTACATAAATCAGCTCAGGAAGTAAGTAGACAAACACAGTCCAGAAATCTTGTGCCCAGTCCTTGTACTTTTTAATAGAATTTATTTTTATGTAGGCCCAAATCAAAATTAATCAATCTAGAATCTATGACATAAAAATCCTAACATCTCTAAACAAAACATATTAGTTAAGATTTATTTGATGCATTTTTAATATTTTGCTTAATTTCTTTGCTTCCAAGTTTCAGGTTTTTAGGAAATTAGTGTTTTTGTGAGATGGTAAATTGGAATACAACAAGATTAATTCTAATTTATATTTAGCCTTACCATGTGCCTCTTATGGCAAGCATTACAGTCTCCTGGTGATTTGCTGTGTTGCTTGCAGCTACTCCCAAAATAGTAAAGAAAAAATAAAGAAAAACAAAATAAAGAAAAAGGGGGGGGCGCTCTGGCTTAGGTGCCAGTATATCACTTCCTGGTACAACCCAGAAGTGACAATGGGTAGCTCTAGGAATTGCCAGAAATTCTGTGGTAATGTCACAGACATAACACATAACCATTCCTAATTTATACTGTTTGACCTCAGAGCTCTACTTTGACCTGATCTAGTTTTTGAGCTTTCACCAGACTCTATCAATTTACTTTCAGGCTTTCCCACAATCTTGGGAAGTAAGGTTTAGAGGGGTGCACTGAAAAAAATCTCCATTTTAGTTTCAGACCCAGTGCTTCGAAAAATGCATGTTACTGTTTTTTCCAGTTGAGACATTGTTAGCTCAGATGAATCCATTGCATTTTTGTTTTGTTTTTTTGTTAGCCCATTCCATTCTTTGACCCCATTCTTTACAAAAAGGGATTCCATACTCTTTGGGGCAGCTGTTTGTGCACTTAACGGCACCAAAATCACACAGGACACAGTCTTCCATCTAAACTATTGACCCACCAAGGTTTTCTTCAGTTACAGTACACACACACACAAACAAACAACAACAACAGACCCTGAAGAAGGTGATTATGGTTGGGTGTACACTATGGCAATAAACTGGATGACTAAAGGAAAGCGGGGCACACATGGTGACAATAAAAACAATCCTGCTTTACGTTTACTTTTTTCTCTTTCTATATTGCCAATAATCATCATCTTTGGTGCCATGTTTCCTTGTGTTTACTCTCAGGGAAGTGTCTTTAGAACTGCAGCCTATGATTGAAGTCTTTCTGGGCTTTTATCAAGTTTGACAGACTATTCTCCCACCCCAATAGTACTTACAGTATTCAATAGTACTTATTCCCAGGGAAGCGTCTTTCAAATTGCAGCCTATGATTGAGGTCTGCACATTCCCCCTTCCAAATGTTTCCAAAGCTGATAGGCAGGGAGGGGTTTCCCATTGCAAGGATCCAGTTAGCAAGGAGATAATGCCGTTGCATAGGTAGCAATGGGGAAAAGATGTACTCATGCACATTGTGCTCATTCCACCTTCCCATCAACAGAGTTCATTAATATTGTGAGGGCTCTCTCCCCTTGGTATCTGATTCGTGAATGCTGTTCAGAAAAACAAGATACTGCCGTGCAAGCCCAGTGCCTCGTGCTGCTGCTGCTGTGAAGTATGAACCAAAATGAAACACACAAACTTTTGGTGGGAGTGCACTGTTATATCTTGATTTCTTGGATTTGGTTCAGCCTTCCGGAAACTGCTTTAACAAAACAAAACATCAATTTCTGGTTTTTTGGTTTTTTTCATTTTGCACATCCCTAGTAAACATTTTCTTTTAAAGTATAAGTAGAATTCTTAGGATGCCATATTATGTTACATAGCTTCTTCATGTGTGCTGGAAATCCCAAATTACATAGTAGTCATGGTTTGCATGTAACTTTAAAAACAGATATATTTGCAAATATTACACATTTCTTCCAAAGCATTGAATGTTTGTTTGTGGGCCCGGGGGATGGGGTGGGGGTGAGGACAAGGCAACAAAGAACACCAGACAACTTGTTGGAGTTTAAAAGGCCACGACTTTATTGGTTCCCAGCTTACGGAGCATCCAAGCATCATCCGACCCGCCTGCCAGTTGATGACCCCCCCCCAAATCCCTTCAGCCCGCCTGCTGAGCTGAGAACCACGGAATAACAGTTAGTAGGATGTCAGCACACACCTCTGTCTGACCCTCACTCCTTGCACCCTCTCCCCCCTCCCCTCACCACCTATATATCTCTGGAATTTCTTCATACCCTCCATGCATCTGATGAAGAGAGCTGTAGTTCTCAAAAGCTTATGCTACAATAAAACTGGTTAGTCTTAAAGGTGCTGCTAGACTCTTTAGGATTTCACTGTTGGTCTGTCAAGGTCAGTGTTGTCTATTCTGATTGGCAGAAGTTTTCAAGAGTCTCAGGCAAAGGTCTTTGGCGTAACCTAGTACCTGATTCTTTTAACTGGAGGTGCTGGGGTTTGAACATGGGATTTTCTACATTCAGAGCAGATGTGCTACTGGCTAAACCATGGCCTCCTATCCTAGCATGGAGCTTGCTTGCTTATTTACTTACTTACTTTACTTGTTATCCTGCCTTTCCTTCAAGAATCTCAGAAAACCTATTGTTGTCTCCTCCTGCATAGTATCTTTATAACAATCCTGTGAGGTAGGTTAGGCTGAAAGAGAGGAACGGGGCCAAGGTCACTCTGTAAGTGTCATGGCAAAGTGGGAAGTTAAACTTGGTTCTCCCAGATCCTAATCCAACACTAACCGCGACACCACACTGAATTCTGAAGGCATCACTACTGTCTTCCTTTCCACAAAGTATGCACCCATATATGCTATTTGTTCCCAAGCCATTTTTTATTGTGTATGTGAAATGAGCAGAGCAGACTCTGGAAAAGACAGGAATGCTAGGAGAAGTTAAAGGCAACAGGAAAAGAGGAAAGGCCCCACATAAGGTAGGTAGACTCAATAAAGGAAGCCACATCCTTCAGTTGCAAGACCTGAGCAAGGCTGTCAATTTTAGATCATTTCAGAGGTCATTAATTCACAAGGTCAGAAGCGACTTGATAGCACAAGGTCAGAAGCGACTTGATAGCATATAATGCACATGTGAATACTGCAGCCTTTATTTGTTAAAAAGAAAGAGGAGTCCCCAAATGTATGCCATCTGGTAGGAGTATTTATTCCACTTATTTTGTATACTAACAGTACAGGGATTAGCACTTGGGGGAGTGTTTGTTGCGTAAGCAATTTACACATAAGCTATATATGGTTGTACATCATATTACCAAGTCCTTTTACTTTAAAAATGGTGAGCAGAGGGGCTTAATGAGGTGGGGTACCCAGTATTCTTCCTGAGAGTGCATGCTTTAAATGACATCGCTTCTGGTGCAGCCCAGTAGTAGCAGAGACTTGTCAGGATCAATTTGACCCCAGCAAGACTCTGTCACACCAGAAGTTATATCATTTGGGGCCCACCACAGAGCGTGCACACACCCATTTTCCTGTGTGCCTACAACCTGCCTGCATGCCTTTTCCCCATCAGTGGGCAGGGGATTCCTCCCCCAGTGTGGTGCTGGCAAGCCTATCGTACATATAAGAGTTGGTGCACCACAGCAATTGTTACTACCACTCCGATCTGCTACGATGCTTTCCCATGCAAATACTAACATTCCTGGAATTAATAGGTTGTAAAATAACCAAGGGTGCTGTATAAACCACTGCCTGTATGACCTTAAGAATTTTTCTCACTCCATCAACATATGGATATGCGATTTCTAATATCTGTTGGCCTTTTTTTCTCCCATCCCCTCCTTCCAAATACCACTATCTTTTTGTGTAACAAAAGTAAGTTAACACTAAATGTCATTTTATAATTGCAATAATGATCACACAGCTGTGCTTTTTTGGTATTATAATGGATGTCAGGATCAGTTTAGGAGCTCAGCTTCATTTTCTGCTCAGATGTAATTCTGATGACCATTATTGTAGTAAGAAAGTACAGCTTCTTGTTCATTATGGCTGAGGTCTGTCAGGGGGCTGTGGGTTATAATAAAGGCCACTGTAAAGTAAATTATAGTCATTCAGCATTGACTAAAATTCAGCTTCATCTGTGGTAATGTGTATTTGTATATGTGTGCAAAAGTGCACCCACCCATCCATTCACACATGCTTGCACTTTCATTTCCCTGGCTAAGAAACACTTTCTTTATTTATGAGCATGTGAAATTCTGAGGAGGGGCACTTACACTTAAATGAACCTGCGAGCAGCCCATGGAAAAGCAAGTGCCTGCAGCGCTAATAATGAGAACTGACAAGGCAGTCCTGCTGTGTTTATTTATGACCTTCTGCCTCTGTTAGCTCTTGTGAGAAATTCTTCTCTAACCATAACAACATTGCTGTAGTTTGGCATTATGCTGAGAAATCCTATGGAGCCCTGAGGCTCACTAACTGGCAGTGGTTCAGCTCCTGGCAGATTGGCATGATTGCTTCTGTTTATACATAGCTTTTAATTTGTATTTACTCTTTTGCTTAATTCAGAAGTCCTATTGTATTTTTAACAAATATCTTAGTTTTGACAAATATCATTCCAAATAGATAGGTGGAAAGAAGTTGGTGGAATTCAGCTTTGTAATTCTTAGCACTGTGTTTTTTGCAGTGATTAAATTTGGAATCCTGCATATGAAATTTCTTTGGCTCTAATGTATTAAGTAAAAAAGATAGATTATCTTAAGAGGGCAGGATTATGATAGGAACTATGCCTCGTTTGAGGAAACAGGGCTTGCTCTGTAAATCTTTATTAAATCCCAGGTTATAACTGGGAAGTATTCCATCAGGTTTCACACATTACAGGAGGTGAGAGGAGTGAGGGGCATATGCAAATAGAGGGAATAAGCTGTGTTTCTGCCCAGTGCCGACAAAGCTCTATTTCATAGCCAGTTTGGTGTAGTGGTTAAGAGTGTGGGACTCTAATCTGGAGAGCCGGGTTTGATTCCCCACTCCTCCACTTGAAGCCAGCTGGGTGACGGGCTAGTCACAGTTCTCTGGAGCTCTCTCAGCCTCACCCACCTCACAGGGTGTTTGTTGTGGGGATAATAATGGCATACTTTGTAAACCGCTCTGAGTAGGCATTAAGTTGTCCTGAAGTGCAGTATATAAATTGAATGTTGTTGTTGTTGTTGTTGTTGTTGTTGTTATTATTATTATTCAGAGGCTTCCATTTGCAATCTGAATACAACTATGATGTTGCCTGTTGTATAATAAACCCATTCATTAAGTGAGTTCCATCCTTTTCTCTGTGTGTGTGTTAGGGATGCAAGTCCCACACCGGGGTCGGGGGATCTCCCCGCTCCCACCTTACACCCCCCCATCCCAGGGCCAGCATGTGGCTTGCACAATGACATCATCATGCAGGCTGGGAGTGCGCATGCGCTCCATACGTGCTCACTGCTCCACCAGAGAGGTAAGTGCCAAATCTCCAACCTCCCACCAGGAGGGTAAGGGGTCCTGGCAACCTGTGTTTGTATTTCACATTGTATATAAGAATGTGAAATTAGTACACATCTAGAGAACTAATGTAGTTCTGTAGGTTATTTAATAACAGCATTAGGTATATAGTATATGTATATATCTACACTTGACCTGGAGAGGCCAGGCTAGCGCAGTTTCATCAGAAGCTAAGGAAGGTTGACTCTTGTTAGAACTTGAATGAGAGACCACCAAAGTAGTCCAAGGATGTTACACAGAGGCAGGCAATAGCAAATGACCTTTGTTCATCTCTTGCTTTGAAAACCCAGGCAGGGATTGCCATAAATTGGCTAGTACCTGACAGCACTTAACACACACACACCTACCAAAATAAAAACAACAGGCCTTGCCCACAATTGCACAATCTAACCATTAGAGAAATAAAGATGAGTAAGAAAATTTGAGAAGAAACGGGCTAGATGGAAAAACAGTTATTAAACCAAAATAGAACAGCTATTTAAAAATAAAAGACTACTTAGAAGTGCCTGCAGTTATAGCAAGCAGGCAGTAGGAGACGTTTTACAGTGCTGATAAGTTTGTCTCCAATTGTTGCAGTGCTAAAGGACAAGTAGATCTTATTTGTACCGTACCTAATAAATAACAGCATGATGAAATAAAGAAAATAAATATCTTAGTATGCAAAGACATTCTCCCATTGGTCCAGGAGTGGGTCAGTCAGACTCGTGGGAAGTAGCTCCTCCTCTGGTGCAGGGTCGGATTGGCTTTGCAATTCCAGGTAGGAGGGGCTCTTCCCTGGACCTCCAGTTTTTTCCGGCCCTGCTCTTGCAGGGTTGTGTTTTGGCTTGCTCGTATAGAGCACAGCAATTTCAAAAAAAAAAAAAGAAGAAGAAGAAGACGACGACGACGACGGAGGGGACGGAGGGGCAAGGGAAAAGGGAAGGGAATCTCCCTCCTAACTTGCGCTTCCCCCCCCCCCCCCGGATCGAGCCGCGGGGAGCGGCTAGAAAAAGGCGCCAAAAGCGGCGCGCGAGAAAAAAAGCCGCGGGCGCACGGACGCTGCAGGAGGCCGGGGAAACTGCAAACGGCCGCGGCGACGGTGTTGGCCAGCGCGTCCAGCAGCGTTTTTTTTTTGCTGGCTCGGCCCGGAAAGCAACCTTGGGTCTCCAGGTGCACGGGCGGCGGCGCTGACAGAGGCACTCCCAGGACTTCGGCAAAGGTAGGGAGCTACGTGCCTGGCGGGGGCCGGAGCGGAATAAGGCGAAACCAGCGTGGCTTTAGCCCCTGGAGCCTGCCTAGAGAAGGTGAAACGGGGGTGCTAGGTGGTCCTTTTCCCCCCTGTTTTTTCCTTTGGGGTTGTTTTCGCTTTTCTCTAAGGGCTAGCCCCCCCCCTCCTTCCCCCGTGCCCTTGATTGATCTCCCTCTCATCAGCCGCCATTTTGTGTTCTCCCCTAGGCGGGAAGATTTTGGCGGGAATGGCCACCAAGGCAGGGCAGAGCGAAGAGGGGACAGCAGAGGGACCCTTAAGCAGCTTGGAGTCTCCTAGCTCACCCTTTTCCCCTCAATCAGAGCAAGGTCCCAGTGGAATGAACCAGGAGAGCAATATGGATCTGAAAGACCAGGAGACGAAAGCAAGTATGCTAACCTGGATGAGGGGTGAAATGAGAAAGGAACTCAGAGCAGTAGTGCAGGAGTTCAGGGCTCAGCACGTCTCAGAGTCATATAAAGGGAGCCAGAGGCACCTTTCCCACAAGGGCAAGAGACATGCGAAGCCCGCTTCCCTTCACAGGTCCAAGAGGAGGAGGAAGGAGAAGGAATGGACAGAGGAATCATCCAGCCAGTCTGGAGACATTGATTCAGGCTCTGAAGCATCGGGTCTAGAAACAAACTCCGAAGAAGAACTATCAGAGGAAGAGGAAGACCCTATGACCTCTACACAGCTCAGGCTGTTCCCACAGGATCTATACTCTAGATTATTGCCAAAGGTCCTGAGGACGCTGGAAATCACCCAGAAGGAAGTGGGGAAAGAGGATACGGACCAATCCTACCCACAGGGCAGTGAAAAGGTTCTCCCCAAAGTAGGACAGCCGCAGACGGGGGTGCCATTGCCAGCTATGTTTCACAGCATCCTTAAGGCAGAATGGGATAACCCAGCTAAACCAAAGGCCTTACAGTCAGTGTTCAATAAATTCTATAGACTGGGACCAGATGCAACAAGAAAGATCAAGTTACCTGCAGTGGACGACCCGATCTCCAGCCTGGCCACCACATCAGTACTACCTATGGATGCAGAGGGCATGCCTAAAGATCCATCCGATAAAAAGATTGAGCAGGCACTACGCAGGAACTTCGAGGCGTCTGCAGCATCATTGAGAGCCTCCGCCACGGGTTCACTGTTTGCCAGAGCAGCGTTCACTTGGGCGTCAGAACTAGCGGATGCAGGCAAGGAGATACCACGGAAATTCAGGAATGTGGTCAAGAAATTAGCACTGTCCACGGCCTTCATGGCAGATTCCTCAATGGACTCTTTCCAGATGACCTCGAGGGCCATGGGCTTCAACGTGACAGCAAGACGCAACACGTGGCTCAGGAACTGGGACGTGGACCCACTGGCACGCAACAAAGTGGCGGCGATACCCTTCTCAGGGACAAAGTTGTTTGGAGAGGCACTGGATAAATTTCTAGTGGAAGACACTGAGAAGAAAAAGGTCCTGCCCTCCAAGAAACGCGATTTCAAGGGCAAGAGCAAGCAGGCTTTTCGAGACCCCAAGCGTTCCTTTCGATCCAGTGGTGACAGAACATTCAAAGGCCGGTGGCAAACAAAACCAAGGAGTGACAACAAACACTTCGGTTTCAGAAGACAGAGCCAACAGTCAAAGGGCCAGAAGAAAGGAAATCAGGCATGACTATCTGGAGGGGACAGAGTCCATCCCAATTGGGGGAAGATTGCAACACTTTGCAGTTCAATGGACAAGATCAATATCAGACAAGTGGGTACTGGAAACAGTATCCAAGGGATACACTTTGGAGTTCGAAAGACAACCGCCCTCGAGACTACTTACTCTGCCGAGACATCAAATGGAATCGAAACATCTCAAGATTCTCGGAGCCATTCGACATCTAGTAGAGATAAGGGCAATAGAGCCAGTCCCGAAACACCTACAGAATCGGGGTGTCTATTCGGTATTCTTTATCGTACCAAAGAAAAACGGAGAGGTAAGAGCTATACTGGACTTACGATGGCTCAACCGGTACATAAAGCGCCGCAAGTTCAAGATGGAAACCCTGAAGACAACAGTAGGAGCTATCCGGAAGGAGGACTTCCTGACCTCGATCGATCTTTCAGAGGCATACCTTCACATACCGATACGACAGTCTCACCGCAAATACCTCAGATTCGCATACAATGGAGACCATTACCAATACAGGGCGCTACCGTTCGGGTTGAAGTCTTCACCGAGGGTGTTCACCAAGGTGTTGGTGACATTGGTAGCAGTGCTCCGGGTCCAAGGGATTGCCCTGTCTCCATACCTGGACGACCTGCTGATAAAGGCTCCCTCATTACCTGCGGGAAGGACAGCGACACAGGAAACGACCCGGTGCCTTCAGGAGCATGGGTTTGTGATCAACTGGAAGAAAAGTTGCATCATCCCTACACAAAGAATCACCCACCTGGGAGTGTTCATAGATACAACAAGGGACAGAGCCTTCTTGTCCGAAGAGAGACAACAAAAGATTTCCACGATGGTAAAGGCGATACAAAGCAGAAAGAAAGTGGAAGTTATGTTTCTAGCGAAACTGCTCGGCATGATGGTGTCATGCCAGGACATTGTGAGCTGGTCTCGCTTCCACACTCGCCCGCTCCAAACCTTTCTACGTCCTTTCCAGAAAGTCATAACTCACAAACAAAGGAAGTGGGTGATGATAACAGAGTCCCTCAGGGTGGAACTGAATTGGTGGACGGAGCCTGCCAGGTTCAGCGACGGCGTGCCGCTCAGAGAACCAAAGAGATCCATCGTGACTACAGATGCGAGTCTGTCGGGATGGGGCGCTTATATGACAGGCAGGATGTGCCAGGGTACCTGGACAAAGGAAGAAAGGAACCAAAGCATAAACTTGTTAGAGCTGAGAGCCATCAAGTACGGACTATGGGAGTTGCAGGAGGATCTGCTACATCAACATGTGCTGATAAGAACGGACAACATGACGGCAAAGGCCTACATAAACAGGCAAGGAGGGACCAGGTCTCCAAGATTGAGCAGAGAGACAGAGGAGATTTTCCAATGGGTGGAGTCGCATCTCCTGTCCATAAAGGCAGTGCATCTAGCGGGAAACAGAACATAGTGGCAGACTGGCTGAGCCGAAATTCAGTGGACCAAGCAGAGTGGAGACTGCACGATCAAGTATTCAGACAGATATGCTGGAGATGGGGGACGCCGGAAGTGGATCTATTCGCGACGGCATCAAACAGGCAGGTCACAAAGTTCTTCGCCAGGTGGGAGGAAAAGGCAGCCATCGGAACCGATGCCTTAAGCGAGGACTGGCCTCGTGCCCTGCTTTATGCTTTTCCACCGGTCAGCATTCTCAGCAGAGTGGTACAGAAGATCGTGGAACAAGAGGCGGAGGTGATCTTGGTGGCCCCTTATTGGCCACGGAGACCGTGGTTTCAAGAGGTCATGAGACTATCGACGACAGACCCATGGGAACTGCCCCACAGGTCGGACCTGCTGAAACAAGGAGATATACTACACCCAGACCCGACGTCATTAAGACTGACAGCTTGGCGGTTGAGTTCGACCAAGTGAAGAGGTGTGGCTACGCCGAGGAGGTGATACAGACCATGTTGGCCTCCAGGAAGGACTCGACTAACAAGAGCTATGACAGGACTTGGCAGGTATTCTCCAGTTGGTGCATGGAACGGAAACGTACTGCTCTGACTGCGTCCATCAAGGACATTTTGCTTTTCTTACAAGAGGGGTTGGATAAGGGACTAAGCACTAGTACCCTAAAGAGACAACTGGCAGCCATCTCAGCTGTGAGGGGATCTAGGAAAGGGGGCTCCCTCAATAAACACCCTCACATAAGACGTTTTATACGGGGAACTATGCTCTTAAATCCTCCACAAGTGCATAGGTTCCCTACCTGGAATCTGAATGTAGTGCTTTCTGCACTTACGAAGGAACCGTTTGAGCCCATGGCGCTCTGTCCCCTTAGAGAGCTCACTCTAAAGACCATTTTTCTAGTGGGACTAACGTCCGCTAGAAGGGTATCGGAGATACGGGCACTGTCTGTGAATAGGGAACTTTGTATTTTCCATGCTGACAGGGTAGTCCTGAGGCCCGATCCGACTTTTATTCCAAAGGTGAACTCCGAGTTTCACAGGGGTGAGGACATAGTGTTGCCTTCTTTTTGTCCAAATCCTACTCATAGCAGGGAGAGGGAGTGGCATAAATTGGATGTTCGGAGGGCCCTGAGCTATTACATTGACAGGACTAAGACTAGCCGTAAGGTGGAGAAATTGTTCGTCTCCTTTAGGAAGAGTTCTTTAGGGGAACAAGTGTCGACTGCAACCCTGAGTAGATGGATTCGGGACTGTATTGTTCTGGCCTATAGGACAAGTAAGAGGTCCCCTCCTGAGGGGATTACTGCCCATTCAGTAAGGGGAGCTGCTGCGTCTGCGGCATATAGGGCTTTTCCAACACTGGAAAAGATATGCAAGGCGGCTACCTGGAAATCGGTGCACACTTTCACCAAACACTACAAGGTAGATCAGCTGGCCTCCGCAGAAGCGGCCTTTGGGAGGAGAGTGCTACAGCACGTCCTGGAGGCCTAGAGTAGGAAATTACCCACCCGGTAGTTCACTGCTGGACATATGTCCCACGAGTCTGACTGACCCACTCCTGGACCAATGGGAGAATGGAAGATTTGTGTTCACTCACCGTGAAGCTTCCTTTCTCCGTGGTCCAGGAGTGGGTCAGTCAATACCCACCCAGTAGTTGTTAGATTGGGAGGAGGTATCCTAACGGATGTAGTTGGATAGTTTGGTTAGGAAGTTTTTGTCAAGTTTATACATGTTATCAGTATGTTATGAGCAGGTTACAAGATGGAAGGTGGCTTCTGTGGTGTACTGCATGGAGATAATGGGCTTGGAAAAGAACTGGAGGTCCAGGGAAGAGCCCCTCCTACCTGGAATTGCAAAGCCAATCCGACCCTGCACCAGAGGAGGAGCTACTTCCCACGAGTCTGACTGACCCACTCCTGGACCACGGAGAAAGGAAGCTTCACGGTGAGTGAACACAAATCTTCCATTCTTGGCTTCAGGGAACATTTAACCATAATCAGTTAATAGGTAATATTTGACTGGTCAATTAGCCAGCATGCCAACTCTAACAAATGTAGAGGTGTAAATACAAATTTAGCCATGGTTAAGGAATAATTACACAGTGTCTATGACAAGGAGCAAAACAGATGAGTTGAATAAGGAGCAATTAGGAAAGGAATAAAAGCATCAACAGCAACAGAAGAAAATGGTACCGATGTAATAACAAAATGAGCTGTAAATAAAAGATCAATACAACCAAGGAGGTGAGTAAAAACAAGATGATGATCAGAACGGCGGGAAGGGGGGGGGAGAAAAACCTTAAACTGAACTTGGGGGCAAAATAAATCAATCAATAATATGTGGATGGTAAGAAATCTCTCTACATCTTTTGTTTTTAATTTTAATTATATATGCAAAAATTTTATCAAGGCATGTTTGCACCCATTTTGGATAGACTCTTCTTATGGGTTTGTGGGTTTTTTTACTATTACAGTTAAAGGATCTAGGTATATTTGGTGCGACTGGTTAAGGATTAAAGATGTCTGCATTTTGAAAGAATATACTTTTCACAGAACTAGCATTAGTATACAAAAGGACATGCCTCAAGATTTCTGTAAGCGTGTGCCTTGGTATTTTTTTCAGTTGTACAGGAAATTTAAAACTATTAGCTCACTTGCCATCTAGACAATGAGACCAGCAGGACCTCCAAAGGCTTCTTGACGTACACTGCTAACTGCTGCTTTGTAATAAAAAGCAGCCTTACAATTACAAATATCGAGGCATTTAAATCGACCTATTGTTGCTTTTCCCCCTAAGTGTACACTCAGGTAAACTGTTGGCTCTAAATGAACCTGAATTACAAATGTACTGTCTGCAATCTCCTTATGGTTCCTAAACAATATTTAAATGCATATTCCTACTACTACTACCATCATACATGCATCTTTAAGCACTCGCACGTATGTTTACTGTGAGGGGTTTTTTCAAGTACATTTATAATGCTGCTATTTTCTTAAAATATAGCATTTAAAATAATAGCTAAGAATGTAATGGATATAATACCAAAAAAGAAAGTTTATTTACTTATTTAGTAAATTCTAATCTTGCCCTTCTTCCAAAGAGCTCAGAATGGCATACATAATTTTCTCCTCCACCATTTTACCCTCACCACAACTCCAGGTCCATTTTGTACACTGAGCAACATGCATATTCTCTAAGCTGAAAGTGGAAGATAGTTGCTAGTGCTGTTATGCAAACACTTGTACAAGAATTCATGGAACTGTATTATATATAGATTTGTGCCAGTCAAATTCTTGTGCATGCAGAAGTACATACTTTCACTTTCCTTGTGCAGCACTCTACTGCAAGATTAAACTGTTTGGTCCCTAAGTGGAAACAATCTTCTGTATAAAGAAGAATACTTCTAGATACCTGCTTGTTTAGGAGGGAACAGCAGTTCCTGTTGATTCCTTCCTCCAGCTCAGCCATCCATGCTACATACTGTACTTCTAAACAAAACATGGCCATATTATAAATATAGAAGGTAAATTGGTATTCAGAAACTGGTGACTGAACACTACCAAACAAATCACGCCTGCAGTCGACTCTTTCCATCTTTTATGCATGTCATGTTTCCCTCTTTGCAATGTAGGCAGCCAAAATTTTAAATGTTTGTTATATTACATAATGCATTTAATTGTTTCCATAAAAAACAAGACAATAGCACGTTTCTATATTTGTTTAACTTCTCTAGAAATAACGTTATAAATGAAATGTAATCAAGGAAGATTTCTAGGAACGCTCTTTGAGCTCGTTATTTTATTTATTAGACAGTGCAGTGGTGTTTTTCTGGTTTATTGTCATTTTTCCTCCCCTCTTGATAAGTAACCTTGGGTTTCCTTCCTCTGTGTAAGCAGTTTACTGCCAACAACTTTCCCTGCTGACTGTGCTACAATTGCAAATCTGTGAGCTATTTCAAGAGTGACTTTCTTGTTGAAGCCTGATAACATCATACCACTAGGAAGGCATAACATTATAATCCTAAGCACAACATGATCTTCTTCTTTTTTAGCTCTTGTACTTGTCACATGGACTAGAATAAAGGTTGTTCATAGATGGAAGCAGAGGAGAAAGAAGAAATAACCGTAGATAATACCTGTGCTAAGTATATAATCTGAACAGGGATGGTGTGCATAAAGATGAACTTTTTTCTTTGCAAGCTCATTGGTTAAGATATAATGAATAACATACCGTACAGGTTGACACAGCTTTAGATATGATCAAGTAGCAAGCAAAAAAACTGCATTTATCTCTTTTTTCCTTTATATTGTGGATCAAATTCTGAAGCTTATATGCATAAAAATAGCAAAAAGGCATGTTCTGTGTACAACAATAAGCTAGCTATATCTACATTTATATATATCTGCAGATATTTGTGTAGATGGCATATTTGCTATTTTTACTTCCAGGAAATCTGTGCCCTAGCCAATATACACCCACCCACCCACCAAAAGCACGCATGCGCACGTGCACTCACACACACACACACATAGGGATTTCCTTCCCTTAAAAATTCCTTGCGATTACCTGACAGTTTCCCCCAAAAATAAATGGAAGCAGTGTAGCTTGAAGGTGTCTTGGTTTGAATGAAATGCACTGAGTAAGATCTCTTTGTTCTTTATAGTCATAGTAGATCTCATAGTACTTATAAAAGAAGAATAGAGTTGATGCCCTGCTGACTAAATTATCCTCTAGAGAAGTATTAGTTACAGAGCTTCTTCATTAACAAGGCATCCTGTTTAAACTGTTTTGGAATGTCTCTTATTAGCATCTTTCTAAATAACAGCTTTGCACATAGATATATTTAAAGGTCTGTCTTCTCCCATATAAGCCCTCCTTCAAGGAGGCAGGACCTGTGACTGTCAGAACAAGAATGTGGTTTATATTGGCCCTGTTCTTATGGTCTGGGTTGCCAGTTGAAGTATGGGCTGCCTCTTGTCTCATCAAGTTGAGGCAGCAGTGTAAAGCTGGATAGTTCAAACAGGCCTTTTCCCCAATGATTCTAATGGTGTTTAATTATGTTATTTTAAAATACATCATGTTTCTGATCAGTTTTAATTTATTTGTTTTATTTTAAACTTCTTTGAGCAGCAGCAAGGAAAAGTGGTATAGAGCTACAGTAAATAAAAAAATATATTTGAATAAGACTGTGGACAAATCATCATGACTGACTAGATTCTGTGCAGTTAATGGAATCAATAAACAAGGATCCAGACCCTCATTGAAGGGAAGAATGTCTTATCTACTGAGAGAAAAGAAGTGGGGTGCACCAAGGCAAAACCGGAAAAAGGAAATGGTGCAAAGGGGAAGTGTCTTTAATAATTATGTAATTATTAAAGACTCTTCCCTTTGCACCATTTGCTTTGTCCGCCTTTGTTTTATCTACTGAAGGAACAAGTATGCAGAAAAATCTGACTTTGTAAACTAACAAGGGGGGAGGCATATTTATGAAACAGCCTAATGAGGTCTGAATTTTTTTTTGAAGGGACAGAATGTGGAGAACAGTTGAGCATGAGTTAAAGGAAAAATGGAGGTGGGGCAGGAAATTTCACCCTGTTCAAGTCTCTGAGAGCTTAGAAAATTTTAGGGAGGGTGATGGGGGGGGAAAGAAATTTCCAAATTTTCATTCCTCACCCCCAGAATTCTTTGAATAATACCAGCATGTAAATATACTGCTGGAAAAATGTATATTCATTTAAAAGGCATATATAAACATGTTGCAGTATTTGCTATGTTGAACTGTGCTTTTACTACAGCCAGTGTCGACAGTTTAAAAATAGTTAGTTGCACAGGGAAGTTTCTAAAAGTTATGAGAAGTTTTTTTAAAAAACCATATTCTACAAAACTGTAAAGGCAAATGTCTAATTATGAACATGACAGTGCATAAGAACAAAAGGCAACAAGATGGACTGCATCTTGTTCTGTTTTCGCTATCTTTCTGTGTGTGTGTGTGTGTGTGAGAGAGTGTGTGTGTGTGAGAGAGAGATCAGTGGCTACTGTAAGCTATATATGGTCTGCCTATTTAGGATTGTTTTATACAAGATGGAATTCCCTAAATAGGGTTAATGTCTAGGCAACTGAATCTCATACATAAGTCTTCATGTATGAAATTGCAAGAGTCCTTTGTGTGTATGGGTAGGTCTCTGTGAGAGTCAGCATCTTTATTCTGTGTACTTTTGACAGGAATTCTGGTAGTACCTTTGTGAAAAGTATAGAAGCAGCAAAATGGACATGGTTATGGATTGTAGTCAATGTTTATTTTTTGCCAGCAGAAGGGCACTTCTGTTTGTGAAGAGAGATCAATTTTTGCATCTTTTTTTCTCCTGCTGCCGACCACCACATTGTGCTCAGTGTTCCTGGAGGTTTTCTGATCACGGAGGGAATGGGCGTGTGGCAGGCTGCAACACAAAGGGCAGGCTGCATTCACAGACCAATCCTGTCTTTCTTACTTTAGACAAATTACATATAAAATACAAACAAATTACTTCACTATAGAAATTTTTTCTTCTGTCAGGTGTTATAATTGAGATAACTGTTTGGATAAAAGGCTCTAAAGAGAGTCAGTATATTTCTGTGTTCTTTCTTGGCAAAACATACATTTCTATACTAATGTCCTTGACAGGCAAGTTGCTAGGTGTCTCTGCAGAAAGGAAATGCAGGTGTGGGTTTTTTGTTTTGCTTTTTTAAAGGGAGGGGCAGAGTAATACACTGAAAAGGTGAGCTGGGTTAGGTTGGAAAAAAAACACAAGTTATCTGAAGGTGCAACGTGCTGTTGCTTTTTCTTTGCTTCTTTTTTGGATACAATGTAGCTCTTAAGCAGAGTGGCATCATGGGTGCCCCTTTTGATTTTATGAATGAGCTGCTTAGGTTCCTAAGGAAATCCCTTGAAGGCATGCACTTGAGCAAATGGCTGAGACTTGTCAGTCACTCCACTCCCGTGGGGGATTAGTAAAATGAGAAGTCGTAATGTGACCTGATGGGAAAAAATAAACCACTCCAGATATCTTCCTCCTCCCCTTCACTTCCTTCCACGTTTGCCTTCACTGAGGGAGTGAAAGATAAATTGTTGCATTATAGTGGACTCTTGGGCATTGCCTTGATCCCTGAACTGCAAATCATTTTATCCTTCACTATGTTACATACTTAATCACATTTTCAAACATTACTTGGCCTTATAAAAACAGGTTACCTGCAGTTCAGAAAATGTTATCAATTTCTTGGCTGATGTCTGAATGGAACGGATACCCTAAATGCAGTATTGTGCATTTTTGTAACATGTTTCCCTTGGGGGAACATGGTTTCTTCCTTTCTTTTTTATGGTGCACAAGATCTGTAGTCATTTTAACCAACTGAGCCTGTCTTAAGGGATTTTGTTTTTCTCTTTCATTTTATTCTTTGCAGGCAGTGTATGCTTTATCAACTGTTTGTACTGCATTTGTTACAAATTTGACTTTGTATTTGATTTAGTACAGAAATGTATGTTTTGCCAAGAAAGAACTTTGCCTGTATATACAGGCAAAACTGGAACAATTTATTATGTGAAATATGCTGTGGTATAAAATACTTATGTAATGAATTTATTCTTTATAAAACTCTTCTGTCCTGATTGTGTATATAATAACCACAATGATGGGAGCTTCCCTGGAATTCTATCTCTGATCATAGTGTCATAGATCCCCCTGGATCTGATCCTACAAGGAAGAATCAATCCTGACTAGCAATCAGTCCTAATGAATGGCGGGGTTAGTAGTCAGCAATTTTGGTAACCTTGGCTAGTGGGAGCCTTATCTGTGCCCAGCATAGTCTCCTTGTCCATAAAATGCATACATACTCTGTTACCCCTTTTGTGGGTAACTGTAGCCTTAACCACATATTATAGTGACTATATATATATATATATATATATATATATATATATATATATATATATATATATATATATATACACACACACACACACACACACACACACCCCTGATTGTAATAAAGAGCAAATATGTCTAAAACTGGAGACTTGTACCCAGATAAGTGTGGTGTTTAAATCATGCATTCAGCTGTACAAGCATTGATTGTAGTATTGTGGGTTTTCCAGGAAAATTTGAACTGCAAGTTTTTCCAGTTCAAATTTTAATAAATAATTTAAGTATTTAAATAGCGTTATCAGCATTTAAATAATGTTAGCAAAAGAAGCCAAATACACTTGTACATGCCTGGACTATGTACAAGTACTGGGGTTTGTCCGTGCTTCATGTCCTTCATTTAGCCCCTCTAACACAATTGATTTGCAGCACAACAGCCCTGACAACTGGAGATAATCACTCTACATTTACTTAAGTGTGGTGGAATTTTTTCCATGGAAAAATATAACAGTGGAAAATTTCCTTTGAAAATTTTTCTGCCCCCATTCACTAATTGAATGTAACATAAAAATTACTCATTGTGTGTAGAAAAAAAATCATGTATGCTGTACACGATTTCTATGTTTTGTAGTTGTCCCCTTATTACAAGTGAAAGGGAGGAGAAAATCTGGCTATTGGTGTAGGACAGTTCTACACTTTTTATCAGAAGGGGTGGAGCATGTTCACATGTCATTCTTTGAGTTTTGGGTCCCCCTCTGTGGTGTGGGCATCCTTTGGTTTAGCTGAGTGATGTGCCTTTTCCTCACAGCCCCACTTTGAACAATGGAATCGAAGGTTCTGATGAGTACTGTATCCAGAAGCTTGTAGCAAAGTACTTACAATGGTTCTGAGAGAAGATCTTATTTATTTGCATGCTTACTTGCTTGTTATCCCTGGACTATCTATTGTTGGTGCAACATGCTGTCTTTCACACTTTCATCATCACAAGATTTCCTACCTTTACGTCCAGCATTCTCTAAATGATGAGAATCATGTACCTTGATATATAAGTTCTGTGTTTCTTTTATGGAGCTGTTCCATCATTGGATACTGAATTATTTTATTTTATTTTATTTTATTTATGTTATTTCTAATCCTCCTTTCTCAATGAGGCTCAAGGCAGATTACACAGTGTAAATCCATATAAACTGTGGTTCTGACATCCAATAGATCATATATCCGATAAATGCAATAGGATTTGGATAGCATAAAATTTGAAAACAGAAGTCTAATACAGAGCTAAAACAATTTTGAAAGAAACATAAGCAATTAAACATAACTGTAGCTGTTGGGTACCAGCTGTCTGTAGAATGGGAATTTTCTTGAGGGGTTCCACAGGGTGCAGTGTTATTCTCCATGTTATTCCACCTCTATATAAAGCCATTAGGAGATCTCAGTTGTAGCTATGGAGCTGGATGCTATCAATATGCAGATGATACCCAGTTCTATATCTCACTATCCAAATCACCACAGGATGCAGTAGATAGATGCCACAACAGAGAATGTGTCTGTATGGATAGTGATTGATTTTGCCTTTTTGCAGGGTGATACCTACAGAAGGTCCTGTTAATGTGAGCAAAGCTGCCATGGTAGAGCAGAGAGAGAGAGTCTCCTAGGTATGAGGGACCAGGGCTGTGTAAGGATCTATATATGGTAACCAATACCTGAGCCTAGTAACTGATAGGTAGCCAGTGGAGTGACTACAGAATGGGAATGATATACATATTCCACCTATCTCCTGATAATAACTGAACTGTGACGTTCTGCACTAACTAGAATCTCCGACTTGACATCAAGGGGAGACCTGTGTTGATTGCATTTACAGTAGTCTGTTTTCTAAGTCATGGTGGCATGGATCGAGGTGGCCAGTCAGCCATGTCAAGGTAGGGGGGTTATCTTCCAACATGGGAAGGAAACAGAGGGGGCAGAGGAGATTAAACATCTTGAATTTTCCACTAGTGCTAATGAGAGTGTTTTCAGTATTTCATTTTTAGTATAGATATATGCTATCGATGATGGTGGGACCAGTCTCTGAGCCATTATGTACTTCCAACTAGCCTTTACTCTCCCCTTCCCACTATACTCCTTTGTGCCCTTGAAAAGGCAGCTTACCAGTTACAAAGCATTATTCAGTAATATAGTAAAGAGTCCAGTAGCACCTTTAAGACTAATCAACTTTATTGTAGCATAAGCTTTCGAGAGCCACTGCTCTTTTCATCAGATATTGTTCATTAATGTTATATTGGCATAAATCTGCTGCATGATTAGTATAGAATTCTGACAAGCCTCTACTCTTCCCCTACTTTGCACCTAATTATGCCTAACGTTAATCTTCTACTAACAGTGTACCAGCCATTCTAGCAATTATGCTAGTGTTACACACTACTGTTATATCATTAATGCTGTATGTGTGTAAATCCACTACATGGCATAAAGTTGTTACATTAGCAGAGCAAAATGCAATATTGATTCCCACCCAGTGGGAGTGACTTGAAAATAAAACCACATGGTTAGATTCTGTGGCTGTGTAAATTCTTAATGATGCTCTTTGCTTTCTCGTATGTGTCCAGAGCATGAAAATTCACATGAGTAAAGCAGTACCACAGCTTTAACTGCATTAACTGTGTGTTCAATGTTATATCTCACAGTTACAGGAAATAATTAAATAAAAATGTAATTCTTGATGTCTGAGGGTATTTTAAATGGACTTAGTGTATTTATGATGGTACTTCGCAAACAGTACACTAGACCAGATCTTGCATTAGTGTACTTGTGCCCCTAGTACCAGGAGGGATTAAAGTATTGCTTTTTCTGTCTTACCTAAAACTGAATGGAAATGCAATTCCATAGCAATATATTAAACCTTTGACTTTGTGTTAGTTGTTTAATAGGATATATGTATTGGTTCCGGATATTGTTTTAACATACCAAAAAATTAAACTTAAACAACATTAATGTGAAAATTCATAGACATCTAGATGGAAAACTCAGTGAGTAGTTTAACAAACTGAAACCTTTAACAAACTGCCTCCTAGAGGATTCCCCCCCCCATAAACTCTGATAGATGTGGTTGATTGTACTTTTATAGGAAATAATCACTTTTGTTTAATATTTTAATCACTTAGAAGTCAATCCAGAACCATATTTGCATGGCATCTATGCCAAGTGAAAAGATGTTCTACCATCTTTTGATATCCTACACACTTTACCTTGATGTTGGTTCCTACTGCTCCTTTATCAGTTTTCCCCCCTCTTTGTTCTCAGGATTTATCTGGTTCCATTGATGACCTGCCTACAGGAACTGAAGCAACACTGAGTTCAGCAGTCAGTGCATCAGGTTCCACAAGCAGCCAAGGAGAGCAGAGCAACCCCGCACAGTCACCTTTCTCCCCTCATGCCTCCCCTCATCTCTCCAGCATCCCTGGGGGCCCATCCCCTTCCCCTGTGGGCTCTCCTGTCGGAAGCAATCAGTCAAGATCTGGTCCCATTTCTCCTGCAAGTATTCCAGGTAAATGGTGAGCTTTTCTGCAACAAGTCTTTCCAACTGTCCTCTTGTATTTTTGTTTTCCTTTTTCTAATATTTGCTTCAGCACTTGTACATTTTTGTTGCTCTTCCCTCATCTCTAGCAAACATAATTTTCATAAAAGAATTAAGATCTGAGATAGAACACAAATGGTCTTGTCCCACTGCTATTCATTGCAAAATGAAAAATCCAGAAGAAATTCCTAATAAAACGACTCAAACTCCCCAAATGTGCTAACTGTAGATTTGATCCACATTTGTTCCCTCTCACAAATAAACAAAAACCATTAATAGCATTGAACTTGAGGGGATTTAAACAGTGCAAAATATTTTTGTCATGTATTTTTCCTTATCTTTGGTGATTTTGTTCCTGCCTGCCTAACCTGCCTTTGTTTGTTCTGACCTCAGTACTGTTATATTACCTCCTCCTGTGTCTTGCTACAAGCCTCTCTATGTGACATAGATTGGCTCCCTCAATCATTTTCTCTCTATCAAGTCATTGTAAAACAAGCAGCTGTTATGTTGCTGACAACTATGACTGGGCAAAGCCAAAATGTAGCAGGAGGTTCCTTTCTAGGAAAGCTGTTAAACTAGAGGTGTTGCGTTCCCAGGGTTTGCTGGCATAGAAATATCCTTTACCTCTTCCCTTCTTCAGCTGTGATTAAATTGGCAGTTAATATAACATCAAAAGGACATACACAACCAACCTGCCTTCCAAAAGACTTATTCTGCCCTGTGTAGTGATCTTTTTTTTTTTTCCTCATTACAAATTTTCTCTACCATATTGTTTAAGATCATCACCCATTGCGAGTATGAGAATAGATTGGCACAGCCTTGATATTGGAACATCCCATCAGCTCAGTGGACATTTCTTTCCTGTTCACACTGTAAAATTGGGCAGTTGTTTCTTGTGCTAGATTACATAATATCTCTGAAGTTTTTTTCCCAATTCAACTCCCACTTTGGGATTAAAATATAGCAGGGAGATAAACTGTTATGGATAATGTACTTTCAAAACTTCATAAATGAATTTTCTTACTGAAGTCATTCTTCTTGCAACAATGCCACAGCATATAAGTTGTGTTTAAGGAAGTAAACCATATCTAAGAAGCATTTTGAGAATATGATTGTTAATAAGCATATGAGGGGTTAGAGAGAGAGATCAAATATAAATTTCTGTATATGATGTTTTCCTTCATTTGTAAAATTGAAAAGAGTCCAGTAGCACCTTTAAGACTAACCAACTTTACTGTAGCATAAGATTTTGAGAACAGTTCTCTTTGTCTCCTTCATTTGTAGCTCACATGGGTTCCACCATATTAATATATTATATATATACTGATATATGTGCTCTGATCTGGATGGCCCAGGCTAGCCCAGTGTTGTCAGATCTCAGACGCGAAGCCAGGTCAGCGCTGGTTAGTACTTGGATGAGAAACCACCAAGGAAGAGCAGGATTGCTAAGCAGAGGCAAACAATAACAAACCACCTCTGTTGGTCTGTTTCCTTAAAAATCCCAACAGGGGTCGCCATAATTCAGCTGTGACTTAACAGCACTTCATACACACGTACTGATATATGTCATAGAGGATGATACCTATTATTTAGGAGGGTTCTGTCTATAATAGAGTGAAAGCTTGACATGGGACAATATCAGAATGCATAACTTATGTCAGAAAATGTATGAATGCTAGTATTTACTTGCCTTGCCTCCAAGGCCTAAGGTTGTCATTTACGATCATAGCAAACATTTCAAAGGCAGTGGAGGAAGCATGTGATTTTACAGCATTCTCTCCATTCCTAATGGCATGGGTTACTTCTTCACAAGCTGCAGCAGTAGCCACGGAAACACTCTAATGGATAAACTGCCCAAAAGAGTAACATTCTCACACATGTCAATATGCCTTGGAGGCACACCAAGAAGTCTATAGTGGGAAGGCACTTGACCTATATAAAACGAGAAGCAATCCTAGCCAGGCAAATCCAATTATAAGTCAGAAATACATGCACCTTTCTTTGTAACCATCCATTTTTTTAAAGGAATTATAATTTAATAGGATGCATGTTCTCTATGTACTTGCACCTAAAAATGGTTCTGTAATACAGCAGGTTATGTGCTGGTGAAATGGACAGAGTAACCCTTTTTAAAAAACTGTTATTCAAAATATTTTGTTCTGAAATCCCCGCCAGAGTTGAAATAATAACAATTGTATATTTTAAGGGGGACACGTGTTGTTTGTTGGCAAATAATATAAAATGTTGTTGACAATAACTATGGTTTTTATCACTAGAAGTATGTAAAAATACTTATTTGGCAGTCTTATAAATTTCAAAAGCTTCCAGGGCTGTGCAAAACGAAGCATCAGTTCTTTACTCACTGGCACTCAGGACTGCAGGGAGAACTCTATTTCTATTGTATATGCTGATTATGAGGAGGCATATTATTATACTAAAATTGTAATTTTTGAGATGCCTCTGGTACCATTTGAAGCATTGGCAAGATGAAGGGAAAGGAAAGGGAGAAGTATACAAATAATGGGGCCTGATGGACATCACAAAGCAAAGGTAAACAAACCTGAAATTCAGCCTTGGGCCATAGGAATGATCAAGCTGTATCAGGCCCACGGTCCTTCTGGTTCAGCATCCTGATTCCAGTGATGGCTAGTCAGGTGCCCACAAGCAGGGCAGACTGGCATGAGTCCTTGCCTGCTGACTGCTCCCCAGCATCTTTCAGTCAGAGGAAGCCTCTGAACATGGAGGTCTTATTCAGACATCATCATGATTAATAGCCAGCAATATACCTATCCCACATAAATCTGTCCAATCCCCTTTTAAGTTCTTCTAAGCCATTGGCCCTCATTACATCTCTTGCTGGTGAGTTCAGTGAGTCAACTATCCATTCTGCGAATAATTGTAACGCTGTAATAAAGCTGTTGAGGGAATTCAGTTTCCACCAGTATTGTCCGTGTATGATCCCAAACTACTGTAGCAGCTCACAAGCCTGTGGATCAGCTATAATGCGCATGTTCTAGGCTTCTCCACAAGAAAAAACTGAATCCAGTAATGTTATAGTATGTGGATTCCCACATCTGCATGCATCTAGAATTTTGAGCTTTCTTGTATCAGGCACCTTTTCCATTTACTTAAATTTCAGTTTAGGAAAAAAGGATCACTCCAGGAATCACAAGGTTTTTATTTAGATCACCGTTATAGATAAATTTAATTAGAAGTCATTCTATTGATTTCACTGGCTACAATATGGAACACCAAATCCAAATCCAATTTATTACAGCAAAAGCCAGCAATATAAAACAATATGATTACAAGCAATAAATCAATATTATCAATACAGGAAAACCACAGGCATAAAGGGATAAGAGTGAAAATGGAATAACAATAATGAAAATAGAAAAAAAATTATAATGTTTTTTTCACTAATATGGAACACCATTAGACTGCTTAAATACCATTGACTTCATTGGGACATAAGCAACCTAACTATATGCAGAATTGCAGGCAGTCAGACTTGCTTTCCAGAGCTGAGAATTTATTTACCTCATTTAGGTCCCCCAGCAGGGACCCAAAGTGACGCTTACATCAGTTTACTCTTTATTTTATCCTCATAAGGTAGTTTAGGATAAGATAGGTTAGACTGAGAGTATGTGACTGGTCCAAGATCACCCAGCCATGGCAAGGTGGGATTCAGACCTATGTCTCCCACGTCCTAATCTGAACTCTACGCGCTATACTTCACTGGCTCTTAAGTAGAACTGAGAGTATATATATTGGAGTTAAAGGTAGTTTTTGTTGAGGCATTCTAAAGCTTTTAGTTCCTTAACTGTAGTCTAAAATTAAAATCATTAACAGCTGAAACAAATGAAATCCATTAATACACGTAATTCAAATGCCCCAATGTTCTTGGATTGTTTAGAAAACTATTACTACAACTGTGTATGTAGTATAATAGATTTCCATGTATAGAGGCAACTTAGATCATGCCAGCCCATGATAATCATAGAAGAGTTATTTACCTGCAGTCTCTGATGATCGATTCCCATTGCCAGTTAGATTTTTCTTTTAATTTCAAAACATTTAAAAATGTTTCTTTATTGTTATAATACTTTTTATTCCATCACTTTTTAACAACTGTTGCCTTCATGAAAAAATATTGTATTTTTGATTATTGCATTATGAAAATCTGAGTCTCATACATTTCTCATTTATAGTGTTATAGATGAAACAATTTAAACTCTCCCCTTTCCATTTCATGTGTTTTCATAATAAAATATTGATATGATTGCATCATAAATGGAAAGGTATCTTTCCCCTCCTTCAGATTTTACAATATTAAGAAATGATGGATGCATTCACAGGACAATTCAGTTAGTCTGCTCCCTCTTTGTCAACTAATTCTTGTTGTTCTTAGCTCTAGGGCTTTTTGTCATGGTAAAACTTCTTTAAAATCCAGATTAGATATATATGTTTATTTTCTGGAGAACAGTGGGCTGTCATCCCTTGCTTCTGTATAGACTAAGACCCTATCAAGCATAAACACTGAGCCTGTACTCAGAAGAATCCATGGAGCCCTGTTTTTCCCCAGTGACTAGTCAATATGAGAGCATGCGGCATAAGTGTTTTACATGGCTTGGGGGCAGGGCCAGCGCGCCCATTGAGGCCAGGTAGGCGGTGGCCTCAGGGCACGAGGGCACCAGAGGGGGCATCGGGGGTGGAGGTGCGCGCCGTGGAGCTGTCATGGCTGGGCCGCAGCTGCTGCAGCCTGCGAGTCCCGTGCCACTGCCACCACACGCCCCCAGCCGGGAGCAGCAGCCACGAGCCGCTGCCGGGGCTGCATGAGGAGCGTGGAGCAGCCTCCACCCGCCACCCCAGCCATCCGCTGGCCATGCCCCCGGCTTGCGCTGCGTGATGATGTCATCACGTGATGATGTCATCATACAGTCCGTGGCACCTGGGGGAGTTGCCGCAGGCGCCAGAAACCCTGGTGCCAGCAGTGCTTGGGGGGGGCAGTGTAGGGGAGTTTCACATAGTCTCCCATATCTTAAAATGCACATTTGTGCTCTTGCTTTGATAGAGGAAGTGGAGAAACAGGGCTCAATTGAACCATGTGGGACTCCTTGGCATGCAGATGGCTTGCCCACGCTCAGTTGGACTAGACTCCACATGTATTATTTCTGCCTGGTCTTTAAAATGCCAAGAAATATGAATGTTATATTTCAGCCATCAGACTTGTCATCCCGTGAACTTGTCAGTGTAAAAACCTAGGTGAGCTCAGTATATTTCTGATCCTCTGCCTAATCCTGAGATCAGTATTTTTAGAAAGGGCTTAAAATCTCCATTATTTCACATATGATATTTATAGTTACAGTTGCATAGATGAGAAGAGGATTTTAAAAAATATTTAGAGGTCACAGGTAGTATTTTCAAATAACAGACAAAATCCCTCATGGATGGTTCCTTCCTCATCCCTAGATAACAGTGGACTGAAATTATTCTGATGTGTTGATTGATTACAGCTGTTAAATTTCTTAGTAATCCGTTTCAATGCTTATTCTCAAGTCACACTTGTACCTTTGATTTCTGTTCCACAACAGGGTGATGTGGGTTGTCATTGACTAATGAAGAACAGAATTGGTTTCGGCATAAGACAAACGGAATGCCGACACCAATCCTGAAATGCATTAATCTTTAATAATCCACATCTGCATGTTTATAAATGATATAACTAGAAGTTGTTAATGCTGTTACTCCCCCTTGCAAACAAAAACTGACATAAGAGTTTGTAATTCCAAACCACATTAAAGGCATGTGGCTGAATCTTGTGTGAGTGACCTTGCAGCAGATTCTAAATTGATGAAGGCTTTATGTTGATTAAAGAAACATAAAGAACTGCATGGCTTAAGATCAGAGCCAGTGTTCTGGATTTAGCATGCCTTAGGCTAAGTCGTGGCATATCAGAGCTCTCTAGAGGAAGATACCTACATCAGATGAGCCCTTTAAATGCAAAAGATAGACTCAAGAGGTAGTAGGTGTACACATGCATAAAGGTACACTAGACGATGAGCAGCAGCCTGCTCCTATGGGCCAGACTGTCAGTATCCAGGCCTGTTTCTGGCCTGTGAGGCCGACCCACAGAACCTCATCCCTATTATTTTTGCATTTGCCAGCACAAGTTTGCACTGGCAGTTTGGTGATGTCCCCCTCCAAAAGAAGATGGTGGTTGTAACTCCGATCCTTGTGAATGATTCAAGGCACTTCAACAAGGACTTACAGAGATGGGTCCCCCCTGACCTGTGTGTGCCCCAAAAGAAAGGTGCAACACATCTCTTTTGGATACAAATAGTATGCTTCTAGTCCTGCCCCAGAATGAAAGTACTTAGCATCAGGTGGTATTTTTAAATTTTTGAATGAAGCCAGAGTAGAAAGAGATCAAACATCTTCTTCCCTCAGAGTTCAGATCATTCAAGGGAGAGGCATAGATTATCGAGCATGGGTAAGATGCTCGCACTTTATCCTCAGACCCAACCCCACCATGCAACTAGTGCCTCTGCAAATTGGTGAAGAGTAGATGATGGTAGAGGAAAGGAAATCTTTTTCTTGCAAATATTCCTACTGCCTGAAGTGCAAAGTTTGCAAAGGTTTAATTAAAGTATTGGTTAGGACTGCAGTGCTGCTTCATAAATATCTTGCTCCTGTGTTTACACTAGCAGAACTTCTCAGAAATAAATATTAATAAAAGCTGAAGGATTTAGCTAACATTACTTTGAGGTATACACAATTTTTCAGTTATCACAGTTTAGTGCTGTGAACATGTTGGCCATGGTCCAAGAGGCTGTTTGCATCCAGGGCTGGTCTCTTTCTTAATTGAACAGCCTGCTTGGGTCAGGAAGACAACAAAAACTCCCAGGGCACACCAGTCTCTCAGTCACAGCCATTGTGTGTTTCATGTTGTAAAAGGGTGGCAGTAATTTAAAATCACTGTAGAAATATGATAGGATGTATTGAACATCATATAATTTTTGCCTCTAGTATTTCCATTTTCAGTGCTGCACGGTTCTGTGAGTTGCTCTTGGGGACACTGAGGGAAAATCGAAGGAAAGCTTTTTTGTGCTGGTCAAATTAGACCTTTAAAAATGCAGTACCTCGGTTCAGAAAATGCCTAAGTATAGAGCAGAGTTGAAGTGAGTAATAAAAGAGCAAGCTTTCATCTAATCTTCCTCCTAGAGACCCAGGTGGACAAATTGGCAGCCCTGTTCACAGCCTTTCTTTCCCCTCCTCTTTGTAGCCTAAGAACTACTAATCGGATCCATGCTGCTCTAACTGTGGTTAGTTATTAGCAGCATAAAAGCAGATTTCTTCGAAAGAACGTGCTGGGGGTGGGGGGAAATGACTATACAAAATTGCAGGGTTGTTAGAATCTTAAATGCACAGCAGTTGATTTTTCCCCTATTCTGAATTATATGATGAATAAAGTCTTTCATCTGTCACTATGCCTATTTCCTTCAGAAGGCAGCCAAATATTAAGCTTTTCAAACAAAAAAAATGCTAAAAGAATAAATAGTGGGGTGGAGTAGTGATAGGTGAGCAGACAGGAAAGCCATGCTTGTTTTTGTTTTTTTATATCCTTGAAATAGAAGTATAGAATCATAGAATTTTAGAGCTGGAACTCTGTGATACCCACAGCATTTATGTCCAGGTTGCTATGGTACAAAGTGTCTCCACAATCCCTCAACCAGAATAGTCTATTATGTTAGTGAATCCTTAGTCTATATGTACTTTTTAAGAACTTAAATCCACTGCTTCAAGTAATGCCTTCCTCTTTTTTAAACATTTTAAAAAATAATTCCCTTTAATGTTTCTAATTATCGCTCATCTCAGGGAACTGGGATTAAAATCAGCATTCCTATTAAGCTTCATGTATGTAGAGTTCTGAAAAGAAAAGTTCTTGCCAGCATATATGCAGTGCTGTATCTTGTAGTGCTGCTTTGTTTCTTGGAAGTTCAGATTGGATTCCTAATTGAGCAGCTAAGGGAAGGGTCAGGAAGAAGGCAGAATATACTAATATTCTTTCCCACTTCAATTAATGTTTGCAGTTTCCTATTAGGTTGTTTCCCATAACAACTGAATGCTCCCTTTGGCTATGGTGATACTGAAGAATTTTTTAATGCCATCAACAGAGCTCCTTTGACTGGTTAAAAGTGTTGCTTACCCTGGAGGGAGGGGAACTCTTGGTAGCCAGCTGTAGCCAGTTTGGTAGACATTTTGTTGATAAATTCATTCACATCTGTCCCTCCTTGCAGTTTGTAGAGATCAGGAGTAGGAGTCTGAAACATCTGCTTGTCTAGTTTTCTCTGTGAGTTTATTGAGGATGGGAACAAGATTCATATCCTGAAACGTAGAATAAAGGGGGGGGCGGATATTGGCGATTTGACATTCAGCACTTACTCACTTGACCATTAATGATCATGGCTTGAAGAAAACCTTGGCTTTTAAAAATTTTGCTTTTAACACCCTTTGTTGCTGGCAAGTCTAAAGGAAGCTGTTATTTGTCCCCTTGCGGGCGGCAGGGGGGATTCATTAAATCCAGCTTTAAAACAGGTTAAATCTTTTTCTGATATTCTTTTGGAGGGCAGGGTTATTGAAGAGGCTGTAGTGGATGGAACACTAACAGAAGCTCTCATACAATGTACATTTTCAGGAATTATATTAGCCATGGTCCAAACAGCAGAATGCAATACTGAAATTTCCTTAGTAGTCCTTATTTACCATCTTTGTCTGGAGTTCCAAGAAGTTATGAGATTCTTTTCATTTTCCTGAATGTTTCAGTGGCATATGATACCATAGACGATCAAATCATCGATTTAAAAGACATTTTAAATAAATAATCATAGATCCAGAGGAGTTAGCCGTGTTAGTCTGTAGTAGCAATATCAAAGAGTCCAGTAGCACCTTTAAGACTAACCAATTATGCTACAATAAAATTGGTTAGTCTTAAAGGTGCAAATAAATAATGTAATTGGGTATATAAATGCAAATTTGCAAAGATTTAAAACTAGCAAGAATCCAATAGAGTTGAAGAAATGCTAAAACAGACCATACGCAATTCTGAGACTGATATATTAGATAACACAGAAAGTATCCAGTAAGATCATTCGTACATCAACATAATAAAGAGACCAGTAGCACCTTTAAGACTAACCAACTTAATTGTAGCATAAGCTTTTGAGAACCACAGCACTCTTCATCAGATGTATGCAGGTTAGTCTTAAAGGTGCTACTGGACTCTTTACTATTCTGCTACTACAGACTAACATGATCAACTCCTCTGGATCTCTTACATCAACAGACAGTACATAGGAGTAAAGTCTATAGTTCCTCCCTATCCCTTTACGTAAGCATCTCATTGAGAACACTTCCTTACACTACAGCCCTCTTATCTGAGTAAAAAGTTTTGTTGAATAATTCAGCATTGCATAATTGATGGAAAACCAGGAGAATGAGAGTTTTCCTACCTTCATCAGGTAGACCATTCTATGAGGTGGGGGTGACCACAGAGAATGTACATGCACAGGCAGCTGTTGATTTTGCACATATGCAAGATGGCACCTGCAGAAAATCCTGTTCAGATAAGCAAAGCTGCTCTGTTGGAACTTAGGGAGAGAGGCAGTCCCATAGATAAGATGAACCAAGGACATGAAGAGCGTCGTATGTGATAGCCAATATGTTGAATTGAGCTCATTCGCTGATAGGTAGCCAATGGAGTAACTGCAGCATGGGAGTGATATGCTCCTCTACCTCCTGATAATAACAAAGCTGCAATATTCTGTACCAGTTGGAGTTTCTGAGTGCATTACAGTAGAGTGCATTACAGTAATCAAATCTTGATGTTAGCGTAGCATGGATCCAAGTGACCAGATCATCCATGCTGAGGTAGGGGGCCATCTTGCACGCTCAACAGATACGACATTTCCTCATCCTTAAACCACAGAAATGGCACCAGAAGTGATTTTAAAATTCTAAAAATAACTAAGCAGTTTATTTACATTAGAGGGGAAAGGCCAGGTAAAGTCAGGGGTTGAAAATTTCTTTGGCCCATTTGGAAGTCTACACCTACTTCCAAACCTCCTTGCAACTTTCCCCTGTTCTCTTGTCAGTGTTCAAACTGCTCTCTGTTAGGACTCCATCCCTTCACACTGGATTTCACTCTCTGCTAGGATTGAAAATAGACCATCCTCTTTCAAGTTCATGCTACCCATCAGATCCCTTGGAGTAGTCCGTCACCCTCTGATTCTGTGAGGGATTAACCCTTCATAGTTGTGCTGCTGTGTGTACAGCCCTTCCAGGATTTTTAACATGCGCAATCTGTCACAACTGAGTTTATAGAAAGCATTTTTGTAGCTACCTTCTTGTTTTTCTAGCAGTAGTGCTGATACCAGTCTAACCCTTAAGCTCTTAACTGAATCTGCAAGGGTTAGACAAACTCCATAAAAGTGGGGAGTATGATGTCTTTCAAAAATTTTGCCTTTCCAACCAGCATCATTTCTTTCTTGTCTGGGTTCAGTTTCAGTTTGTTTGCTTTCAGCCATTTGAACTCAGCCATCAGGCTGACCCAAAATCTCTACTGCATCCTGTAGTGATTTGGACATTGAGATACAGAGCTGGGTGCCGTCTGCATATTGATGGCATCCAACTCCATAGCTATGAATAAGTTCTCCTAAAGGCTTTACATAGAGGTTGAATAACACGATAGATAAGATTACTTCCTGTGGAAGATAACTCCCACTCTGGAGACAGCTAGTCTCCAACAGCAACCCTTGGAGTCTGTTCCATCTGGAATATTAGTATATATTTGGATAAACTGGTATTTACATTACCAAATTATCTGGATATATTTTTGGAATATCCAGGAATTGCATTTTAAAGGTTGCAGCAGCTTGTCCCCCACCCTTTGCAGGCTTTTGGTCATTGGTTGCTGATGTGTGCCTGTGTCCTGGAGAAAGCCTTGGATTTCCCCTCCCAGAAAACAATGGAGAGTGGCTTGGCTACTCAGCTTGTTCAAGGGCTTGTAGACTTGAACTCCCAGGTGGCCATTTATCAAGTGCCATTTATCAAGTGCCATCAAGTGCCATTTATCAAGTTGGACGCCAGACATCCAAGGTTTAGAAAACTCTTGACTGGATTATTACATTGCTCTCTTTGTGAGACTGTCTTTGAAGACTGGAAACTGCAAGTAGTGAAGAATGTTGGGGTTTACCTCCTCAAAGAGATAAATAACAACTGATATTACTCCTGTTGCTCAACAGCATTGGCTGTTGTTCTAGGCCTGCATTTATGTACGGGTTACAAATTATAAAGCACTAAATAGTATATATGAGGTGTAGGGCTAATCAATATCAGTGGAGCTTGATATAGGAGGAGATAGCGCAAGGTCAGGTCAAACCATATTTTACAATGTTTTGAAATCAAAGTAAGTGTGCATAATCTGCCAGATTCAATGACCATCAGTTTTCTCTCAGTATTACCAGTAAAATGGAACAATTTATAAATTGTCTTTGACTTGATGCAGTTTTCTTGCTGCACATTTTAAGTGTTAGAATCCCTCATCTGTAGTAACTCTCATATGAATTTATTCTTACAGATACATGCCATCCCAGTATATGGTTCCTCAGGTGTAGCAGGTAATGGCAACTTATTCAACCCCCCGAGCTGCCATTTTCTGACTGTCACCACCCACTGAAGTGCATTGTGTGATTCAGGCCTGTAGCCAAGGTGGGGCCAGTAGGTATGCCAACCAACCTGAAGCATCGGTTTGCTCCCCCCACAAAGGTTTATTAACTTATGATGTAACAATTTCCATTTAAATAATGCTTTTAGAATATGACTTTCTAGAATATGATGATTCCCTGCTAAAGAGAAATTGTTGGTGCCAGTATTCCTCAAAAGCAGCAGTGATCCAATTCCATCTGACCTGTCCAGGTCTTTTTGCTCACTGTCATCTTTATGATGTTCCCTTTAGCTCCTATGTCTTTCAGCAAGGCAGCGTACTTGAAAATGCTAACTTACAGATATTATTTATCTAAGGAATGTGACCATTATAGCTAACAGCTTCTGAACTTAAAAATTACTGTTCTTATTTAACTGGTGTGACTAGCTCTGTTTGGTGAGCTATAGGATCCAAATTGAAGAAGAAGAAACGGCAGCAAGTAGAGCACACAAGCCAGAAGTCCCCATTCTGGGTTTAGGTCCTGAATGCTTAGGTAGAGTCTCTGTCTGTCTGTACCTTCCTGTTCCCATTGATCTTCTTCCTCTCCTGTTTGATGCAAGGACTGTGATGGAATGAAACTGAACGTTCTCCATTGCTGCATGAGCACTATGGGGCAGTAGCTAGGGGGGTTTATTTGGCCCATACATTCTTAGTCTTTTGATGAAAACTTGGCTCTTACTAACTTTTTTTGCCAGCACATTGAATGTTTTAACTGGCTTTTAATCTGATTATGATTTTTTTAAACCTAGTGAACTGTTTTTTTATTGTCTTTTATTAGTAATCACGTTTTTTAAATTCATGATTGTGGTTTAGCTTTCTTCTGTAAAGCACTTGGTTGCTGTTGCTGCAATTTATGAATTGTCTAATTAAAATGGGGTCTTAGAGGGGGTGTGGTTTCTTCTTTACTCAGTTGTAGGAAGTGAAGATATAGTACAATTAAAATATAGTACAATTAAACAAAGCAAAATGCCTTACTTGAATGGGATATTGGTCACTGGTCCTTTCCTTCCAAAGTTCCCTCTGAAAGTACACCAAAGAGGATGTAAGCAAATCTCCTTGGCAGTAAAGTTGTGGGTAGAAGAGCAGCAGCTGCAGAGGCCAGGCCTGATGTGCTAGATCTCATCAGCTTCCCTGCACTCCACTCTGTGGTGACACTACCAATGTTCAAAAAGGTCATTCAAATGAGGTGAATTGACCCAGTTTGGGAAATTTCATCATTGCTTCACTTCCTACTTCCCAGATGGTCTGGTGGCCAGACTTACAGCTTTTTCTCCCGCTTTGATCCTGTGATCCCTTAATGTCATAACTCCTCTTACCTCCTTTTCTTTCTCCTCTGTTATGTGGTGATCCCTGGCAGTCCTGCTCCTCCGTGAGAGGGTCCTGCGGTAGTGTGCCCCTAAATGCTCCGTGAGTCCCGCGGTAGGTGGCCCCTTGGGTTTTTGTCTCTCTACACTTGCAGTGGCATCTTGCCATACTTGTATTTTCTCCACTCTAAATATACTCAAGTCCTTCAGCCCTTTATAACTTGCCTTCTAGATCCTTCATCATCCTTGTAGCTCTCCTGGATCTTTTCCAATTTTAAATTGTTCTTGAAATTATGGTCATATTATAGTATTGATCACTGCTGGGTAGACTCTTGGAAATCATGCTCCTTTTGATATAATGTAAAAACAACAATAACATTTTGTGCCAGAGCACTGAAGTGGTGATATGTGTTTTCCTAATTCCCTCTGTGACACATATATTTGTTTATTTATTTTTACTCTTTATATCCCTCCCATTTGAATACTAAAGGCAGGTTATGTAGTATCAATAATTAAAAATATAAACAACAAATTAACTTCAAATCTGTTAAAACTGTAAAAACTAGCCACATCCTGTAACCTATCATTAACTCTTGGTGTTTATTCCTATGTGTAACATCTAATTTTCCCTGCCGAATTTTAGTTTACTGCTACCAGCCAAGGCCAACCACTCTGTAAACATTTTGGATTTTTGGTCTGTTTACTGTTTCACATAAGCTTGTATTACCTATATATATTTTCCTACCCCAGTTTCTCATTATATTGATTAATAAAGATTTGGCATGAATCTAAAGGGCTGCATCATTCATTATAGCATCCTGGCGGAAGAAAAGATGATGCTTGTTCGTTTCTCTGGAGCATTGAAAAAATGTCTGGCTAGAATGCCACAGTGCTTAGACTGCTTAAGTATCTGTTTCCCGCTCTAAATTCTACTCTAAGAATAAATGGTGGCATTGGAAATGGATTAATATTTTGAATTCGAAGGAACATGTTTTAATTTGATGGCACCAAGTCCAAGTGAGAACGTGATCACATTGTGTTAGATTCTGCACAAATACTGGAAAAGATTTGCTCGGAGCATGTGTTTTTATAATAGTTTTTACACAGCAAATGTGGTAGTTCTATTCCAGATCTATCAGTACACAAAGCAGCCATAAACACAGTTTAAATGGCCAATTTCACAGGGTTTATGACTGCATTGTATTGTCGCTATGACACCAATCAGCCAAGGTGTAATCTGGTCCTTAGAAGGCAGTTTAGTCACTATGTAATGCTTTGCAATTATCAGGGTCCCAGGCTTAGTTCCAGGTGAGCAGTAAAACACTGTCGAGGGAAAATCTATCCATTTGGCTCTGCAGTGGAATTAAAGAAAGGGCAAAATATGTGGCCTCATGAATTAATGTTTGTAACTCAGTTCACTGTGCCTCAAGGCCAGCATTATTCAATGGTACAGCATTCTTGTGGCATTTGATTTTATTTTGTTTTATCCTTTACTGTCATGGCACTAACTTTTGCATGTTTTCCTCATGAAGACATTTCACAGTTCCTAAATTGTGAGTTTGAATTTTCTACTTCTCTCCCCTAAAATTATGGTTTATTTTTACAGATTGATCATACATGAATGCAATAAATTTAATTTAGTGTGCCAGGGACAGAGACTCTGAAGTGGAACCTTGTGATGGAATTAGGAAATATTAGGAAACATTAGCTTGAGGTTTTACTAAAATTCATTAATCCTTTGATCACAGTTGTCCAAGAAGTGCAAGGTGATGATCAGTTAGCTGAAGAAATTAGCAAAATATCAGTGCTGAAAGGCTATAACGGTGCAAACAGCATTAAAAGAAAGAAGATAAAACATTTAAAAATCACCAAATTGATAAGGTAGGCAGAGAGATCATCCCTCTTCCCCCCCCCTTTTTTTTCTTTCTGCATTTGCTTGTGTGAGTATGTAAAGTACTGAGAACAATAGGGCACTATATAGAAATGGTGATGCCTAAAGTGAGAGACGGTGATAAAAATCTGAGCTATTTTTAAAATCAAATTGTGAAAAGCATTGGTATGAGAAGTATTCATACCAACATGTGCGTAAACAAAATCCTGAGCCACAGAAGTCACAAAAATAAAACTGTTTTTAAGCCTTACTTGTGAATCTCCAGAACAGAATTGCTAGTCCTGGATGCTTGGTAGTTCCTCTCAAAATCCATGGTTTTTTTCCAAGTTCTGGTACTTACCAGCAATGCAGCAAGATTATGCATTTCATTTGAATCTTTATACTGAATTTCTCCCTTGCAATCATCATTAGAAGAGCAACGAGCACACCCTGCCAATCCCAAAGATGGCTGTCATCCTTCTTCCCCCTCCTTCTCTCTTCAGCCATTCTTGTGGGCCGGAGAGAGCCTTTTTTTTCTTGTGAAATTTGAAAAGCCTAATGGCAAAGGATGACTTCCTCAGAGACCCATAGTATTAGAAAACTTAGCCCAATTTGCGTCAAATGTGAGGGTTGTTTCAAGAACAGGCCAAAGACATGCTGCTGCGATTGTGGTGACATTTCATTGAAAAAATAACTCTCCTGTCCCCCAGAAGTCACCCATAGGAAACAATGGAAGTAAATGATGGCGGGGGGCTGCAGTAGAAGTATTTCTCCCTTTCTGAAAGGAAACAACAACAAATCACAACAAGGAAGGAAGAGAAATACATCTTTTTCAGTGGAAAGGTTAAAAAAAATCTGTCATTGTAAGGGTAGGGAAATGAAATGAACGCAGACAGGGCTTTTTTAATGCTCGTAGCAGGTGGCTGAAGTCTTCTGCTGCTGCTTGGTAGGCATTTTAGGAATTAGTAGAGAGAATTTAGTGTGGCTTTGTAGAGAGAGACCTCCTTTGGAGGTCTGTGAAATTGCCCTCCTTTGTTCAATCTGTTTGAAACTTAGATGTTTTTTAGATTAGAGGGAGAACTGTGTTCTGTGAGATTTTGGTTTCATTAAGTGCAAAAACAGTTGCCCCAGAGCCTCTAATTGGTCCCCCCTCTCTTTCTCCTTTGAAAAGAACAGCCACAAAAATCATAAGAATGACAGAAAACTAACAAACCAGCAGTGATTCACCAGAAAACTACCCAGCCACAATAAACATTTCACTCAACAGCCACCAATTCAAAAACATCACAACATTTTTCTAGATGCACACCCCTAGTATTCTGGCATTTTTAATATTCAGATCCTGAACTGCCTATTTATTTTGCTGAATTCTTTTGCTTAAAATGCTAAAGCAAAACGTAGCATTTAGAAATGAGTCCCCTAAGAGCATAGAAAAAGCCCTGCTGGCCAGACCAGTGGTACAGCATCTTGTTTCCCCCAGTAGATGACTGGAAAATCCTGTAAGGCACACAACAGAGGCAAAGAGACTATCCTCCTCCCTACTACAGTCCCCCAGCAACAGGTGTTGAGCAATGTACTACTTCAGTGGTATATTTTCTTAGTAGAGATGCATTATTATGCTCCCTTTGCTGCTGACACTTATTTTTTCATGCAATGATAGTCATACGATACATAGCTAAGGAGTTTGGGTCCTTTTCAATTCGATAATGATCAACCATAATTTTGCCATTAATTTCAGTGGCAAGTGGATTGTGTTCTATTAGACGTGTGCACCCAAAAAAAAAAATACCAATTGCTCCAGATCCAGGTTTCAGGGATACCAAAAAAGTTCCGTATCCCTGAAATCCAAGTCAGATTCTCTAATCTAGTTAGGGAATCCCAAATTTATCCAGCCATTACTCCTTCCCCAAATTTGCAGGGATCCTACTTTTTCCTGTCCACTAAAGATCCCCAAATTTCAGGAAAATTGGACCCCAAGGTCCAATTCTATGGGCCCCTGAACAAGCTGCCCCAGTCACTTTCTTATAGGGGAAACATTTCCAAGGCTTTCTAGGCAAAGGCTAAACTTAAGCAAAGGCAATCTCTGGCCAAAAGCCAGTCCCAGTGCAAGTCCCACACTCGTGCAAGCTGAACAACAAAGCCTAGCAGAACCACACCAAAGCAAGGGAAACTATGTCAAACCAAAGAGTCACGATGTCAAATTAGATAACCCCAGTGTCAAACTAGAGAATCCTTCAAAACTGAAGCTGGGTGGTGAGGCTTGCTGGAACTGTAGAGAGTAAAAGGCAGCCACAGGCAGCATGAAGTACTCTTTAGGACCTCTGATGGTCGTGTCTGTAGAGCATATGTTCTTTAGCTGTCCATTTTATAGGGAGGTTCATTTTAGATTTATTACCCCATTACTTGATAGGATCCCTGGTCATTCAACCACCAATAAAGCAAGGCTTTATCTGGTTTATCTGGTTTTTATCAGATAAAAATGTTACAGTTACCTGTCAAGTTGCCAAAGTCTGTGCACTAATTTTTATATTACGAGATTTGCATCTTAAAAGTTCTTAAAATCATTTTTTTCCTTTTTAATTGTATTTTCTTTTTGACAAATTTGTATGCTGGTCCTAGGACCATAATAAACTGAATGAGTAAAAAAGGACCTCTGGCAGAATGGAGGGGTTGGATAGGAATCCACTCTGCTTGCTGCCTACTGTCCCCTGGCAGCCTCATGCTGTTCTCCTGCCACAGCTTCCATTTCATGCTGGTGGGCATCTTCGCCGGTCCTCACAGTTGCTGCTGAGGTGCCCTCATTGCCTTCCTTCTCCTTCATGGGTGGCAGTCCCATAACAACAACAACAACATTTGATTTATGTACTGCCCTTCAGGATGACTTAACACCCGCTCAAAGCGGTTTACAAAGTATGTTATTATTATCCCCACAACAACAAACACCCTGTGAGGTGGGTGGGGCTGAGAGAGCTCCTAGAAGCTGTGACTGACCCAAGGTCACCCAACTGGCTTCAAGTGGAGGAGTGGGGAATCAAACCCGGCTCTCCAGATTAGAGTCCCACACTCTTAACCACTACACCAAACTGGCTCTCGATCCAGGTACATCAGGAAGAGGCGTTGACCCTGCTCACCCGTCGCACTCAGCTCATGTCCTTGTCCCTGATGACAGCTCTGAAAAAGGAGTGGCAGTACCTCAGCAGCAGCAGCAGCAGCAGCCAAAGGAGGAAGAGGAAATACAAGTCTGCTCCCCACCCCTCCAAGGGAGAAAGAGGGAGCAGTAGTGGCAGGGGAGTAGGAGCATTTTTGTTTTTTCTGAAATTAAAAAATTAACGTTTAAATAAAAATAAAGTAGCCATAGCCACTTTGAGTGGCTGGAACCAGCTCTGCTTTTTAATTGTATTTATTTATTTACACATACCCTGCCTTTCTTCCCAATGGGAACCTAGAACAGCTTGCATTGTTCTCTCCTCCATAGCAACCCTGTGAGATAAGTTAGCCTGAGAGCGTGTGACTGGCCCAACCTGGGTCTGATCTCCTAGATCCTAGAGGGACACTCTAACCTCTACACCACACAGGAACTCCAGTGTAGCCTAAAGTTACATAATTCACTGAGGTGCAGGATTCTCCAGTGGTCCAAGGTGGGACAGTCACAACTGATGGGTAGAACCCCCCCCCCCAAGGCAAACAGGGTCATCATTCTTTTGCTGGCTCCTGGTGCTGGCTCAATCTCCCAGTTTCCATCCTCTCTAGTTGTAGACAGTCAGTCATTTCTCTGCACTTGGTAAAGAGCATGGCAACTCCTTTCTCCACAGTCTTTTTTATTTTCTCTTTCCCCCTTGCTGCCTATCTGGAGAGGATTCTCACCTGTCACTGCAGGAGCCAGGTTAGGGGTGTCTGGCATACCCTCCCCTCTGCTCCAGACTTCTCTTCCCAGGAGAATCCGGGGTTTGGCCAGGAGCCCCTCCATTTGCTCCCTTTGAGGCAGAGACAGTGGCAGCAAAGACATCTGTTATCCAGGACAGAGGAACGTCCTGGCCACCCAGTCAGTGTCAGGCTGAGCAGGGCTTTGGGATCTCACTCACATTGTTCTCCTCACTGCTCTAGTCTCCCAACAGCCTGTGGCTGAGCATATCCCCTCTCACCTGAAGCATGCATCTACAACAGCAAACTAAGCACTGACTTTCAAATGGTGGGACCAAACCAAAGGTTGTCTTTAAATTTGTTCTGTTTATACAGAACAGAACAAATTTGGGGGTTGACTATAACCACAAACTACAGTTTCTTGTTAAAGCCAAAATTGTTCATTATCAAAACATATGCAAAAATAGGAGGGAGGACCCTATAACATCATTCATGTACAGACAAACCATGGTTTATCATGTATGGACCATGATAAATATTTTAGTTAAAAGTAATATATGGACCAACTTCTGGAAAAAAATCTCCCCATTTAAGTCATATCTCACATTATTTACTTTTAGAAGGAAACTATTAACAAAGAGGGCAATTGAGTAATCTGTGAAAAATGGGAAAATTGCAATGTTTTGCACAGTAAACACTTTAGAAACCAGCTCTGATTTCTTTTAACTTTTAAACGAAATACTACTTGGCATGCAATTATGGCATAATGTTGAGCCCCTCTTTTAGGCATTATACCAACAAACATGAAGAGGTAGTTAAATTTAAGTACTTCTATAGTGAAAGCACTAGTAGTTGCTTTTCATAAAGATTTTTATGGGCATTCCGTCTCACATTACATATAATAAGTGCTTTATGGCTGGCACACAATGCAGTTGATTTGATTGGCATCTATCCCACCAAGAGCTATGTGCTGCACTCCTAAAATATTGTGATATTTTGTTCCTCGTGGTTTATTTTTAATTCATAAAAATGTATGGTGGAGTGGTTATACTGTGCAGCAGATATAAATCCCAGTGAAGTACCCATGTTAGTCTGTTGCCGCAAAACAAAAAAGAATCTTGTAGTATCTTAAAGACTAGTCAATGTTTTGAAGCCATGGTATAACAACAATAAATAAAATGACAGCACAAAATCAGTATTGGGAAAAGTTCTGCTTTACTGCATTGGTCTATAAACTTTACCAGTAAGTTCCTTTCCCTTCTGCATATTGTTAAACACAGTAATGATGATGATGAATACATGTTTGCTGGTTTGTAACTGTCCTTCATAGGTCTCTAGTACAATTTGTCTGTTAGACACTTACTCACACTTTTACTGTGTGGAAAGAATATGCCATAGAAAAAGCAAATTAAAAAGGCACATCATTCTTCTTAATCTTTTGGAAGTAAACATAGTACATTAACGTTCACAAGTGATTCTACACCATGGAAAAAACCACAGGGGCCCGGACTCCCACATATATGTGAATGATTTGGACTGTATTCACCAACCTTTCCTTGTACCTGTTACTCAGGTTAAAAATTGTGAGTGATATATGATGACCAATATATTATTACTTGCCTGGAGTAGCCTAACAGCAGTTTCTGGTCCCTTACCTCCCCACCCTACATACTGCACCCCCCCCCCCCCAAAGCCTTGGCAACATTATGGAAAGCTTCAAAACCATTTTCCAATGATGTAAGAAAGGTGTTGTCGGGGGAAGGGGTGTGTGATTCAGTAGTAGAGCATCTGCTTGGCACGTTGAAGGCCCTAGGATCAATCCCTGGCATCTCCAGTTAAAAGGTTCTGGTAGGATTTGATGTGAAATTCCTCTAAGTCCTTGGACAGCTGCTGCCAGTCAGAGTGGACAATACTGTCTTTGATGGCCCAGGTCCATATAAGGCAGCTTCATGTGTTCAGTAGGAAGCCACGGCACCTAACATTTTGAAATGAACCTCTAAAAGTGTTAGTTATTTAGGATTGTGAAAAACTCTTTGCAATGGAAATCTCTGGATGTTAAAATCTATATTGGCTAAATGAAGAAAAACAAGTTTTCTTAGAGCTTCTTAAGGGCTATGGAAGCCATTTTATTGAGAATTCCAGTCCAAGATCTTTTTAGCAATACCTCTCTGCCTACCTTTTTTGTAGACTAAGCCAGAAACAACCCAAGCCACCACACTTGGATTTAAGCTAACATAGTCTCACAAAAACCAAAAGAACTAAATTATCCAAGTATCCTGATTTAGCCATTTGTAGTTTGCTGTCTTGGTACCATATGACCTTTTGAAAGGATTTTTTTGTGTTCCCTTGAAATGTCCCATCTAATAGAAGTACTTTAGGCACACAGAGAATAAATTTTAGTGTTCTCTCATGTCAACAAGAAATGACTGCTTGTATACCAGCTGGAATTACTGAATTCATCCCATGTTCATTAGAATATAGAAATGTGATGTCTTGTTGAAAAAATGAAATCCAGCCCTCAAGTCAGAGTTGATTTATGGCAGCCCCTGGTAGGGTTTTCATGGCAAGAGACTAACTGAGGTAGTTTGCCCTTGCCTGCCTCTACAACCTTGGTCTTTGTTGGAGGTCTCCCATCCAATTGCTAACTAAGACCGACTTGGTTAGCTTCTGAGATGAAGCTCTCCTGGCCTATCCTGCATCCCCTACAAATATATAGTCAATATTTTGTTTTGTTGCGCCTTGCTTGTTCTTAAATGAGCTTTGGCAACAAGGCTGTAGGTGTAAAAGATGTCATGGAAACAGCACGTGCTGTCTGACAGAGTACTCTGCCTTTAGTCAAGCATTTGCAAAATCATAGTGTAAGGGGTATAGTATTTGTTGTAACCACTTATAATATTACAATATTTGTACAAAGACATCCTTTGTTGGAAAGCTTGAAAATCATACCCTGGCTCTGTGGCAAAAAGGCATTGGTTTAAACTACAAAAGGGGTAGGTGTAAGTTAAAAATAAATGAAAAATAATAATAATAATAATAACGACAACAACAACTGCACTTATATACCGCTTTTCTAGACAGATTAATTCACTCATAGCAGTGAACAAGTTAGTGTTATTATTATCTCCACAATACAGCTGGGGAGCTGGGGCTGGGAGGAATGACTTACCCTCATGGCAGTAGTGAGATTCAAACCAGTAGAGTGCTGATTCACAGCCAAACCAGTTAACCACTGGTTAACCACTGCAATAAGCAGTTTAGCAGTGAAAAACACTACTGAAGAAGATAATGGAATCTACTTTCATAGATATTTTCAAGAAAATCCTGAATGGGCATTTAGTGATGGGTGACATATACAAGGATATTCTAACCTGGGATGTGGGGGTGAACTAAATAAATCATTGGATCCTTTCCAATAGATTCTATCCACTAGGGGAACAAATTATTTCTCTCTAAATTACCAGCAAGTGCTTTAGGAATATTTACAGCTCTAGCTTATTTTGTATACTACATATAGTTCCAATGTCTTCCCTTGAAAGTCAGCTGTGGAAACAGTTGGCTAATTACTTTAAAATGATGTGATGGATGGAACCTACAGTCGTTTGAAGCTATTTGCAGTTCACTTCAGGCACACACTGACAGTTCCAAGTAACTTTTAGGAAAGACTGAGCTATTTAAAACTATAGAAAAATTACCGGTATACCCAATACTATGGTATCATAGCACATATCTTTAACTGTTGCCTCCTTAAAGGTAGGAAAAAATAAAAGATAAAAGTAGAAATAAATTCTGTAGTAAACAAATTATAGTGTGTCTTTTGACGACAAACTCAAAAAAACATTATCCATGAGGAACAAAAGCAACTAGAATTAGTTTGTTTGGTTTTTAAAGATCGGGTTAAGTAGTCTCAAGAGAACCAAGAAAAAAACTAAGGAAAAACAAACAAACCCAAAGTGAAACTAAAATTGAAAAATGTGTATGGGAATCAGGGGATAAGCCAAACCATTATGGGGCCAAAACCAACAAAAAAGCCCTGTGCAGAAAGCCCCACAGATTCACAGTCAATAGAACTACCAGCACGCTTAGATATCAAGTTGAAGTTTATAACATTGAAAACACCAAAGTCTTTAATAATGCATTGTCTTTAAACACATAATTGCTGCCAAAATTATTTACATTCAAACAAAAACATCTTGAAAATGTTGTGTATGTCTACAGTATTTTTCTAAGACAGGTTTTTCTCAGTCAAAAAGATAAAATATTTCAAAGGAGATTTTTCAGTGCTCTCCCAAATTTTCTAATTTTTGTGTTGGTAACATGAGTGGGGGGGGGATTCCTCAGGGAAAAATGCAGAAAAAAATTTCCCCTAAAATTTTCCATTTTTTCCTCAGGCCGTCATGTCTCTAGAGACAGCAATGGTAGATTCAGTTTATCATTAGCCACCGAGCTGATTTACACAGCATAGAATAGTTCTGACATTCTGAGTTACAGCTCATGTAGCTCAGTGGTTACAGCTCATGTAACTCAGGATCCAGTGATCTTACCTTCTGAGACTCAACATTACTGAATGCGGGAGATGTTGCAGCCGTAAAACTTCACAGTATCATGCTGCACCAAGACTGCAAGTTCACTGTTCTGTTTCTGCCATCACTGGGACCAGGTAGTTTTGATTCGTCTTACCAGCAAAGCAGGTGCAACAGGACAAAGATCAGTAGGATCAAAGGCAGAACTGCTGAGAAAGCAGGGGAGCTGTCCAGCCAAGAGATGAATCAGGTTCAAGGCAAGATTGCTGAACCAGCAAAGGAGCTGTCCAGCCAGTTCTGGGGTTAAGGTACATAACAAAAAGCTGGCTTGAAGATATGTTGTGCAGCAAGATCTGTGCACCTATTGATGGGCTTTGTTACTGGCCTCCTCCCCTTTAGTACTGGAGATGATCTAGTCAGACTTAAGTCAGGACTTATGTGTATGGGATGGGAAGCTTTGTGCTTCCAAATGAATGCTATTTTTTTGTTTTAGGCTTCTGTTCGTGTTTCCTACTGTCACTGTTCTTGTGATATGGGAGAGGGGATTGCATTGTATCCTGATATATGAGTGAGCTGTGACATACGACATTTGGCATACCTTTGACTTCTTGGATCCAGCAATGCTGCATTGCTGCCATTTGTATGGCGGACTTCTCAGAACCCTCCTCTGGAAGTCTTGGATTATCTTGTGCCCATAGGCACTGGGACCACCAATAAGGATCCTTGATAGGCTTCAGGAGGCCCTACTTGCCTCCTCCTCAAAGGATAATCCTTATAAATAAGGATATGGGATGCTAAGGACATGACAATGACCCAGGGTTTTGAAACCACACAGCAGTGTGAGTTGACAGTGGGTATTGCAATGAAACACAAAGGTGTGATACAGCACATGTATGTTGGGCTCCAAGAAGACTGCTTCATCATGTTTACAACTTTTTGGCCCCATTTGAACACATCATTACAGATTTTGTGTATCAAGTTACAGTATGAGCATAGTTGTCAGGAAGTATAACTTGTGTTCATAGAGGTGTTATGATAGAAATAGTTCTTTCTGCTGAGTATACCTATAAAATAATATGGTCAGCATTTAAACCAATGATATTGTTTGTGATGCATGGGTTACAAAGACAGATTTTTCCTATCAGTTAAGCACTAATGTGGATTCCCTTCTATGTCAATCTACATCCTATTTACATGCTAGTTTCATATTTTTACCAGGTGTAAGTTATGAAAAGCTCTTATTTAGATAATCAAGTACACACCACAGACTTTACATATATATTGGTTTTATATTGACTTACGCTTTAATACTTTGAATTTTTTTTAAAAAGCGTAAGTGAAATTTATCTTTGGTACTAGTATTGGCAGCTGTCCATGTGTTGCTGGCTGGAGGCCAGTTCAGGTTCAACAGTATGAGTCCCACTCTACAGTAGACATGGATTTTTTAAAACACTCACAGAAATATGTATTATGAGATTTGCAGCAGTAAATTGGATCATGTCAATGAGGTTGGGAACAAGCTCAGTGCAAAATTAAACATTTCAGCCAGTTGCTAAATATGTTTATGCATGTCTTCACCTTGAGTTGCAAGAAAAAGAGAGATTGTAAAAAAACTAAACCTCTTGCAGAATTTCTCTGAAGTACATACCACAGTTTTAATAATTAAGAATAGGTTGTATTAACAGACATTTTGATCAAAAGTCAGTTATTTATTTTCCTTTTCTATGTTTGTTGCAGGTAGTCAGATGCCAAACCAGGCTCCTGGTAGCCAATCAGAGTCCAGCTCCCATCCTGCCTTGAGCCAGTCACCAATGCCACAGGATCGAGGTTTGTCATAATGATCATACTTAGCATTTATATAGCATTTTAAATGTCCAGAGTGCTGTACACATGTTATCTTGTTATAAATTTTACAGCACTTCTGTAACTTAGGCTTGTATTATGTTTAAATCTGAACCAACAACCTCACAAATCACAACTCATTCTCTTAGCTTCCCCTGCTATTCTAGTTCCCTAGATAGGGATGCTAGCCATGGAACAGGAAGGACTGAGTAGGAAAAGGGCATACTTTGTTCAAGTGTTCCATTTGTTGTTCAGAAGCTAGGGAATTCCACTAGTAAACATCTGTCAGTGAAATTTCTCTAAAACTATTTCCTATGGGGAGGAATCAATAAAAATGGGATATTTACCAGAACTTAGTTAAAGAATGTTCTAAAAATATTTTTTATCAGAGGATCTTGATAGATAATGTTAATGGTTTTTAAAAATCTGGATACAGGAAACATTATTTATAAGTATCTGACTTAGAATTTGGTCTCTGTAGGATAGAAATATTAGCTGTCTTAGACAACAATTTTCCCACAGTTCTTAAAACTTGGATGAGTTCCTGTGCTTCAGGGTATAGGCTTCTCAATGTAAAATGAAAGGACTGGTATTAGCTGGCTGGAAATGACTACATCCCTGTTTCTTTCGCCACAAAAGTATGAAGGCCAGGTTCACAATCTCATTTCAGTGAAGTTTTAAAATGGTGATGCAGAATGCTGTCAAGTCATAACTAACGTATGGCAACCCCTGTAGGGGTTTGAAACTTAAGTTTTATTACTTGATGTATAAATGTGAATTGCTAATCCAGTTCACAAAACCAGAAGTTTCTCCTGTAGATATCTTGACATTCCATCCATCAACAGTTTAATCATGGGCTGCTCTAGATGCCATGTTCCCTAGGACAATTTCCATAATGATAACTGGGGGGAGGCATTCCACAGGCATTGATGCCACATTATCATTTCATATGGGTCTCATTTTGTTTCATATAGGTCTCCCATTATACCATGTATGTATTGTTTATCTGCCAAAAAGTGGTATGATATTCCTTACATTTGCTTTTGCATTGTGGTGGTCCATAGTACATGAGCAGTTTTTTCCATCTCTCCTCCTTGGAACCTGCTTTGGTGGACATATCCTAGTGACTTTGTTGAGAAAGACTAAGTATCAGAGCACAGACAGAGAATTATACCAGGTGTTTGGTCACCTGCCCATCAGCTAGAGCTGCATATATTCCATATGTACATCCTGCAAAATCCAGTAACCCATGTTCAAAGGTGAAGAACCCTCTGTAAGTTTTTCTGGCTTGGATTCATCTGGGGTGATGGTATTAGACGTCTAAATCACAAGAAAACAGTGGAATTAAACCTAGGGTTACCTTGTGTAAATCCCTGCTACTGATCAGCCCCAAGTTCAAGTGTCTCTGAGGACTTTAAATCTCTCTGCGTTGTGCCTTTCTTTGCCCTTCGGAATATTTCTAACAAATTTCCAGCTGAGGTCATTGACCGGAGCCAAACATTAGTGTCTTCATTGCCAAACAGAATCTGCTGAAGTGGGATAGAGAGAAGCATCCAACACTCACTCACAAGGCCAAATATTTTTTTTTGTGATGAATAATTTATTGTGACCTGCAGCTGGAGAATTTAGACTCTAATCTTCAAATTGCTCTGCTGGCACAAGACTGGCAGCCATTTTGTTTCTAAAAAAATTCTTCTGATGTTTGTCTTTAAGAGACTTTGCTTTTTATACAGAATATTTATTGAAGCTCCTATCATACTATGGCTAATCTTATGACCTATCTTGTTTAAAATGTTCATTTGTTTCATGCAGCAAATACAAAATTTGTAACCAGTGAGGTCATATTGATTTTGCAGAACATGTTTCCCAAAGCTTCTGTAAGGTCTGTGCCTATAAACACGAACACATTCCCTTTTGTGCCCTGTCATTGATTAGAGACTTCTTTGAAATGGAAAACTTCACCTTTTAAAGAGACTGTTACATTAGTTGATTCTTTTGCTTGCTTGAACTGCTTTCCATTGAACTTAGAGAGGGGAAGGGCAAGGAGAGTAGAAGGGCTCAAAGGGAAGGTGCTTGTCATTTACTGATAAAAACCCAAGCAGAAAATCGTTCCTGCTGAAGACACCTGATCTGCAGGCATCTGTTACAGTAATTTAAACACTTGGCTCACCAATACAAAATGTTTCCAGCTAAAAATATGAAGTGACCCTCCAATTTCAGATGGGATTTGTTTTCCTTCCAGTGCTTTTCTCTCCTTGTTTAAAGAAAAGTTTGCATACATGAACAAAAGGCAACTAATATGTTCATTGAAAAAATCTCAGTGCTCTGCCATCAATTGTTAGATCCTTTGTTAGACTTTGATTGGCTGTGTACCATTCCAGAATGCAGACCACACAAGAAAATGGTTAGATTTACACTTGTTTCATTGTGACTCTATATATGACTCTATAAAAAATAGAATATGAGATAAGTAGATTTAGAGAGAGAACAGTTTGTATGTGTGTAGCACCAATGTATGTGTATGGCTGATAAAAATTTTCAAAATTAGTAGTTCTTGGTAACCACTGAATCAATTGAACCACTGAATCAATTGTTTTAGAAGGTCTTACTGTAGTCTCTCTTCTTTATCCACCATCTTCATTTGGTTTAATTAGTTAATAATTAGTTATTGTAATATTTAAGCTGAACAAGTGGCTCATTGGGACCTTTTAGGTTTTGTAACAGTATCTTGAAATATATGAATAGCAGCAGTATATTTTATGATGTACATTTTTATAGTTCAAATTCAACAATACCACTTCAGTCCAATTACACAGCATTTTGGAAGGAAAAAGAATGCTCAGATGTTTTATTCACAGGTTATTGGAGAATTTTATACTCCAATTTTGAATTTGTGTGCTTGGAAGTAAGTTCCACTGAGCAGGGGTATATGCTTACAAAATTATCATTTTAATTCTGTCTCATAAAGCTGAGAATGGCATTATTGTAATTTTCGTTAAGTATTAGTAATATTATTGTCATTTCAGAAAGTTGTTTCAATGGTCCCAGTATTGCCATTCCCACCTTTTCCATCCAAAACAATATAATATTGCAAGTGCACACACACACACACACCCAAGAAGCAGCACAAGAGGAGAGGGAGGAAGAGAGAAGGAAGAAAGGTCCCTGTCACCCAGAAGATGTGTGCACATTGGCCTCTTAAACTTTAAAGGGCCATTATTTTCATTGGGAGGACCTGACCTCTGAAATCTGAAGGTAAAAATAAAAGTTAGTAAAAACAATTACTTTTTAAATGGTGGATGCACTACTGAACAGCTGAGAGATACACTCGGCCTACAATACTGATTTGAATTTTAAAGGGCCAGTATTTTCAATACCAGCTGTGCCCCTGCTTAGAGGCAGCAGGAGGGTGGAGGGAAAACTGCTTCAACCATTGAAAATAAAGTCCCTTCACATTTGAGGAGCCATTATTTTTAATGAGTTATTGACCTGGCCTCCAGATTTAGTGGCCAAGTCCACCTCCTATTCCATCTCCTATTGAAAATAATGGGCAGTAGACCTGGAGTCTGGAGGCCAGTTCTTACATTCTGTTGTTTAGAGTCCCCCTCCCCAGCTTTTCAGTATAAAAAGACCATTATTTTCAGGGGAGATAGCCTGGAGTTCAGGCCAGGTCTTCCCATTAAATTTTAAAGAGCTGTTGTATCACAGACGAGTTTGCTGTGTGCTCACTCACACATACAGTTGTGAACAGCTTCCCAACCCAATTCTGGATATTTCCAATAAGGAGAAAAATATCACTATCAGGAGATATTGGGGAAGTCTTTTATGGTATTGGATATTGCTGATCTGATCCAGGAAATCGCAGACATTGTTGTACTGGGCCAGGAACATTCAATTGCTATCACTGAGTTTAGTGAAGTTTATTTCCAGATGTGTGTGTCTTGGTCATTATTTGGGAGTTCTATACGCTTCGCAATGTCTCTGCGTTAATGGTGATGTAGTTATAATTAATGGGATAGAGCTGGAACTCTTAGTGTCATTGATGAGTCCTCAGATGAAATAATTAATACTTGACAACACCATCCTTTAGGAAGATCTGTTGTACCAGGCCTACTGAAATGACTGGGATCTGCAGGGAGCAACAGACATGCCCAATGTCACTACCAAAGGTCACATTACAAAATGGGATTGCAAATTATACAATCTATAATTATCTTGGATGATCACTCACACGTACACACACCCTTCTTAAATTAATACCTCAATAATATTTCAATACTTAATTTTCATAGAGTGCCATTGAAAACTGATGCTTTTATTAGAACAGTAATAAAAATGTTAACTTATTTTTTGCATTCTCAGAAAACCCCTTCAAGATCCCATTCATCTGGCATTGTCAATTTTGATCTTGGTTAGAAATACACATGTCCTGTTCCATTATGCTAAGGCTAAAATAGTACATCTGGAATAGCACCCCCCCCCAGCATATAATGGAAACATTAAATGGTCTCATGCTGTTACTGTGGCACACACTATCATGAAGGAAAGGCTTTAAAAACCTGTATTTATTAAGGAAAATGTATATGGGTCAAAATTAATTTAAAAACTTTTAATTGTTCTCCCATTGTAATTTTCACAGCAGTGTGTAGTTAAATATTCATGATAATGCTGATGATATGCTAAAGGTCTGGAATAGGTCTGGAGTTTCAAAATCAGCACAGGTTATTTAACCCTTTTCATCTGATGCACCATCAGAGATTTTCTCAGTGAAATCCCAGAGCTGTGGAATAATTAGAAGAATGTAATGAGGATTTAATTAGTCCTTGAGATGTGCTGAAATAGGACCACAGAGAACTTTTTTTTCTGTTTGGACATAGATTGCAAGTAGAATTGATGCCATTGCAGTTGCTGTGATGTGCTGAAAAATGTATTCCATTGCTGGAGGCAGTTTCATGGCACCATTCTGAGCTTGTCAGATCTGCATAGAAGGTACCCATCATGAGAGCTTCCAAAAAGCCCCTTGTCTTTGCCACCCTTTGCCAATATCCTTCTTTTCATCCTTCCTCCTCTAGGGTCTTTTTTTTTTCTTCCCCGTCATTTATGTCCTACATCTTGTGATAGTTTTTCATCTTGCTTTGTTTCTTGGCTTTTTCATTGGGGGGAGGCGAAGGAAAGGGAGTACAGTGGTTTGTTCTTTAAAAAGTGTACTGCAAATACTCACAGTGGGTAACAAATTGCAGTCTTATAGAATCCAGGTGTTGAGTTGAGCAAAACCTTGATCTATTTGACACAGTTGCATGTAAGCATTATCTCAAAATCAAGTTCTTATTTAGTATTAGATCTTCACAGAAGTGATATTTATCAGTAGCGGCAATGTAGTAAATTTAAATGGCTTTTTGGCAGTGGAGGTTGTTATCTAGCAAGAGGCAGAAACAGATGGGATGTGATCAGGCATTTTGATGTTCTCTTTGTGCTTTCCTGTGCACACATACTAAACAGCAGACTGAATTTCTGTAACTACAAGCTCTTGATTTACTTATTGTTTTTAACATTCCTTACTTCCATCATCTATATCCTGTCACTTCATCATCCATTTATTTTCATTTAATGAAACACAGACACATTTATCTCTTTGAAAGTCATATATACTACTTAGGGAATTTTCACTCATATTTTCTACTCAGATACTATTATGACTTAATATTGACATTTGATAAAGAGTCTTTCTTGCTTGACATGTATTTGCCATCTTTAGGAGGGAGTCAGTGAAAGAAAAATCCTAATCAAATAACAAAAGGCTCCATGATTGGTTTTTAGATATTTCTAAGCCATATTATCTCACTACCCCACTCTTTTTGGCTGTAGTGCACTTAGTCTGCAGTACTAGGAATAAAGTGTGACCTAATTTTGAGTAGACTTGCTTAGGATCTTCGAATCTGAGCTAGAGAATAAAATTATCCTCACCATAATTTTGTCATTACATCTTTCCACCGTCCAAACCAGCTAATAGCAAACACACAATAATGTTTAATGGATTTTAAAGCACAAGTTAAAAGTATCTTCCATGCACCAAGAAAAATATAAAATATGCTCCAAGATTGATGGCTGGGTCACTCGTGCATATCTGCAGAAAATATACCAGTTAGAATTTTCATATTGGTTCATGTCATATCAAACAAACCGTTTCTGTAGTGTCAGTTCGCGCATCCTTCTATAAGATGGAGAGCCTGGTTTATACTTTAAATATCTATTTTGATTATCTTGAACCTATTGATGCATTAGTGAAGGTTTCTCCCTTATCCAGTCGGACGAATGATTTAATCCTTCCCATATCAGCATTGCTACTCCTGTGGAGGCTGACAACAGAGGTAATTCAGGCAACCAGCCTTTAAACTTCAGCAGAGCCACATGGGGCCAGACTACTTGAAAGAAACTTCCAACGCATGATATATAACTCTGAACCAAGTGATGAGAAACATAAAATCATAAGATTGGAAGGTACATCTAGGGTCATCTAGTCCAACCCCCTGGCACAATGCAGGAAATTCACAACTACGCCCCCCCCTCCCTGACTACCCCCGTGACTCCACTCCATGCCCAGAAGATGGCAAAACAACTCCAGGATCCCTAGCCAAACTGGCCTGTGTAAAATTGCTACCTGACCCCCAAGGTGGTAATTGGCACTGGTAAGTACACATATGAGTGCACTTACCAGTGTTGTCTCATCTGGCATCCTAGAATGCTTATCTAAAAAATAATGTCTTCACAAAAGATTCAGAATGATCTCAGACAGACTTGTTAATGTAATTCATTTTGGTCTCTTCTTTAGCCACACATTTCTAGTTTTTAAAAAAGTCTGTAGGAAGGGCTTCCCAAATCAAACATAATGATCAGGAGAAGAAATACACCCTTTCAAATATTATTTATTTTACTTCATTTATACTTTGACTTTCTCCCCAATTCCTGTCCATTTTACCCTCACAACAAACCTGTAAGTTAGGATAGGCTGAGTGTGTGTGACTGTTCTAAGGTCACCCAGCAAGCTTCCACGGCACAGTGGGGATTTGAAGCTTGGTCGCAAGCTGTAAAGGACCATCTTAACAGTAGTGCCAGTTCAAGTTATATTGAAAATGATAGTAAATTTACTTGTACAGGGTTTGGGTTTCTGTCTTAGAAAGATTCTCACTTTGTGGACCTGAATGCCATGCTGCCAACATACTGGAGGCTTTTTGTTCTCATCATCTTTCTAAATCGGTGATAAAGAGTTGCCAGCCTCCAAGTGGTGGCTGCAGATCTCCCAGAATTACAGCTGATCTCCAGGCCACTGAGATCAGTTCCCCTGGAGAAAACGGCTGCTTTGGAAGGTAGACGCTATGGCATTATACCTTGTTGAAGTCTTTCCCCTACCCAAACCCCACCTTCTTTAGGCTCCCCCCCCCAATCTCCAGGAATTTCCCAACCTGGAGCTGGCAACCCTAGGGTGATACCATCATGAATACAGATGCTACAGCTCTTGTCAGAATTATATAAGGAAATATTCTGGCTGAGTCCTGGCTATCAGAGTCCCATATTCTATATAGCCATGCTTTTATAACACTCATTTTCACAAGTGCTAAACTCACAATACTCAGAAAACCTGAAAGGTCACTACTTACAGTAAAAGGAATATCATTAAGCAGTTATAGCTTGACTTTCCCTTTTAAAATCAATTTTAACTCATATACTATGAAGTGTTGGGGAGAGATGTGGCATTTCTGTTCCTACTGGGCAAAGGTCTCTAGTTTGAGACACTGCCCTACAACTTTTGATCCAGTTGCACAGTGAGTGTCAAGGTCAGGGAGTTGCTTTTCCTATCCTTCAGCATTTAAAGTGATGATAGAATGCCAAAGCAACTCTGTGTTCTTAGAGAATCTCACTGCCAGTTTCAGAAACTGATGGATGTCAGGTTCAGATTGAATTTGACTATTAGGCATATTGGTACTTCTCAGCCGCTTCAGCTTTAGACTGAGGTGATTAGTTTTGGCATATACACAGCAGCAATACCTTTTTGTAAGTGGAAATTATATATCTGAGGAGAGAAGGAACCACCCTTGTAAACTGTTTAAGACAAGTTTGAACTAAATAATGTCAGCAGTATCTAAACCTAAAATTGAGTCTCTAGATTGTATTCTAGCAGCTGGCTACTAGACTTTTTGCCAGCTGATGGTAAATACAGTTCTGTTCTTGAAGATGGATTTTTATTTGCTTTCTTTAGCTAAAGTAGTTTTTTCGTTGTTGGAGGAAAGGAATTAAATTGTATATCTGGCACATACAATTGCTAACAATAATACACCTCAGTAGAAGCATTTCCACATATTTTTATAAGACTGTTTTTGAAACCCTAGTCCCCAGGCTTTGATACAGATACCAGGCAGAGCCATTGATAGGTGAAGGACTTGCCAGAGTTATAATGGATATTCCAAGTTGTCAGGAATGTGACCATTGAGACAGGTTTTCTTTATGACATATAAATTCTGTGCCTCCTGTGGCCTTGAAGTTGTTAAACATTTTAACTTAAAGAAATAGTACCTTAGTTTATCTTCCTTAGAAAGACCTCCCTAAAACTATTAAACTACTTATCTGAGGTCTATAAGTGTTGATTTAGTTTTATGTCCACACACAGGTTTAACAAATTCTGCATTTTCAAAAAACTCCAAAGTATTACAAGTTTTTAGTACATATCCTTTAATCTTAAAGTGTTTCAATCAATACAGAGGAAAGTAACAGTTATTCAAAGTACAATCGTGTGTGGAAAAAACATACATTTTGGAGCCAAAGAGACTTTGGCTTTAGATACAAAAAGGCCAATGGAATTGTTCAGATTCATATAAGGCAAAGAGTACATAAACATTTTATAAAAACCATCCCCTCAGTTCTGTATAATTACATATATGTGTGCCATTTTCATTGTGACATAGGATTTCCTAAAGAGTTGTAGACAGTTGCAGTAGGAGATATGAGCTCATCCTATGTGCCTTCCAGTGCAGTTTTTGTTACTTACTAATTGCAATCAGAATGGAGAATACCAATTCACAAGATGTACCAGTTCATCTTATTCAGATAAATACAATGAAAGGCATTAAATATGTTCATTGACAGTATAAATGGGCAACTTCTCATTTTCCCTTGAAGTTTTGCAGAATAATCAGAGTAGACCTTTGTCATTCTTTTTCTTTCTCTTTGGGTCTGCCTGCAATAAGGGCTGTGCCCCCTAAGCACTCTTCGTGTTTTCTTTTGCAGGGGTATACTGGCCATCTTATTGGGCAAGTGCCTGGTGGGCCATTGGCATGGAGGACTGTGAGATGCCTAGAATAGGCAGATCTAAGCACCACCAGCTCTCTCCCCCCTCCCCAATGACCTACAAATCTTTGGAGTCAGAACTTGGGGAGTGGGGCATCTGAGATTTTAGTTAGCCCTTTATCCCTATTTGCAGTGGCTTCTGACAGCCAACAAAAGAAGAAATGCTTTATCTGCTTACCCTACCCTGAGGATGAACTCCCAGATACTAAATTTCTCTCCTAAGTCCCTTAATAACGTGGCATGTTTCTAATGTGAATCAAACCTAACATTAAGGAGTTGGCTGATGGCTATTAGAAGCAAGGGAATGTCAGTGAATGTATTCCTGAAACTTGCATATATTGTATGGATAAACGTATATATATAAATAAAGATCCTTTTTCTGGAGTGCTGTGTTTATTCCCCCCCTCCCCCACCGCCGCCTCTTTTAAAAAACTTGTGGCTACCCAAGAAGGTTGGGCTTGAGTGTGCTGGCTTTTTTCAAAACTCCAGAACTTTCCTGCTTCAGCACTTCCGAATGTGTGACTTACACAGTGGGAAGTTGAACAACAGCAGTTATAAGTTCTGTTCTTAAAACCCATTTTATTATTATCTCATTTGGTATGAAATGGCAATCTTTTGCTCTTAAAATAGTTGCTTAAAAGTTCCATGGTCTGTTATTTTTTGTTCCTCTCATTGTATTGGCAAATTCCACAAACATTCTTGCTTCTGTATCCCTGGTTCTTCACTTTACAATGTATGTCAGACAGCGTAAGACAAGAATTTGCATAAGGGAAGTTGGATTTTTCTTCCCAAACTACCATCTGGGTGATCTGTCTAATCCTTCCCCCGATTCCAATTTTTCAGTGATAGATTATATTAATTTCAAGGCTAGATAGGAAGGGGGTAAAAGGGGGGAAGTAAAAACATCAGTGCTTCCTTACATAGATGAGGCTTGTGTCGTATCAGGAAAGGAATTCAGAGAGAGATTTAGATCCAGAGGAGTTAGCCGTGTTAGCCACTTAACTTAATAGCACAGCTGGTGGAACACTAGGGGGTCTGGGTTAAAGCTTTAGCTAGGTCATTATTTTCTGTCTTCACCAAAGCAATTCAGTTTGTGAAGAGAAATGTGCAAACAAATAAGTGCTGAAGAGATTGTACATTTTTTTAAATATAGAGAATTTAAAATATGTAAGAAACTGAATAGTCACTAGGAACTTGATAGCCTGGAGAGGAAGTAACTTGGCATTAACTGCCTTTACAAAAGGAGACAAATTTGCTAAGATGGTGGGTTGCATGACTGTTTTATCATATGAGCAGAAAAAATCTTTTGTTGAAACACGTCAGTCATTCTGAACATAACAACAGATGCAAACATGAAAATAAATGTATTGTCGAAGGCTTTCACGGCCGGAGAACGATGGCTGTTGTGGGTTTTCCGGGCTGTATTGCCGTGGTCTTGGCATTGTAGTTCCTGACGTTTCGCCAGCAGCTGTGGCTGGCATCTTCAGAGGTGTAGCACCAAAAGACAGAGATCTCTCAGTGTCACAGTGTGGAAAAGATGTAGGTCATTTGTATCTACTCAGGAGGGGTGGGGTTGAGCTGAGTCATCCTGTGAGAGTTTCCCAGGGTGTGGAATGCTAATGGCAGGAGGCTTCACTGTATCCTGAGGAGGTTCTTTTGCATATGGATTGGTACTTGATGTGCTAATCTTCTCTGCAGGGCTATTGTCGGGGATAGAATGTTTTGTTAGCCTGGTGTTTTTCAGAACTGGAAACCATGCTCTGTTCATTCTTAAGGTTTCTTCTTTCCTGTTTAAGTTTTGCTTATGCTTGTGAATTTCAATGGCTTCCCTGTGCAGTCTGACAAAGTAGTTGGAAGTGTTGTCCAGTATTTTGGTGTCCTGGAATAAGATACTGTGCCCTGTTTGAGTTTTGCCATATATCAAAGGAATTACTGATCAGATGGGAAAGCTTATGAAAAAGCATAACCTTCAAGCAGTATTCAGACCCACCCGAAAAATACAACAGATGCTACGATCAGCAAAAGACAGTAGAGACCCCCTCACTTCTGCAGGAGTATACCGTATACCCTGCAGCTGTGGACAAGTTTACATTGGGACCACAAAGCGTAGCATCCAGACAAGAATAAAAGAACATGAAAGACACTGCAGACTTGGACAGCCTGAAAAATCAGCAGTGGCTGAACATAGCCTAACTCATTTGGGGGCCCATTCATGTGCGCCACACTTCCTCTTTTCGAAAACCAACAACCCCATCTTCCAATTGATTTGGGGGTTGTGATCCCACAGCCATCTGATCCCCAGCACCAGGGGCTATTGAGTGGCTGCACTTACTGTAAAAGTCCTGGATTCCCAGTGATTTCCCATACCTAGTGGGGTGGGTTCCGTTTGATAGCTAGCAGGTTCCCCTTTCATGTGGGACCCATCCATTTGTTTGAATACAATAGGCTACTCTAGTTCCATTACATCTAGCCCTAGTCCAGTTACTAGAGCAGGGGTTATTAGATCTCGAGAGCAACCCGAGTCTATTAATGCTCGTACTCGCATACGAGTTCCCTTTTTCAGGTTAACTGCAGTCACTTGTATAATGAAATATCCCAGCTTTTCTGGGGTTCTGTCAAAATTCATGTCTAGTTTCAGCCAGCCTGGATGCATACCTCAAATGAGGGATTTCCTCCCCTTGTGGCATCAGTAGTCTATGTGCTTGGACATTTTGGGGCCCTGGTGGCGGGGGTACCATCCATCCATCTAGGAAGGGTAGTAACAAGGGGTAGGAGTTCGGGTTTTGGAAAACCCGAAAAAACCCGAACCACCCTGATTCGGGTTGATTCGGAGAAACCTGAATTGATTCGGGAAAACCCGAATCGATTCGGGTTTTCTGAATCGCCATAACCCGAATCGATTCGGGTTGATTCGGGTTGATTCGGGTTAGCTTTTTCAATGGGAAAAAGCCTCCCCAAGGCTTCTCTGAAGCCTGGGGGAGGCATTTTCCCACCGAATCAAACCAAAATAGGTGGAGGTCTTCCTCTAACTCCACTCTAACAACCCCCCAAGTTTCAGAACGATTGGACTTTGGGGGGCCATGTTATGGCCCCCCAAACCAGGTCCCCCTATCCTCGCCTAAAAAAAGGGCATAGCTTTAGGTTGCTGCTGCTTATCTTCATTGATTTTTTCCTATGGGGAAAAATGAAGAGGCAGGCTTCCTTTGCCAGGGGTGGTATTTCGCATGCAAAATGCCCCCCAACCCTCAGGGACCCTTCTCCCACCTTTCCTCCCACCCCCCCACCAAGGCTCAGCCTGCTCCCACTTGGGGGAGCCATTTCATGGCCTCCCCAAGTAGGTGCTCTTTTCTCTACTACTTACAGCTGGGGGAGGCTTGTCTTGCCAGGGGTGGCATTTTGCATGCAAAATGCCTCCCTACCCTTAGGGGCCCTTCTCCCACCTTTCCTCCCACCCCCCACCAAGGCTCAGCCTGCTCCCACTTGGGGGGGGCATTTCATGGCCTCCCCAAGTAGGTGCTCTCAGCCCCCAAAGTCCACCCCTTACAGCCCCACACAAACCCAGTTCCCCCCAGCTGCCACACACAGACCCAAATCCCCACATTAGCCCCTCACAGACCCAAATCCACCCCCAGCAGCCCCACACCCATAACCCCAAGAACAGGCTGGCAAAGGCCAGCCCTCTCCCTTTGTTCCCTATGCTGGGAACTTCTAAACTCTCTTTCCCTGGGCAATTCTGCACAGCCCAGGGGTGCCACAATGGTGGGCACACTTCTGAGTGCCAGCTGGTCCCTGTGAAAGAGCACCTGAACCACAGACACCCTCCCTCAAATTCCCCCACCACCTACAGAGATGGCTGGCCAGCCAGCCCCATTGTTCCCTACGATGGGAACCAAATGCACAAGAATAAAACACGAACAACACAAAATAAAGTTTTTAAAAAATTATTTTCTCCCTTTCAAAGTACAAGTAGGCAAAGCATTATGACACATTACACCAGCAGTCCCCCACACAGAAAAATAACACAACTCACTTAACATCAGAGAATCACAAAAGCACAATTCCTGTCAAAAACACTTTATTTCTTGAACAGCTTTAGGTTACACAGCAGGGGGACACACCAAAGGGCATTCCAGCATTCCACCTCACAAAAATAACACAACTCACTTAACATCAGAGAATCACAAAGCACAATTCCTGTCAAAAACACTTTATTTCCTGAACAGCTTTAGGTTACACAGCAGGGGGGCACACCAAAGGACATCCCAGCATTCCACCTCACAAAAATAACACAACTCACTTCACATCAGAGAATCACCCAATCACAATTGCTGTCAAAAACGGTGAAGTGGGTTGTATTATTTTGTGTAGTATACTGCTATCATGCCCTGTTGTGCCCTCCTACTGTGTAACCTAAAGCTGTTCAAGAAATAAAGTGTTTTTGACAGGAATTGTGTTTTTGTGATTCTCTGATGTTAAGTGAGTTGTGTTATTTTTGTGAGGTGGAATGCTGGAATGCCCTTTGGTGTGCCCCCCTGCTGTGTAACCTAAAGCTGTTCAAGAAATAAAGTGTTTTTGACAGGAATTGTGCTTTTGTGATTCTCTGATGTTAAGTGAGTCTGCAGTCTTGGTTGGGCGACCGTTTGAATTTCCTGGTTCCCTTGGGGAGACCTAGTACATTGTAACTTCCCAATTGGAGGCATTTGTAATCCATTCTGCTGTGTGGTAGCAGGACCCATTTGTAATCCAGGTGTGGTGCCATGGCCATCTATAAGGGAAATCTTGATGCCGATTCCCCTTGGGGTGGGGCAGTGGTTTTGCTCCCACTGCTCCTGGTTAATGGTAATCTGACTTGAAATGGAGTTGCCAGCACCCCTGGTGTCCCTTGTAGCAGCCCAGTTAGTGGGCTAGTCATCCCCCAGATTGAGCCCAGTGCCGGTAGACTGCCCTGCAATTTTGGGAGTCCCAGTCTTCCCTCTGAAAGGTACTGAGCAGTCTCATCAGTTGTTACCTTCACTGTAAGGGTCGGATTTACCTGGTTCTTAGTTGTGGCTGACTCACACACCATGTGCTGCAGGTCTTGTAATAACTGTTCCACATCCCAGCAGAATTCATCCAACTCCACTCACAAAATCCTTAGTTCCTGTGATTCGGGGGCTGCGATACCCATGTCTGTCCCCCCTGGGTTCAGGAAATGAATCCCACAACAAATCTCTCGGATCCCACCCACCCACCCCCTGTTGCGCCTAAGTCGCTCAGTTCCTTTAGGCTGCGGGGGGACTGATTCTGAGGAAGACTGTGGCTCCAGTCCACTTCCCGTCATAGTTTCCAGGGGGGGCTTCCTGGTTGGTAACACCCTTCCCAGTCTCATCGCTTTGTGATGAGCTCCCTTCTGCATTGTCATCCAATTGTGTTTGTCATCCAACGAGGCCTCCCTTTCAGAGGATCATTTAGGGGCCAACTGCTTTTACGTTTTTCCCCATGACCTCTGACTCTGGGAGTCCTGTCCAGCACCCCTAAATCGGGTGGTTTCTTGGGTTCTTCCCCCTCCTCCTGGAGATCAGGAATCAGGTTATTTATAGTGTCCTCATCCGACTCATCTCCCAATGTCAGTAAGGAAGGTGATCCAAATAGTATTGATAGTCTCTCTAGCTCCATCACTTCCAGATCCGTTTCAAGCGACATAATGTCGGTAGTTAGTCCCAGAAGCAGGGTCCAGAGAGGAAAAAGGATAAGAGAGACTTCTGCCAAAATGTCAGTCCCTGGCAGGTAGATCCCTCAAGCCCATCCACAATGAACACAAGTTGGTCCTAGCAGAAGTCGCTTTATTAGAATCTATGCAGTTCTGGTCTGTACTCCATCATGGAGTTTGGCAGAAGTGACAATTCAAATCAAGCAGTCTCTTTTATAGTTGATTTTCCTGCACTCCAAATTACAGTTAAGGTTTTGGCACGCAAGCCTACAAGAGTCCTGTGAGAATTTATTTAGTTATGACTATATATCAGGTATACAATAAAGTATTCCCAGCAACTGGGAATAGCAGTGAAAACTGGCATCTAGACACACCAAGATCACAGTTAGCCGAGACTCGCATATTTCTTTAACATAACAGAGGAGGCCCATTCTGGGTCCCAAGCAAGTAACATCTGCAGTATGGTTATGAATGAGCAAAGAGAGTATACATCAGTTTAGTAACAAATCAGTATAGCTCCAGCACACTGTGGCACTACAAAACAAATAAACAAACAACTATGGGATGGCTGTACACAGACATGACAAGTGATGAGTCAGTACTTGTATTCTGATTGTCCTGCTACAGACATTTGCCAACCACCACCATCACTCACCCTCAGGATTAAAATTGCAGTAGTTGGCATGTTGTGAAACAGAAGATGATAGTGCAGGATCTGAAACACAATGGTTAAGCATCTTTTAGCATGTCAAAGGTCCCAGGTTTAATCCCCAGCATCTGCAGTGAAGGAGGATCAGTTAGTAAGTGATGTGAAAGACCTCGACCTGAGGCCTTGGAGAGGTTGTCAGTCTGAGTAGATAACAGTGGCCTTGATGGATCAATGATCTCATTCAGTGTAAGGCACCTTCATATGTGTGTTCATGGTTGTTTATGTCCAGGGGTTATTAAGGGCTAGTTAAAGAGAGCACCCTGTCTTCACTTTCTGTTGTTCTGTTTCTTTTCCAACTGATCCTCTACCCATCCACTGAGATAAATGCACTGCTAATTCAAATGTTTTAATATAGTATTCTGCTAAAAGTCCATTCTATTTACTTCAAATATGATTCCATGCCCCTTTATATCCCAAGGAGATATTGTTTGAAAGTTTGGGCGGCTTTCATAACTGGCTTATCCAACTTATCCTTAGTTTACAATTACTTTTTGCTTTTTTGGCAGCAAGTAAAATAATCAAAATGTTCATCAGAACAAGTGTCTAGGGGATCCTTTAGGTGAAGGTTCCTTGGATGCTGAAGCACAGTGGTTAAGTGGTTTGGCTGAGAATCAGAACTCTACTTGTTTGAATCCCACTAGCTCAGTAGGTGGCCTTGGGTAAGGCACTCCTCTCAGCCCCAGCTCCCCAGTTGTATCATGGGGATAATCAGAACATTAACTTGTCCACCACTCTTAAGTGGGGCACTGGTCTGTCTAGAAGAATGATATATAAGTGCAATTATTATTATTATTTATTATTTCATTATAGTTACAGCAAAGAGAGGATGTTGCCAAGATAGCCTTCATCTCCAAATGGTTCTGATTTGAACAGGTTGCTTTCAATTTCATTTTTATATCTGTACACCAATAAATATTGTGGGCACTAGAATATCTTTACTATCTTATGTCTGATTTTGCTGTTCCTACTCTTTATACTAAAAAAAGCCTCCTGTACCCCACTAAAACCCCTAGGAAGAAAAGTGGCCTTGCAGGACCTTGAAACATCATCTACTTCACCTCTTCAAGGGGCCTGTTCCACACAGTGGAAGCTATGTTGAAAATAGCATGACCTCCAATTGATGTCAGGCAGGCTACCCTAAGCAGGGAAATAGCTAGCAAGTGGCAGCCTGAGGTCCTCAATTGGCCCACAGGGACATATGGGAGGAGATGGTCCTTTAATATAGTCCTTAGAAAAGACAGCCGTGATTATTAAGAACCAGCATGGTTTCCTCAAGAACAAGTCACATCAGACTAACTGTCGAGCTCAGGCCAGAAGCGCATGTTCCGGATGTCGGCCGGGCAGGTTAGCTCACCAGTTGGCCAGGCAGGTTAACAGCAAGGCAGTCCATTAGAGCGAGAGTCAGCAGTCCCTGTCCAGTCCAAAGAAGTCAATACACATGAGAGATAAGCAGGCAAGAGGTCTTATGCAAAGCCAAGATCGGAATCCAGGTCAGTCCAATGAGGAGTAATGCTCAAAGCAGGCTGCAAGGCTTCCAGCATGAGGCTCAGGTCGCAGGGAGTTGCAAGCTAGGTCGCTTTCTCAACATCTTTCCTTTATACTCCTCACTAGTTTGGAGGGCGCAGGGCAGGTGTTTCCTCTTTCTCTGATTAACTCACCTCGCTCTCCAGGGTCAGTTCCTCCCGATGCTGTGCTTGAAGGTGCATGCTCCCTCGTCTGTCCCACACAGCTGCTCGCACCCTGGTCTTCCATCTTGTAGCTGGCTCAGGTGACTCAGCCCTTCCCGATGCTAGTGTTACCTTTCCCCTGTCTCTGCCTCTGGCTCCTCATCCTCCGAAGACAACTAACTGGCAGGTAATAACTCTCCAGACTGAGCCTGGCCAGGCTGACTCACAACACCATCCCCCCTCCCAAGCTTCCCCTCTTCCGTGGCCTGAATGGCCCTGGTTTTTTGGGATAGGCCTGATGGAACCGCTAGATGAGGCGAGGAGCATGGAGATTCTCAGCAGGCTCCCAGGAATGATCTTCAGGCCCATATCCCATCTACAAAATATTGCCCCGCTACAGGGGGGAGTCGAGGATCTGCTGCACTTCAGATTCTTCCTGGCCATCCACCACTTCCAACACAGAAAGGCCCATGGGAGATGGCACTCATGGACTTTATCACTGACCTCCTGCCCTCTTGGGGGCAGACCTGTATCCTGGTGGTAGTGGCCATGGCCATGGCCATGGTGGAGGTGGTGGTGCCAGGTCATGAAGCGGGTGTGGAGGTGCCACCGGGGTAAGCAGGGACAGGTGGAAAACTAGGTGGATATGCACCGTGGGTGGGAGTTCAAGGTTGTACGCCACTAGATTGATCTGCTCCAGGATCCAATATGGGCCAATAAAGCACACATCCAGTTCTGGGACAGCCATTGGCTGCGGAGGTATCTGATGGAGAGCCAGACCAAGTCTCCCACTTGTAGGGCCTCCCCCTCCCACCAATGCTGGTTCGCCGTTGCCTTGTAGGCCCTATTCTCTTGGTCCAGTTGCTCTCGTGGTACCTGGTGGAGGGCCTGCAGGTCTTGCACCAAGGCATCTGCCGACAGGACCAAGGTCTTGGGAATGGTCTACAGGAAGTAACGTGGGTGGTGTCCATACATGGCTAGAAACGGAGTTTGCTGAGTAGAGACATGGACTGCATTACTATACGCAAACTCCGCCATGGGGAGCAGGTCCACCCAGTCATCCTGCTGATAACTGATGTAACAGCGAAGGTACTGCTCCAGGGTGGCATTCGTTCTTTCTGTTTGCCCATCTGACTGTGGATGGTGGACAGACGACAGGTGAACTTGGGTGCTGAGGAGCTTCTACAAGGCTTGCCAAAAGCGTGAGGTGAACTGCACCCCTTGGTCCAAGACCAGATGCTGGAGGATCTCCTGTAGCCGGAAAACATGATGGAGATACAGATGCACCGTTTCTTTAGCCGAGGGGGAAGCCGGGCAAGGGATGAAGTGTACCATCTTGGTGAAGAGGTCGACTACCACCAGGATACTGGTCTGCCCCCAAGAGGGCAGGAGGTCCGTGATAAAGTCCATGGATGCCATCCCCCACGGGCCTTTCAGTGTTGGAAGTGGTTTTAGGAGACCAGCTGGTCAGCCAGGCAAGTCTTTCGCTTGACAACACTTTTCACATGAGTGTACATAGCGTACCTCATCTCTCTGCATGCGTGGCCACCAGAACTCCCAAGATAACAGGTGAAGAGTTCTGTAAAGTCCGAAATGCCCTGTGGGCCAGGCATCATGGGCTAGATGCAGTGTCTCCCCCCTGCAAGGCCCCAGGAGTGTATGTATAGCCGTCCTTCGTAAGTCAACACCCCTTGCTGGAGAAGGTAGCGGGGGGGGCGTGTTTCTGAGCTGGGTCTTGCAGAGCCAGGATGATCTGTTGGGCCTAAGGATTGTGTTGTTGAGCCTTCTGGATGTGGGTCTGCAGGGGGTCAGGCTCTGCTGCTGCGGCGAAGGTATTTGGGGCCAATATGGTTGAGGTTGTAGGTGCTTCTCCTGCCTGTCTGGTGAACTCAGGTTTTCAAGAGAGCGCACCTGCCTGTTTGTTCTGGGCTTCAGAGATGTAGCAGATTTTAAAGTGGAAATGCGAGAAGAGCGACCACCATATCTGCTGTTGGTTCAATGTCCTGCTAGTCTGGAGGTGCTCCAGGTGTGAACCACCACAGGGTACCAAGCTCTTTCCGGGTGATGCCACCATGTCTCAAAGGCAGTTTTTATGGATAGGAACTCTCTCTCTCCCAGATGGTGTAGTTGCGTTCTGCTGTGGTAATTTGGAGTAGAAGGCGGGAGGGCGCAAATGCCCATCTTCAGTGGTTCTCTGGGCTAGGACCGCCCTGATGGCGGTATCGGAGGCGTCCGCCTCTAGAATGAAGAGGAGGTCCACTCGTGGGTACTCAAGTATGGGGCTCGCTGCGAACTGGGACTTTAGCTCTTGGAACTCCTGCTGAGCCTCAGGGGACCTCACAAATGGCATAAGCAGTTTTAGCAATCAAGTCAAGGGAACTGCAATGCTGTAAAGTCTGGGATGAACTGGCGGTAAAAATTGGTGAAGCCCAAGAAGCGCTGGAATCTTTTCGGTTCCTTGGCGCCTGCCAGGAGAGTACTGCATCAACTTTGGTGTGATCCATCTGGATACCTTGGGAGCAGGACTTTTTTTCAGTGGGAACGCGGTGGAACAGAGTTCCAGCACCTCTTGAAAATATTTGGCAATAATGCATGAAAATAATATTATTTCAAAGGATCCTGTGTACTTTTTCCAAATTTCCCTCTTGAGAGTTCCACCTTTTTTCCCAGAAAAAAACCCCTGCTTGGGAGGATACACAATGTCCCAGGAATTCAACCTCCTCCTGATCGAACTCACATTTCTCCAATTTTGCATATAATCTGGCGGAGCCAATGCAGGATGGATTTCAAATAGTCCTGGTGCTTGTCAGAGTTCCGGGAGTAAACAAGGATATTGTCGAAATAAACAATGATTTAATGGTCCAAGAGGTCCCAGAACAAGTAATTGATGAACCTCTGGAAGACCGAGGGTGCTTCCCAGATGCCAAATGGCATGACCAGATATTCAAAACGGCCCTAGCAGGTCCTGAATACAGTCTTCCATTTGTCTCTTTCTTTGATCTGGACCAAGTTGTAGGCCCCCCTCAGGTCAAGTTTTGTTAACCAGATTGCTCCCTGGATCTGTTCAAGTAGTTCTGGATCAACAGAAGTGGGTAGCAGTCCCAAACTGTGATTTGGTTAAGTGCCCAGTAGTCATGACACATGCATAGTTCCCCTCCCTTTTTCTTGATAGCACAGATGCAGACGTGGGGAGGTGGAGGGTTGAATGAACCCCCTCTCTAGGTTCTTGGCCAGGAATTCCTGTTTGTGTTCCAACAGTGAATAGAGATGGCCTGCAAGGAGAGGCTTGCGCAATCGTAGGGCCGGTGTGGTGGGAGTTGACCCCTTTTCTGCAAACACGTCCTGGAATTCTGCATAATGAGCTGAAAAGCTGAGCCTCTGCGGGCCAGTACTGGTTCCTGAGAGCAATCCCGGAGGCCCCCCAGGAAGAGATGGGGGGAACTGCACTGTTTGACAGACTCAGTCAATGTTGGGGTTGTTTCTGGCCAGCCAAGTCATGCCTAGGACTACTGAGTGGCGCAGCATGTGTACCAGATTGAAGCAGATCTGGTCCTGATGGCTTCCAATCCTCAACACTAGGGGTCCTTCTTTGTGGGCCACTGGGCTCCATTTCAGGAGTCGCCATATATGACTTCAACTAAGGAGGCACTGACCTTCTCCCGTAGAGTTGGTGCTGGTGTGCAAAGCCTCTGAGTGTTTCTCAAGGACAACCGTCTCTTAGGTCCACAACTGATGCACAACCCTTCCTTGAAAAAGATGAGGTAGATGATGCCAAAATAAATTGCAAGGCTCAGGAGAGATCACATAACCGCTCTAGGCATGCTGTTATCCTTCAAACAGACGTCCACGCCCTACAGATTATTGGCCATACCTGTTTCACACATGAAGTGCTCTTGCCCCACATTGAACATGAGTCAGTTGTGTGATGTGATAGCTAAAAAGGCAAATGCGATTTTAGGCTGCATTGTTACCTAAAGGGAAAGTCTCCCTGTGAGTTAGAAAATTAGTGTGCAAGGAGGGCAGCGAGAGGGGGTAACTTAGGGATCTCCACCAATGTATATGAGGATTGTCCCAGCTACAGAACTCTTTCAGTGATGAGGGAGAGAGAGAGCATTGAGTGACCTGTGCTTCAAGAAAGAAGAACTCAAACGGAAGTTCGAGGGTGGATGCCAGATCCAAGTGCATGCACACAGCTATGGCAGAGGAGCAGTCCAGTTATACTGTGGATCCTACCCAGAGGTTACATCTTCTGCTCCAAGAACAAAGACTTAATGGTTGTTCCCAGGATGGGACAGAGGATTGAGAAGTTGTCTCCAGGGTGAGACAAAGAGCTGGCAAACTGTCTCCAAGGCGGAATAGTGAACTTGCAAACTGTCTCCAGGGTGGGACAAAGAACTAGAAAGGTTTGATTAGATCTTCCTAGGCGGAACTAAAGTTATCAATAATGATTTACAATCTGCAAAAGGAGATGGGTAAGGTTATTGGTTTCCTGAATCACCTAAGAATAAGGAAGTGGTTAAGGGGAAATTGATAGGGTGTGTTGCGTTGATTAATTCAGGAACTCAGGGAAGGCCCTATTGTATCAGGATTCTTAGCGCACCTCCAGGGCAGGGGAGGGAGTGAGCTGGTCTCACCTGTCATTCCCCATGTTTGCACATTCCATCTGCCAGCCAGGATCTAGCTTCCATGTTTCTGTCTGCTTGGGCAGTAGTTTTAGTGTTCGAAGCACAGTTAGAGAAGGGGCTTATGGCATAACCATAATTATAAACCTTCTAATATTGTGGGGGAAAGTCTGACTGCTAACAGCATCAACAGAAGTATAGTGTATAATAATAATAACAACAACAACAACAACAAACATTCAATTTATATACCACCCTTCAAGACAACTTAACGCCCACTCAGAATGGTTTACAAAGTATGTCATTATTGTCCCCAAAACAACAATCATCTGTGAGGGGGGTGGGGCTTAGAGAACTTTGGAAGAGCTGTGCCTGACCCAGGGTCACCCAGCTGGCTTCAAGCAGAGAAGTGGGAAATCAAACCCAGTTCTCCAAATTTGAGTCCCACCACTCTTAATCACTACACTACACCAAACTGGTATCACTTTAGTCTGCTTTGGTTAGTCCTCACTTGAAGTGCTGTGTTCAGTTATGGGCACCGCAGTTTAAGAAGCTAGGGCATGTTCAGAGGAGGACTACAAAAATGATGAGGGGTGGAGATCAAGTCCCATGAGGAAAGGTTGAAGGAGCTGGGCATGTTTAGTCTGGAGAGGAGAGATAACTAAGAGGTGATATTATAGGTAACACAGAGGATGGAGTGGTTTTCTGTTACTACCGGAGGGTCAGACCAGAACCAACAGGTTAAAATTAAATCAAAATAATTTTTAGCTAAATATTAGGGAAAATGTCCTGATGGAGTGGTTTCTCAGTGGAACAGGCTTCCTGAGGAGGTGGTGAGCTCTCCTACTTTGGAGGTTTTTAAGCAGAAGCTAGAGAGCCATCTGACAGCAGTGCTGATTCTGTGATTCAGTATGAATTTAGGTAGATGGTGAGAAGGAGAGCAGGAAGGAATGAGCTGATGTTAGGCTCTCATGGCCCTTCCTTATATGGCTAGAGGTCAGGAAAGAATTTTCCCCCAAGCCAGATTGACCAGGGATCCTGGAGGTTTTTTGCCTTCCTCTGGTCTCAGGGGTGGGGGGTGGGAAGGAGGTAGCTGTGAATTTCCTGCATTGTGCAAGGGGTTGGACTAGATCATCCTGGTGTACCCTTCCAGCCCTATGTTTCTATATGTGACTATGATGAGATTTAAAGGTAATAGCCAGCACCTGAATTAAACTTGGAAACAAGCTTGCAGCCAATGTATCTTTTAAAAAAGAAGAGATATGTTCCCATTGACTAGCTCCTGACAATAATCAGGCTGCTGCATTCTAAATCAGTAGCCGTTTCTGGGATGTCTCCAAGGGCAGCCCAAACAGAGCATGCTATAGTAATTTATCCACAAGGTAACAGAAGCAAGGATCAGCAAGGTCAGGTCAGCTGAGTTTTAAGGAAGGAGAGAGTTGGTGTGATGGAATGGGCTTTTAAATGAAAGGTTTACTAAGGGAAGCACCCAGGAATTGGAAGGGAAAGGGTTAAAATACTGCCTGAAGGGAGAATGATTGGCAGGCTGCTCCCCCCCCCTCCTCTGTGATTGGCCAGTGAGAAGGTTACAATTGGTGCTGACAGAATCCTTGGAGGAGTTGAAGCTTGGAGCCCAACAAGGAGGGTCAGACTAGTAATCCTCTGAGGAAAAAGGAAAAGTTTGCCCTAACTGGGACATCTTTAGATTTCTGGAAGACAGTAGTTGAAGTACTCAAGTGTGAAAGCCAGCACTGATTTACACAGACGAGTTAGAACTGGGGAGAGTTTTGCTGACAGAGAAAGCGGGTATTGAAGGGAGTCTCTCTTTCAGCCACATGATTAGGGTTATGTCTTTTGGAAAAGAATAATTCTTGCCCAGTGTCTAAAAAAGGGGGTTAGTTCTGTACAGGATACCAATCCTGCTTTTTTAATAAACCTGTTGTTTCCTTTTGAATTTTATTTTATTTTTATTTATGTAATTTATGGTCTGCCTTTCTCACTGAGACTCAAGGCGGATTACACAGTGTGAGAGTAGTACAGTCAGTATCAAGGACAATTTCATAAACATTGTCATAGGGTAAATAAATACAAGTTTACAAAGATATAACATTAGCAAGAATCCAATACAGAGTTGAAGAAATGCTGATGCAGAACATAAGCAATTCTAACAATACAGAGTTAAAGAAATGCTGAAACAGACTCAGCCTCTAGTGCCATTTAATTTAAAGATGACGTGGTGTCACAGCTGGCTGAGGCATGCCGCCACCACTCTGGTATAGGTTTCCTCGGAAGGGCTCAGAGCACCCAACTGACCCCTTCTGTTTACTCTTTCCCAGTAGGTTTGATTTATTATGTGACTGAATGAAGCTTGAGGTCCTAGGCAGAATAATAAAGAACTTTATATTGTCGAAGGCTTTCATGGCCAGAGAACGATGTTTGTTGTGGATTTTCTGGGCTGTATCACCGTGGTCTTGGCATTGTAGTTCCTGACGTTTCGCCAGCAGCTGTGACTGGCATTTTCAGAGGTGTAGCACCAAAAGACAGAGATCTCTGAGTGTCAAACTGTGGATAAGATGTTAGCAGGTAATTTATATCTACTCAGTAAGGTGGGTTTGGCCGCTGTGGCCGCCACGGGCTGCTTTCTCGCTGTGGCGGCCGCTGCCCCTACGCAACCACCGCCGGCATTTAATAAATATGATATGCAGAGTTTCCAGAACAAATGGAAATTTCTTAACTCTTCAGATAGACCATTCCATAAAGTGGGGCCACTACAGAAAATGCACATGTATGCACGGAAGTCCTTACACCCACAGAAACACTCCGCTAGATCCAACCCTGTGAGTAGTTTGAAGCAGGGTTGCTATGGAGTCTGGTAGAATTACCATGTTCTCATTTTCCCTCTGTTGATTGAGCATAAAGTCTTAGTGGTACTACTGGCACCATGCTAATATCTGTGATGTACCAGTAACTATGATTTAGGATTGGGCTGCCAGTGATATTACACTGTCACCTGAAATTGCAAACTTTAAATTACACTGTATTAGCTCTCCATATATAATAATCTACAGTGGAAAATTCTCGGGTCCTTTGCATAGAATATGTATTGCTACTATGTCTTTCCACCAAGTGAGGAGTTCTCAGTGGCAGAGAATCACCGAATCCACCTGCTGCCATAATTGATCTCCTTGCAAATAAGAAAATTGTGGGAGAGTTAGCAGCAAGGAAGATGGCTATGCGAGAAGCAGTAACTATGGGATCTTTTTCACCAATTTTTATGGAGTCCCTTCCCAGATAGCAGACGAGACTGGTGCTTTAAGTTCAAATACACATGCACATAGAAGTAAATAATAAAAATGGATTCACGTACACAGAGTCCTAGACAGCTAGTCAGAAGTTGGAATAGAGTGAGGGAGGGGAAGTATATCTACCTATCCTGAAGTCCAGTCCACGAAGGAAGAGAGTAGCTTGAAACGTCCAGCATCCTTGGCCAAGAGAGCAAGAGGCTTAGAGCAACCTCAAGGGAGCAGCACTTCGGATCCAATAAGTGTACACAATTTGAATGGGGCAAGGGTACTACTCTTATAGGGTAAAACGTGCCCTGAGGTGGGAGAATCCTCCCAGCCGTTGGAACAAAGACTCCAACGGTCAGTTCCTGGGAATAAGAAAGGTTTGATTACCTTGATTACTTACTGCTGAAGTGTGTGAAAAAGAATGCAAAGTCTCTCCTGGACCTGCACAAAAGGGGCAGTTTGTTAATGGAGTCCACTGGAGCTGAGTTGATCAATTTAGTTGTGGAATGTACCTTCCCCAGGAATGAATTATAAGAACTTATGAATGCTAATTGATTTCTCCTCAATCATGGGCTGGGGATCTCATCATGGAAGGAAGGAAAGGAATGTGCTAAGTGGGAAGACACTGCAAAGCCTTTCTTGCTCTGGATTTCATTCAGAGCTGAGAGGACTGTCAACTAATCACCACTGGTCACATGCGGCATTCCATGCATGCCTGGGTCTCCCGGGCAGGACCCAGCAACTGCTAGCTGGAATCCCCGTTTGCAAGACAAACTGCTTTTAATCCAGGGATCTTGTGATTTTATATCACCGATATCTATATTAAATAGGGCTGCTCTCTAGAGGGGACTGAAACTGCCACATTAGGGGGGTTATATACCCCCAATAGACATCTGGAGGGTGTCAAACAGCTGGGGACAAGCCTCTTGATCATTCTGGTCAGTAGCACCTGACAGATCTGATCAGGGGAAAGTCCTATAGCCAAGCGACTGGCAGAAGACTTCATTGAAGGTGAAACTCGGAACACCAGACGAGGAGTGGAACTTTTATCTTCTTGCTGCTTGCTGTCTGAGATGTGATTCACACTATCTAGTTTAAATGCCGTTTTTGTAAATAAATATTTGAAGTGTTCATGTGAAAGTTCTTAATTAGTTTCTCCATTGTGTTTCTTTCTTTCTAGGTTTTATGACAGGCATGCAGAGAAACCCTCAATTATCTCAGTATACACCTCAGCAAACTGGACCTTCCATGTCACCACATCCTTCACCTGGGGGCCAAATGCATGCTGGAATTGGTAGCTTTCAACAGAGCAATTCAAGTGGTACTTATGGAACTCAGATAAGCCAGTATGGACCTCAAGGTAAAATAATTAACATATTAAATGACATGATTTTAATCTATCTTGAATTAGTCTTTAAAAAGAGAGCTTATTCTGAAGAAAATGTTATAAAACAAAAAAAATAGCAGGCACGCCTTTTATTTTTGTATGTATAAAGCTTCATTCGTAAATATTTTAGAAATTATTATAAACATTTTTAGATTTTCATTTCTTTATTAAAAATAGCAACTAATTTTGAGACGACATGTTTTTAGGAATATTTCTTTACCCAGGGCTTTTTTTGAGGGGGAACGCTCCGGAACGCCATTCCGGCAGCTCTAGAATCTGCCCATGTGATTCCTTCCTCCTTAAGCCCTCCGGGCTCTGCAGAGGACGCTAAGCTGCTTTGAGTTCATTCTGCTTTCTTGAGTGAGTGAGAGAGAGAGCGCAAGCAAACGCTGCTCGGGCCAGGCACTGGTTCTGCAGAGGAGGCTTAGCTGCTTTGTGGCTTTGAGTTCATTCTGCTTTTTTTACATTCCTCTGTGAGTGAGAGAGAGAGCTGGGGCCTGGCACGGCTCTGCAGAGGAGGTTTAGCTGTTTTGAGTTCATTCTGTTATTTTTTCATTCGTGAGCGAGAGAGAGAGAGTGCAAGCAGAGCTGCTGGGGCCGGCTCTCCAGAGGAGGTTAAGCTGCTTTGAGTTCATTCTGCTTTCATTTCATTCAGGGGTTTCTGTGTATGTGTGTGCTGCTTTAAGTACATTCTGCTTTCTTTTCATAGGGGTGGGTGGGACTGTGCATGTGTGTGTCTGTGTGTGTGTTGCTTTCATTCTTTTGTTGACTAAAGTTGACATTATTATGATTCCCATAGCTTTTGAATGCAGATTGGTTCTGTGTTAGTTAAATATATCAGTTATGGTTATTTGTATCAGTTAAAATATCAGTTATGATTATTCTGGTTTTATGCTAGTAATGGATAGCTGTGTCCAAGTCACAGAAGATTTTCATCAATATATTCATCAGCATGTAGGTGTTCTTGTGTCTTAATAGCTGTAACTCAAATGGTTCTTCCCCACCCTCAGCTGATTAACATCACTGAAATTGCAGTGGACATATGGGTGTTAAGGAAGTTTTTATGGATATTGTTTATCTGGGACATTGGAATATTTATGAGCATTTCACAATGTCACAATGGCTTAGCCATTGGTAAGATAGAGTTGGCAGGCAACAACAAAAAAACCATTTAAAACTAAGTATAAATCTAATGCAAAGTTGAGTATCTAATTTTGAATTTCTCCAGTAAAGCAAAACCCTCCCTGAAAATTTGAAAATTCAATATTAATTAGATTAGGAATTTCAGACTGTGGAATTTTGAGAAAGAATTTTGGATTTTTTTTTCTACACTGGCAGAGGGAATCTGTTAGAATTTAGATTTGTGAGATGGGTTTTGGATTTTTAGAGACCCCCTCCTTCTTGTATATTTTAAAATATGATTCCAAAGAAATGAAATGTTTGGGAAAGGGAATGGAAGATTTCACTTTTTGTAGAGGATACAGAAAGGAAAAAAACCCCTTTCTCATAATAGTGTAATTTTTCTAAGCTTACTAACATTTATCTCGTAGTAATGCATTGTGCTGAATTCCGGGAAGTGGTGTCACTTCTGGGAATGACATCACTTCCAGGAGTGGCATCACTTCCAGAAGTGACATCATCACGCATTTCTGGGAGCGCGTGTGCGTGCTTTGCATGCACACATGTGATAATAGAGTTCCACCACCTCTTTTCCTAGAGAAAAAGCCCTATTAACATTTTTGTAAAAAAAAAGTACAAGCATTTGTTATGCAGTTTCCCTGCTGCTAGCACAGATCAGCGCTCGTTATGTACCCCTTATTACACATTCAGAGTCTGGGAGGTGTATGTAGCCTCTCTCAGTTATTAAGTGTTGGTTTGAGATTGGTAGGAATTGGTAGATCCTTGGATTTGGGCAGGAGGAGATTACTTCTTTCCTAGGAAAGTGAAGGCTTCTGGTTATTTAGTGTTTTTCCCTGGAAAGTGAGAAAATGCTGTCCCGCATGAAAATTCTGAGGAGAGAGGCAAGTTCCTAAATTCTTCCAATTTTACTATCCTTAGATTTTATTGTAATTAACTTACACTGTCGTCTAGGTCCTAGGTTAGCTTTTCTTCCCTTGTGATCTTGCGGGGGGACTTCTGAATTTAATATTCACATGGATTATCAATTCCAGTACAAATTTTTATACATAGATTACTTCAGAAGAATTATTCTAAAAGCGTATTACATAGTGATTAGGTCCATAAATAAATAAATTATATACAGAAGAAATTAAGTGACTTTCTGGCTGGTTCTTACATTCCTTCACACTGAGCTGTAGAAATCATTTGTCATCAGATGTTGAAGAGGATACTAATTAAAATAAAGCATGAGTTGCAAGTAAGGAATTTGTGGAGGTATATCTTCCCCACATTTTGCAACATCCCACTGTGACCTTCAAACCTCCAGTTCTGAAGGGAGTTCTTCAGGACAAAATTGCAGACAGCACAAGGGGTTGCAGGGACTGGAAAGGAACGAATACATGTTACCATCTTCCTTCCAAACTTTTTAGTACTGTTCATTACTCAACTGCTGCAGTTGTAATGGCTACAGCTCAGCACCATTCATTCTAGAGAAATGGTGCCTAAATATATTTTATCATAAAGTATGCTTACCTCCTTTCTGAGTGGGAGCCAGCTGGCAGTCATTGGTGGGGCAGTGTTCATATTTTTAGGTGACAAGGAGATTGTGTGTTTTCAAGAACTAACAGAGTATGTGTCAGCTTAGCTCTTAATGTATGAATGCCAGAATTTGGCAATGCTACAGCTGAGCCTCTAAAACGGGACAGATTTTTTCCTGTAGAACAATAGCCACAACTACTGCATTTAGGAGACAGGCTTGGCTTAGATCCATGTGGTTGTAAAATGATAGCACACTGTCAGAGGAAGAAGTTTGCCTTTTTTATTTCTATCACAGATGGTTCATTTTACTGATAATTCATTGGCAATCAGTGCTTAATTCTGGAAAAGTATGCTGCTTCTGCATTTATTCACCTATTTCTACACCATTCTTCATTTATTTTTAGACCTGTTGTGACAGACTGCACTTCAAAGCAGGTTTCCTAAGTGTAGCAATCAGAGAGCTGAGAAGGAAAGAGTTAACTCTTGCTTGGAACGAAAAGCCTTAATGACAGGCTGCTGTCTTCTCTCTGATTGGTCAGTTAGAACCCAGTTGAAGGGATTACAGTTGGTTTCTGACTGGACTGTTCAGAGAGAGTTTGTGAGTGAGTCTGACAGGGCAGGTCAGACAGTTTCCCCTCTGGAGTGAGGAGAAAAGGAAATTTTTGCCTTAACTGTAACATCACTGTCCTGAAGAAGAATTCTATTTAAGAATTCTTAGTATGAGTGTCAGCAGAAGCTGAAGCCCGCTTGAGACAGACACCATAGAACCGGGAGTGTGTTTTGGCAAGAGTGATTGGGTAGTAGGTTAGGCTTCCTTTCAAGACAAAAGAAGAAGGGTTATATCTTCTTAGGAGAAGATTAATTCCTACCCAGTTTCTAAAGGGAATTTGGCTCTGAGGAGGACCCCCAGGTCTGTTGTGAACAGAAAACAGTTTTAAACTAACTCCAGAAAACCTAAGCTGTCGTAGGAAACTTTGTGAAGAACCATTGTTATTGTAACTAAAGAATTAAGTAAAACACCTCTCACTGCTAAGAACCAAGTACACTAGTGGCTAAAATTGTGGAATCCTTTTGGAAAAGGTGTATTTTTGAAGTTTGATGGCTCATAACACCACTTTTTTGGGGAGTAATACCATAAAATTATATATCAATGGAAAGGTAATTTAATCAATAATGTAATGAAGGAATTAATTCCTTTCATGAAGGAATTTTTTTTAGAACAGTAGTTATAAAGAAGAAAATTGAAACATAAAAAAATGAGTTATACAATAATTCTCACCATGTCAGTTAATACTTAGTTGGGTAACCTTTTGCTTTAATTACGGCCTTACAACGCCTTCCCATGGAGTGAACCAAGTTTTTTAGTTCTGCAGCTGTTATAATATGAAACCACGATTGAGTTATTGCTTCTATTAATTGCGGTTTATTGCTGGGTTGCTTCTCACTAACCAGTTTCTTTAATCGGCTCCATAGATTTTTGATGGGGTTAAGGTCTGGGCTATTCCCAGGCCATTCCAACAGTGGAATATGATTATCTTGAAACCACTTTTTGCACACAGCAGCAACATGACATGGAGCTGAATCTTGTTGAAATATAAATGCTTCCTTATCTTGGAAAAGATCACGTGTGGAAGGCTTCAGTTTGGGCTCAAGTATTTCATTTATGTATTTTGGGGCATTTATATTGCCATTCATCACGCAAATTCTGCCCACACCTTTTGCTGTCATAAAACCTCATATCATAACACTAACTGGGTGTTTTACGGTAGGTGTAATGCAATCAGGATGCAAATCTTCTCCAATTCTTCTTCTCACGTATTTTATGCCATCACTACCAAACAGGGAGATTTGGGTCTCATCACTCCAAATAACACTGCCCCATTGTTCCGCTGTCCAGTTAACATGGGTTTTAGCCCAGTTTAATCTTTTCAACCTTTGTTTGAGAGATAACAATGGTTTTTTTCGTGGAATTCTAGCATTAAGACCAAATTCCTCCAGTTTGCGCCGAACAGTCCTTGCACTCAACTTCACATTGAATTGCGCCATTTCATTCTGTATACACCCCGATGATTTTCGTCTGTCACCTAGGCTCAGTCTCTCAATTCTTTTATCATCCCTTGCTTGTGTGCACCTTTTCCTGCCTTTACCAGTCTGGTTTTGTAGTGACTGAGTTGCCTTATACCTCTTCAAAAATTTAGAAATGCCACCTTTGGTTAAGTTTCTACCAATTTTTCTTCTAATTTTTTCATAACTGTAGCCTTGTTCACTTAATAGTACTATTTTACATCACTTTCTGGGTGACCAGTCAACTCTTTGTGCCATTTCTTTAATTGTATTACATTGAATGGCTACATTCAGATGAAGGAAAGCTACTTCGTATCAGCCTAAGCAAGTTGTGCTTCCTTTCCCTGGTTATTTGGCTATAACATTTGATAGAATACAGATAATTGAACAAACTTTGTTGCATTACATTCTTGATTAAATTATCTTTCCATTGATATATAATTTTATGATATTACTCCAAAAAAAAAAGTGGTGTTATGAGCCATCAAACCTCAAAAATGCACTTTTTCCAAAAGGTTTCCACAATTTTGGCCACTAGTGGATATAAGAAACTAAGCTTCATGGAAACTATTTTGTCTGTTACTCAAATTGTATTCTGTACTACCAACAAAATTTTTCCTCAGCACTTTCTTTCCCTGACTACACTTATTCAATCCCATCTTATTAAATAAAATTATTTCCTCTTGAACGTTATATAGTCTACAGTACTATTTCCAACAAAAAAGAAGAAAGTTCCTGCTTCTTCCCATAAAGTTCCTGGGCTGGGCTAAAAATAGCCAAAATTATATCTGACTGTCAGTGTGGGACTAAAAAGACTGCAAGAGATTAACAAAAATTAAAAAGTATAAAATCAGCATAAAAACAACAAAACAAAATGACAAAGCAGAACAGCAGTTAATATTAAACATGTTGATGCCAACCCATTTTGTCCGCCAGGTATGTTTGAGTTCGAGGTATAGACGGGCTTCCGTGCTGGTCTCCTATTGTGGGGGTGGGGTAGATTGGGAAAAAAAACCTCACTCCAGTTTCCCAATGAAATATTAATATATTCTGCCCATTCCCACCTCATGGAATGTTTTTGGATGGGGACTGAGCAACTTGGGTTACCGCCCAAATGTATTGCTACCATATTTTATGATGTTAATGTTGTTTTATTGTAATTTATATATTCATGTTCTAATCCACTTTGAGCCCGTTTACAGGGAGAGCAGATAAAAAATCCAAATAGTAGTAGTAGTAGTAGTAGTAGTAGTAGTAGTAGTAGTAGTAGTAGTAGTAAATAAGATAAATTGGTATGAAAAGTATACAACCAAACCAGCTTGTTAATATTGTGGATAGACTGTAGTTCTGCACAGTTTGGAATTATAATGAAACAGCCACATACCATTTCACTAAATACCCTGCTTACCACTCAGTCTCCTTTTCTGTGTCATCGCTCAGTCCAGTTTTTAGTAAGAGGGGACTAAGTTGCCAACTGGGTGTGTAATAGAACAATTAGACTTTTATGATGTACCAAAACACTGCACATACTACTGCTACCACATGCTTATTATATCTGTTTGCCTCTAGCCAGTCAGTCTTATTCATCTAAATCAAAAAGCTACCAGTTTACTTCTGAATGCACCACTACCAGCTCTAGTCCTGTCAGGTTCCCATCAGTGGCAATTGTAACCCCCTTCTACCAGTTGTTGGCAATCAGTGGGAGGAGTCAGGCTGCCTGAAGATTGCCTGCTATTGGTGGAGACAGGCCAGGAAAATGGGCAGAAAGACGCTCACATCCCTAGCTGATGACATCACTTCCAGTGTGACTATAGTAAAAATGCTATGTTCCTGGATTCACAATAGAGCCCCACAAAAATATACATGTACAGAGAATTTATTATTTGTGTGTATTTCGTGACACTATTGCTTTAAACTTTTCTTGGGTAGACATTCCAGTTTGAGGACATTTTTCCTGTAGACACCTTTTTCCAGGATGGTGGATATAATTATCGCAATACTTAAAATTCATGTAGAATGCCCATCTTGGTGTCAAAATATGTTTTTGAGGCCATGCACGATTATGTTTGTTGTAAATAGAACCATTTTTCACATTCAGTAAAATTAGAGATTTCATGAAAAATCTTGATTCCAGAATCAAAATCTACAGTAATGAGGTGAAAATCTTTATTGGGCAAAATCTGATAATGATTTGCCAGACAAAATAATGAACCACTTCTTGTATTTTCTGCTTCTTTGAACCCTAAAGAGCTTGCTGAAAAGATCAGATCGCATGATTCTGTCAGCACAGCGAGTAAAATTCTGAGACAAGAGGTGCAAGGTATTGTTTTTAAACTTGGATGACAAATTTTGTGATTTTTTTTGTGCATCAGTCATGAGAGGACACAAAAGTACAAAATTTGCTGCTTAATTTTTTTTCTAACTCTATTTAACATTGGTAAATCTCATATGTTGAACATTCAAGCCTGGCAGGCTAGAAACATAGAGGATGAGGATGAGGATCTTCTTGTTGTTGATAATGACATGAATGATTATACCAGTTCAGCCAAACTGAAACATCAGACCATGCAGCTTACACGTCTCTTCCAAATTATGTATTACAATTACAAACTCTACAAAGGATCAAAGAAAACACTGCTACGCATGATAATTGCCCACAGCATCTATGATGGGTGCAAAAGTAAAGAGTTGGTCATGTCTATGAACCCAATTGGTGTATCTGCCAGCTATCCAGAGTTAATCTGGACTTGCAACCTCCTGGCTGCTTACATGGTGCAGTCATGTGAATTAAACAGCAGTTCACCTTTACACACTTAACCCTGATTGCTCGTGATAATTTTGACTTTGAGGACAGTTCCTCAGTTTGACCTTAATGGACTACCATAGGATTGGCTAGATGCTGCTGCAGGTTCCAGAAATTTTTTCTCTGCACGTATTACCTTTGCATTGTTTCCCCCTATTTTATCTAAAGATTCCTTTATTATATAAGACTTAATAGCTGTCATTGTACACATGGTAGTAATATTTGTTACTTTCCTTCAGTAGATTCAGACACTTCACGTCCTTCATCCTGCTTCACTGTAGCCACTTCTCTGCCCTTTTTTGCCTGTATCACTCAATATTAGTTTTAGTTTTGTATTTGCACCTTGACATGTAGTATATTTCATTTAATTAAAAGACATCTGGAACTTTTGAGTTCAGAAAAAGCCCCTTTCTCCCACCTTCAGTGTTTCTGTTTCACTTGGGGAAAAAATAAAGAAAAGCATTTTTGTTACTAACAAAAACTAAAATAGTGATGTGAGGAAATTATTTGGAGCAACTTTTTCTTAACAATAATATTTTATTCAAAGAACTACAATAAAACACAAAAACAAAAATACAGTACTGCGCACAGTAACTGCTTGCAAGTAATGTTTTGCTCTAAGACAACAATGTTTAATTTAACTTTTGATCCAACATGTTAAATGTTGAGTCTGCCTTACTGAGTAGTCCAAAGAGAAGCACTTTTTTGCAGATCCTGCAGAGATGATAATATTTAAATTGGCTCTCAGAGGCTTATCTGAAGAACTATAGCCAGTGATATGAAACCTTCATTTTCACAGTATGTCCTACTGCAGTTTTATTGGCTCATCCTCTGTGAATTTTTGTACGTTTCAAGTTTCTCTGAAGTGTTAGTTCTGAATGAATACAGTCTCTAATAAGAGTGCTCTTGATATTTATCAGACTTTGCTTAGGTGAGCTATAAACTTGCCCAAGTAGTTGTCTCAGTTTTTTATCAGACAAATCCCTTATCTCCCTTGTTTCTGTTGAGACCCACTGATCTTTGTTTCAGCATTTCACTAATTACTTTTTATTATTAGGTTCAGTGTATTGCTATTGGTCTACATTCCTTTTTAGTTGTCTGTATGTCTGCCCCCCCCCCCAATATTCTTATTTTGGATAAAAATATTTTTATATAGATGCAAGATTGGATTTTTTTCCTGAGTCAGAACATGAAGTAATCAAAATACCTTTCTAAAAAATGCCATTCATTGTCTTTCATGTCCTTTTGGCCAGGTTTATACATATCCTAATTAGTGACTTGTTTGCTGTCTTAGATCTTTGTATGCCATTAAAGGTATTTGAATTTGACATATCCTAATTATTTTCCATACTGGTTTGTTTTATTCAAAGTGTTGTTCCTTCAGTGGAATTCTGATGTGGATAAAACTGTATTTGTTGAATAATATTAGGACAGTGTAGATGTCATACTAGTTTTTAGGTAGCTTAGTATTCCGATGATGATTGCACTTATATACCACTCTTTTAGACAGATTAGTGGCTCACCCAGAACAGTGAACAAGTTAGTGTTATTATTATCCCCACAATACAGCTGGGGAGCTAGGGCTGAGAGGAGTGGCTTACCCAAGGCCACCTACTGAGCTCATGGCAGTAGTTTGCCTGCCATCCCAAAAACTAGGACTGGATATCAAGTCCATCAAGGGAGAATTGGAATATCTATGCTCTACTTTAACTAGCTTAGCTCCAGCTACCTATAGTCCATCCTGAATAAAGAAATAAGGCTGCACCCACTGTTGCTGTAGAATTTGAAAGTGAATAGCTAATAGCTTCAGTTGTTTCCACTTAAGTCTCTATCCTATTCTAACTAGTGATGAACCATCAGGAGTTTTTTAACTGTGAAAGTTAATACCTCAGGAAACTCAGTAACCTTTGCATGCTATACTTAGGGCATGCCTCGACAGAATTTCTGCTTTGTGCCTCCTTCCAGCTCTTCTGTTGTTGTTTCTCCCCCACTATAAATGTTTTTTGCCTGTTGTGGAATGTTTGAATGCTGCCATGAGTATCTTGTGTATCATATCCTGGATCCATGAACCCATAAGAGAAAAGGCACTTGTGCCGCAATACATATATTGAAAAAATTAATATTTTTTCTATACATGGCCTTAAAAAGACAAATAATAAAACAGGCACAGGATCAATGAGCTTGGAATGTTTCAGTGTCTGCTCTATCATGTTGAAAACATTGTTCCTAATGAGCTCTTGTGTTCTACTAGCCCAAGGATTTAGGATCCAGCTCTGAAATCAAATAAGACTTTTACACTTGGAAGGGATTGTATTTATTGTATATAGTTTGAGCATTAGAACTAGGGGCATGTGATTCAGCTTGGGAATAACAACAACAACAACAACAACAACAGTGCACTTATATTCCACTCTTCTAGACAGATTAGTGCCCCACTCAGAGTGGTGAACAAAGTCAGTTTCATTATGCCTAATATATACCCACAAAATAGCTTTTCACAATTATTAATTATCCATATGTATCCAGCATATTCAGATATATCAAATAAACTGATGTTTACATTACTGAATTATCCGGATATATTCAGGAATATCTGAGAACCACATTTTAAAGGGTGCAGCAGCTTGCCCCCCCCCCCCTATTCAGGCCTTCCAGGATTTCCAAGCAACAAGACGAGAGGAAGAGAGGCAGTATTACTATGTGTGTCTATGTCAGCGTTGCATACTTGTGTCCGGGGTCTGAGGCACAGCCCCCGGCCTCAACAAGAGGAAGCAGGGGGAGGCAGCCAGGAGACAGCAGTCCTGCCACCTCAGCCAGCAGCCAGGGCCAGAACCTGCCTACACCAAAGGGAGAGGGCAGAGGCAGGAAGAATTGGGACCCAGCAGCAGCCCAAACAGGGCCCTTACCTGCAAAGGGGGAGAAGCAGCCACAGCAACTCAGAGCCATGCCCCAGCATCCACCCCAGCTTGAAGATGGCAACCTGACTCAGGAGGTGCTCAGAAGCCAGCCCCTCCGGGTGGAGCTGCTGAGGGCACTCTGTGGGAAGAGCTGGGCAGCCAGCCAAGGGGCCACAGCTGGACCCACCTTCCCTAATCAGCTCAGCCAGAGAAGCCCAGTAGCCAGCCAACATGGTGCAGCTGTGGCTGATCCCGGCAGCCCAGCCAGCTACCCCTGCTGCAGCAGCTTGAGACAGCCCAGGGCCACGCCAGGGCTAGAAGGCAGCAGCCTGGCTCAGGAGTTGCTAGAAGCCAAGCCTCTACAGGGGGGGCTGCCGCAGGCATTCTGGGGGAGGAGATGGGTAGCCCCGCCCAGCATTGCCAAGCAGGCAGCACGGAAGCTGGCTAAGGCAGCTCCTTGTGAGCAAGGCCAGGCAAGCTCAGTAGCTCAGAGGCTGGCTGGGGCAGCCCCTTGTGAGCAAGGCCAAGGAGCCCTCAGCTGGGGATGGCTCACACTCAACTCCACCCTGCCAGCTAGGCAAAGGAGCCCAGAAGGGATTAGTGGTTGGAGGGAAACACCTGGGGGAACGCACAGCTGGGCCCGGTCAGGAGAGGGAACAAGCCTGGAAGGAGGGCGGGGTGGAGATAGGAAGCCCTATAAAGGGTGGCTGGGAAGAGCTCTGGGGTGGTGGGTGTGAGTGAG